>NC_083095.1:76927258-77231913 GCF_949774975.1 Lagenorhynchus albirostris | reverse complement strand
TTGCGGAGCACAGGCTCCGGACGCGCAGGCTCAGCGGCCATGGCTCACGGGCCCAGCCACTCCGCGGCATGTGGGATCTTCCCGGACCGGGGCACGAACCCACGTGCCCTGCATCGGCAGGTAGACTCTTAACAACTGCGCTACCAGGAAAGCCCAAGATTTTTTTTTTTTTAATTGGAGTATAGTTGATTTTTTTTTTTCATGGAAAGGCATTTTATTTTAAATATAGTAATGTGTACATGTCAATTCCAAACTCCCAATCTATCCCTCCCTCCCACCTTTTCCCCCTGTAACCGTAAGTTCGTTCTATAAGTCTGCGAGTCTGTTTCTGTCTGGCAAAGATTTTTTGGTTAAGACACCAAAAGCACAGGCAACAAAAGCAAGTGGGACTACATCAGACTAAAGCGCTTCTGCACAGCAAAGGAAACCATCAACAAAATGAAAAGGCAACCTACAGAATGGGAGAGATATTTGCAAACCATAGATCTGATAAGGGATTACTATCCAAAATATATAGAGAACCCATACCACTCAATAGCAAAAAAGCAAATACCGCATTTAAAAATGGACAAAGGGCCTGAATAGACATTTTCCCAAAGACAACATACAAATGGCCAAAGGTACATGAAAAAGTGCTCAAAATCACTAGTCATCAGGGAAATGCAAATCAAAACCACAATGAGATCACCTCGCACCTGTTAGGATGCCTATTATCAAAAAGACAAGAGATAATAAATGTTGGTAAGGATTTGGAGAAAAGGGAACTCTTGTACACTGTTGGTGGGAATGTAAATTGGTACAGCCATTATGGAAAACAGTATGGTGATTCCTCAAAAAATTTTAAATAGAACTACTATATGATCCAGCAAACCTTTTCCTGGAAATAGGTATAGGCAAAGGAAATGAAATCAGGATCTCGAAGAGATACCTGCACACTCATGTTCACTGCAGCTTTATTCACAATAGCCAAGATACAGAAGCAACCCAAACATCCTTAAACAGATGAATGGATAAAGAAAATGTGGCGTGTGTGTGTGTGTGTGTGTGTGTGTGTGTGTATACAATGTAATATTAATCCATAAAAAAGAAGGAAATCCTGCCATTTGCAACGACATGGAAGAACCTAGAAAGCATTATGCTAAGTGAAATAAGCCAAACAAATACAAATACTGCATGATCTCACATGTAGAATCTAAAATAGAAAACCTACAGAAGCAGAGAGTAGAACGGTGGTTGCCAGGGGCTGGGGGAGATGGAAATGGGGAGATGTAGGTCAAAGGATACAAATTCTCAATTATATGAAGAATAAGTTCTGAGGATCTAATGTTCAGCATGGTAACTATAGTCAATAATACTGTACTGCATACTTGAAAGCTGCTGAGAGTAGATCTTAAGTGTTCTCACCATTAAAAAAAAAGCTAACTAGGTGAGGTGATGAATATGTTAATCACCTTGATCTTGGTAATCATTCCACAATGCATATGTATAGCAAAATCATTATACTGTATACTTTAAATATATACAATTATATTCGTCAATTATTTTCAAGAAAGCTGGGGGAAAAAAATCATAAAAATAAAAGGGAAGGGGTTTCCCTGGTGGCGCAGTGGTTGGGAGTCCGCCTGCCGATGCAGGGGACACGGGTTCGTGCCCCGGTCCGGGAGGATCCCACATGCCGCGGAGCGGCTGGGCCCGTGAGCCATGGCCGCTGAGCCTGTGCGTCCGGAGCCTGTGCTCCGCAACGGGAGAGGCCACAACAGTGAGAGGCCCGCGTATCGCCAAAAAAAAAGGAAAAAATCCTAAAATATTTATTAGAAAACACAGCTTTAAAATATTCCACTTGTACAAGGATCTACTATGTAGCACAGGGAAGTGTATTCAATATCTTAATTATCTATCTATAATGGAAAAGAATTTGAAAAATAATACATATATATGTATGCATGTATAACTGAATCACTTTGCTGTATACCTGAAACATTGTGAATCAACTATAGTTCAACAAATAAAATATTCCACTTGTTACTAATAAGCAAGTTTTAGAAATGTATCCTCAGGGAAACTTTAATATACAGGAGAAGATGCAGGCAAACACCAGCCCTGCTTGTATTATAAGGCAGTATTTTCCTGAAGATTCTCTACTTTTAAACTATTTTTTTTTTTTTGCAATACCTAATGACCTAATATAAATTCTTTAGAAACTTACTTTTGTTCTTTTTGCACTTTATCTTTCCTGAGTAAAAATCGTGGTCCTCTACTAGGAAAATGAAAAGGGCCTGAGATGTCTCGGAACTGATGAGAGGAACCGCAGCAGTGGGCATGCACTCCACGGGCCCTCCTTCTTTGCTCTGCAGCGCCTCAGAGCAGCTACTTCCGGTTCACACCAAATGTGCAATAAATGGAAGAAGCAGCTGGAAGAGAGTATGGCCACAGTGTTCCATCGAAGATACCAAGTTCCTTCTCAAAATTTCTCAAACAGAAAAGAGTGGGAAGGAGGAACAACCATGATGCCAAGAATTTCAAATAGGTTTTCACCAGCTCCTAAAAATGGAGCACTGGGAAGAAGCTGCTGAATCCTATCACACCTCTGGAAGGCGCCTGCTCTGCACAGTCTGGTTACAGAACATTCAGATACTCACAGACCTTTCTCAGGACTTCAGTTCCTAGGGCAGTAGCACAAAATGGGTGGCTTAAAACAACAGAAATTTCTTCACTCACAGAGGCTAAAAGTTGGAAGTCAAGGTGCTGGCAGAGCTATGCTCTCTCTGAAGGCTCTAGGGGAGGATGCTTGCTTGCCTCTTCCTAGCTTCTGGTGCTGCTGGCAACCCTTGGTGTTCCTTAGCTTGTAGCTACATCACTCCAATAACTGCCTCTGTGGTCACATGGCCTTCTTCCTCATGTATCCTCCCTCTGTGTCCAAATTTCCCCCTTCTTTTAAGGAAAGGACATTGGTCACTGGATTACAGCTCATCCTAATGCAGTATGACCTCATCTTAACTTGATTATATTTGCCAAGACCTTATTCCCAAATAAGGTCCTATTCACCAGTACTGGGATTAGGACATGAACATATCTTTTGAGGGGACACAATTCAATCCGTAAGACACACAAGTAGCTATGAAACAAGGCAAAAATATGACAACACAACAAGAAGTATAACGTGCTTTTGTTCAGAAGCTCTAGGGGGGTTAAGAGAGGGCTTCATCGTAATTGAAAAATAGTATTTGAGAAGACAGTCCTGAGACAGAGGAGTATGATTTCTGCCAGGAGATATGCAGGAGAAAGGTGGGACATTCTAAGTTAAGTGAAGAAATGCTATGATGTTATCATCCAGAGGCAGGAAGGGGTGAATAAGCAGAGAAGAATCCAATTTAGTGAAAGCATTAGCTCTAAGGGTGATATATAGAAAAGGTAGGTGGGAACCAGGTAGCAGGTGGTTGAATATCTAAATAAGGAGCCTGTACTTCACTCACTAGATGCTTGGGGGCCATTGAGGGACTAACAGTGGTAGAAATAGCCCGCTTTTCTCACCCCTGCCTAGATAACACATAGAAGGGGTTCACATAACATGACAGGGGACTTTTCAAAGTAGTTCTCTGGACAGTTCACATAACCCAGTTTGCAATTACTGGGGCCCAAACTGGGAATTTTCCCTACTGATTCAGCTAACACCTAATATCGGAATTAGAAACAGCTGGAGGGGCCCAAACACTTTTACTACCTGTCATCCAGCGGTCCCCAACCTTTTTGGCATCAGGGACCGGTTTCGTGGAAGACAATTTTTCCACGGACTGGGGGAGGGCGAACAGTTTCGGGACGATTCAAGCGCATTACATTTATTGTGCACTTTATTTCTATTATTATTACATTGTAATATATAATAAAATAATTATGCAACTCACCATAATGCAGAATCAGTGGGAGCCCTGAGCTTGTTTTCCTGCAACTAGGTGGTCCCATCTGGGGGTGATGGGAGACAGTGACACCCAAGGAGTGTTGCTTATGTTCAATCTACTCCATAATCTCATTTTGGCTGCTGTCCCTGCAGAAAACCCTGCTTCACAAAGATAGGATGGTGGAAACAGAAGCAGGCTTTTCAGTGCTTTTGTGGTAATCTCAGGATATTCCACCTTGACTTTAATCCAGAACGTATGGAGATTTGAAGTTGTCTCAAACATGTTTTAAGGCCACCGTCATTTGCGATCTCAAGAAGTTGATCCTCTTCTAGCATGAACAAAGTTGATTCACCTGGCTTATTCACAAATGGGCCACGGATCCATTCCTTCCCGTTTCGGGGGTCTTGTGCGGTTGGGAAGTAATACTCAAACTCTTTTGAAAGCTGAGACAGGCGATCATGCACCAGCTGGGAGAAAGAAGGCCCCGCCTCAGCCTCTTTCAAAATCCCTGCTAATGTTTGAAACGTGTCAAAAATCCCAATGTTCACTCGTCGCCCCCATAATTCCGGTTTGGCTTTGAATGAAGCCACTTTATCTGCCGACTTGAACACAGTTGTTATTCTCCCCTGAAGTGACAGATTGAGTTCGTTGAGCAGGTTGAATATGTCACATAAGTAAGCAAGTTTTGCAACCCATTCTGTGTCACTGAAATGTGCTGCCAGAGGCGACTGTTCTTCTAAAAGAAATCTCTGGAGCGGCTCTCGTAACTCAAAAACTCTGGCCAGTGATCTACCTTTAGAAAGCCATCTCACTTCTGTGTACAAGAGAAGACGTGTATGCTCTGCGTCCATCTCCTCACAGAGCTGTGTGAACAGAAGTGAATTAAGGGCATGTACTTTAATGTGGTTGATAATTTTAATCACAACCTACAAAACGTTGTTAAGTTCAGGTGACATTTTTCATCTAGCCAGCATTTCTCTATGGATGACACAGTGTGTAGACACATTCAGAAGCGACCTCTTTGACCCAAGGAGTGAGACCAGAAAGCCGTCCAGTCATGGTAGCCACTCCGTCTGTGCATATACTGACACAAAATGACCAATTCAGTTTTCCTGATAAGTAATCATTTGAAGACTTGAATAGTTCTGCAGCTGTGGTGTTGGTTGGCAACAAAAGTGCACATAACATATCCTCATGCACATCCTCCTGAAAAATATACCGCACAAAAACAAGCACTGTCGCCTTGTCATCAGCATCAGTAGACTCAGCAACCTGGATTGTGTGCCATGGTGACTCATTAATCCTCTCTAACAATTGTGCTTCAATATCCTCTGCTATTTCATCAATTCGTCTAGCTATGCTGCTAACCGAAAGAGGAACACGTGCCACCTTTTGAATTGCAGCCTCTCCTAAAAGTTCATGACAGATGTCCTCAGCAGCAGGCAGGATCAACTCTTCACCAACAGTCAAGGGCTTCTTAGCTTTAGCAATGCGGTTAGCCACTAAGAATGATGCTCTCAGTGCAGACACATTTGATGAAGTGGTAGCCTTCAATAATCGCTTCTGTTTTTCTTGTTCCTGTTTTTTTCTTTTGAAAAACTCCAAAGGCTTGTCTTTTAATGCAGGGTGCTTGGTTTCCACATGGCAAAGCAGTTTTGAAGGTTTCATAACTTGGTTGGATAGCCAGTAGCCACATATTACACAAAGAGGGCTTGGAGAATGTGAATCACCTGTTGCAATGAACCCGTAATTTAAGGAGGACTCTTGGTATTTTCTTTTTTTCTTTCTAACATCTTTATTGGAGTATAATTGCTTTACATTGTTGTGTTAGTTGCTGCTGCATAACAAAGTGAATCAGCTATACGTATACATATATCCCTATATCCCCTTCCTCTTGCATCTCCCTCCCACCCTCCCTATGCCACCCCTCTAGGCGGTCACAAAGCACTGAGCTGATCTCCCTGTGCTATGCCGCTGCTTCCCACTAGCTATTCATTTTACATTTGGTAGTGTGTATAAGTCAGTGCTACTCTCTCACTTCGTCCCAGCTTTAAATGCAGCTTTCTTTTTGTTGGCAGTCTTAAGAGTCTTCTGCTGTCTCATCATTGTGTCTTTCCCCCTTTTCAAAGAAGCTCTCCAGTGACATTTGTTTTTTTACTCATTTTGGCTAGGGTTAGCTTGTGGGCTTACCAAAACTGACTGAGACAAGTGCGCAGTGCGGGAAAGAGACACGGACGGAAGTGGTAAATAAAATAATGGGTGGGCCACGTGCGGACTAAAATAAGTGTCAGATTCTGACTTAAAGCCTGCCACCAGATGCAGCTGTGCAATTGAAGTACATCAACTCACTTGTCACTATTAAGCCTGCCACCAGATGCAGCTTAATCGTCACTTGCCACTCACTGATAGGGTTTTGATATGAGTCTGCAAGCAACTGATTTATTATGGTCTCTTTGCAGTCAAACCTCTCTGCTAATGATAATCTGTATCTGCAGCCACTCCCCAGCGCTAGCATCACTGCCTCAGCTCCACCTCAGATCATCAGGCATTCTATTCTCATAAGGAGCGCACAGCCTAGATCCCTCACATGCGCAGTTCACAGTAGGGTTCATGCTCCTGTGATAATCTAATGAGCTGCTGATCTGACAGGAGGCAGAACTTAGGTGGTAATGCGAGCGATGGGGAGCGGCTGTAAATACAGATGAAGCTTCACTGGCTGGCCCGCCACTCACCTCCTGCTGTGCCGCCCAGTTCCTAACAGGCCATGGACCGGCACCAGTCTGTGGCCCAGGGGTTTGGGACCCCTGCCATAATCTATTTCACTCACCTGCTGAAATAGTTCCCTCTTGAAAATGCAACATTAATTCAAAAGTGTTTATACTTATGTGCTTCAGTAAAAGCCTTTTCTAGTGTTAGCTTGCAAGCTAGTACACAAAATTTAGTAAGATTTCTAACTCACAGGGGAACAATTCTTGTAGGTAATTCCTCTCTCCAAAAGAGAATTCCCGGAGTGTAAACCAACTCATTCTCTTAGGTTACAAAGCTGAGGATCCTCAAATCATAGCTACGTTATTTTTTACATACAGGGAGAAAGCATGTGCAAATAAGTACATAGAACAGAAGATCTAGTTGACAGCAACTCTGCTGAAATTCACAGGGAGAATGCCAAGGTCACAATTATTGCTTGTACTCTTGTCTAGCATCCTACATCTGTATTTAAGAACCTTCTTCCCCCCCCCCTTTTCTTCTAAGCCCTCTTCTAGGACTATGTAATTGTAACTGCTCTATGGAAAGGAGTCCTTGAAACCCTTCCCATTTAGGTCACCTCTCCCACAAAGCTACATTGTGTCTAAATGTTCTCAACTGTCTGAGATCACAGCAACTCTAGCACAGAAAAGTAGATGGAAAAACATTTTTTCTTATTTTAAATACAAAAAGTGTGATTGCATAGCCAGATAATTACAACATGTCAATTACATGATGTCAATTACAACATCATTTTGGTGTCATCCTTCTCTTCTACTACAATATAATTTCCTTAAGGACTAAAACTTGACATTCAGCTATAAATGATATAAGACAGATCTTTCAGAAGATAAAATATGATAAAAGGTATTAACTTTTAAATAAGCAACAGTCACCTACTGGAGCCATGTATCATTCTTTTGGCCACCAGATCTGAATCCCCTTGCTTATGAAACAGTCCTCTTCCTACTATCAAAGCAGAAAATGCCAGATACTCCCTTTTCACTTCTGTAAAACATGGGCACATAAACAAGGCCACACTGATCATTAATACTCATCCCAATATTTGAATCAAAAGCTAATGACAAGGATAAGGGACCGTTATTCAGAATCCATTATTAGTATTGGGTGGTCCCAACTATAACCAGTCTCTAAAAGGACAGAGCAGTGCCCAGTGTCAGTGACACTGGTGTGGGTGGTACAAGCAGCAGTGTCCCTCTGCACGGTTGGCAGCAGCAAGCCCTCACTCGATCAGTTCTGCAATGTAATTTGAAGCCCTGCTCCTGGCCCTCTAGCCCTCAGCCTGGTCACCAGGCTCTTCCAGAGAGGCTGTGAGCTGCCCAATACATTTCTAATAAATTCCTTTTCTGCTTAAATTAGCCTAAGTCAGATACTGTTGCTTACAACTAAGACCCTGATTGATACAGTATCTTGGTCTACTTAATTTTACGTATTTTTGGCATTATATAATCTCATTAACTATAAGTTTCCTCAAAGCACAGATGGGATCCTATATAAGGAGATAGGTTCAGGGGGAAAAATATATATATATATATATATATGTATGTGCGTATATATATATACACACACACATATATATATATACACAAACACATACATATATATATAATGTTAACTCTTTGCAATGAATAGATTTTCATTGATTCTAAAAGATGAAAAACAGTACGGCTGTAAAGGAAAAACTCAGCTTTTTCCTTTCTATGTAGGGAAAAATCCAGTTCTTTCCTACTGCATCTTTCTTTACCTTCAGAAAGAACACTTCACTGCTAATCACCAAATGTGTGGAGGTTTTTCCCCACACCAAGCAATTCTCTGCAACACCAGCTAGGTGTCCTACAATTGAAAACAATTCTGACACTATCTACCCATAGATAGCATCAGATTCCACAGGTTAATGGCTCAGTCCCACAAGACTATCCTCCCTAATCACACACACACACACACACACACACACATACATACAAACATTCAGACACCAGTCCAGCTGCAAGCCCAGGTTGTCACCTGTGCTTCTGACCAACCCACTATAGACTGGAGATCCAACTAATTTGCTACTACAGCTCCTAGAACTCAGGGAAACATTACTTTCATTTACCAGTTTATTATAAAAGGATATGATAAAGGATACAAATCCAACAACCAGATGGAAGAGATACACAGGGCAAAGTATGGAGAAAGGGCTTGGAGCTTCCATGCTTCGAGAGCATCGCCTTCCCTGCACCTCCAAGTGTTCACAAACCTGGAAGCTCCCTGAACCCCGTTTTGGGGGATGTTATGGAGGCTTCATGACACAGGCATGGTTGATTAAATCACTGACCATTGGCAACTGACTCAACCTTCACTCCCCCTCCCCTTCCCAGAGGTCAGGAGGGTGGGGCTGAAAGTTCCAACCCTCTAACAACAGGGATGGTTCTCCTGGCAACCAGCCTCCATCCTTAGGTGGGGGTCCAAGAGTCATCTTGTTGACATGAACAAAAGAAAACCTTTGGTTCTCAGTTGTTAGGAAATTCCAGGAGTTTAGGAGCAGCTCTGTGCCAGAAACAGGGAGGAAGATCGAATATATGTTTCTTACTATAAATCACAATATCACAATGGCATATATATAAAAGAACAGGAACTTTGGGTCAGAAAGAACTACTTTTCATTGCTTACTTGCTGTGAAATCTTGGGGAAGTTCTTTAAACTCTCTGGGCCTCAATTTTCTCATTGGAAAAACTGAGGATGATAACACTCATTCTGTAGGGCTATTTCCAGGATAAGAGGTAATACATCTAAAACACGAACTCCAGAATCTGACATGTATTTGATGCTAAACAAACTTTTATACTCCTACCCTCAACAATCTGCCCATCCTCTCAATGTCAAATCCAAACTCATCTCCAGGAATTCTTTGTTCCCAACTAGGGAAAAGGAAAGTAAAATTCACTCCTGAACACAATCTAACCAAAGCACTGGTGTTCGGTGTAGTAGTTAGAATACTGTCTTCCCTACATTTCTAATATACTGTCTTTCTCCTATTTCTAGATTTTCTGATTACCTCCCACACATGAATTACTGTCCTTATATCTATGAAGGCATATATTTACATTAAGTTGTCAAATTTGATTTTATTAATGCAACTGTCCTAACAAAACGAAAACGATTAAGGTCAACTCAACGCCACGCAACTATCTAAGAGTGGGTG
The DNA here is from genome assembly GCF_949774975.1 of Lagenorhynchus albirostris. NCBI lineage: Eukaryota > Metazoa > Chordata > Mammalia > Artiodactyla > Delphinidae > Lagenorhynchus > Lagenorhynchus albirostris. The sequence goes on along the minus strand of NC_083095.1, from coordinate 77,222,067 downwards.
CTAGTTTCCCTTTACTTCTTGATCACAGCTGGAGTCAAACGCACGTGTGTTTGTTCTCCTGCATATGTAAGACGGGTGGGACTGGCAAGGGGCAGCGAAGGCAAACACTGAAGAGGAAATGGAACTCTCACCCACAGGAGGTAGGAGCCCTCCATGCCAATGTAGTCCAGAGAATATTAGAGACACCTGAGGGGCTCTAGCAGCCCTCTGATTCAACTGCTTCACTTTACAGACATAAAAAATGAGGTCCAGGGAGATCGGTTGAAGATGGTGGAGAAGAATTCCTGCGAGAGCACTGCAATCACAACTAACTGCTGAACAATCACTGGCAGGAAAACACTGGAACTCACCAAAAAAGATACCCCACATCCAAAGACAAAGGGGAAGCCACAATGAGACGGTAGGAGGGGCGCAATCACGATAAAATCAAATCCCATAACTGCTGGGTGGGTGACTCACTAGAAAACAATTATACCACAGAAGTCCACCCACTGGAGTGAAGCTTCTGAGCCCCACATCAGGCTTCCCAACCTGGGGGTCCGGCAACAGGAGGGGGAATTCCCAGAGAATCAGACGTTGAAGGCTAGTGGGATTTCACTGCAGGACTTTGACAGGACTGGGGAAAACAGAGACTCTACTCTTGGAGGACACAGACAAAGCAGTATGTACATCAGGACCCACAGGGAAGGAGCAGTGACCAGACCTTCCTGCTAGTGTTGGAGGGTCTCCTGCAGAGGTGGGGGGTGGCTCTGGCTCACCACGGGGACAAGGAAATGGGCAGCAGAAGTTCTGGGAAGTACTCCTTGGCGTGAGCCCTCCTGGAGTCTGCCATTAGCCCCACCAAAGAGCCTGTAGCCTCCAGGGCTGGGGGCCTCAGGCCAAACAACCAACAGGGGGGGAACTCAGCTCCACCTATCAGCAGACAAGCAGATTAAAGTTTTACTGAGCTCTTCCCACTAGAGGAACACCCAGCTCTACCCACCACTAGTCACTCCCATCAGGAAGGTTCCACAAGCCTCTTAGATAGCCTCATCCACCAGAGGGCAGACAGCAGAAGCAAGAAGAACTACAATCCTGCAGCCTGTGGAACAAAAACCATACTCACAGAAAGACAGACAAAATGAAAAGGCAGAGGACTATGTACCAGATGAAGGAATAAGATAAAACCCCAGAAAAACAACTAAATGAAGTGGAGATAGGCAACCTTCCTGAAAAAGAATTCAGGATAATGATAGTGCAGATGATACAGGACCTCGAATAAAGAATGGAGCAAAGATTGAGAAGATGCAAAGACCCAGAAGAATTAAAGAACACTTAGAATAATTTAAAAAACAAACAAACAGAGATGAACCATACAATAACTGAAAGGAAAAATACACTAGAAGGAATCAATAGCAGAATGACTGAGGGAAAAGAACAGATAAGTGACCTGGAAGACAAAATGGTGGAATTCACCGCCACAGACAGAATAAAGAAAAAAGAATGATAAGAAATGAAGACAGCCTAAGAGACCTCTGCGACAACATTAAACACACCAACATACACATTATAGGGGTCCGAAACGGAGAAGAGAGAGAGAAAGAAAGAAGCCGGGATCATGGTCAAAAACTTCCTAACATGAGAAAGGAAATACCACCCAAGTCCAGGAAGCACAGAGAGTCCCAGACAGGATAAACCCAAGGAGAAAAACAGAGACACATAGTAATCAAACTGACAAAAATTAAAGACAAAGAAAAATTATTAAAAGCAACAAGGGAAAAAGGACAAATAACATACAAGGGAACTCCCATAAGGTTAACAGCTGATTTCTCAGCAGAAACTCTACAAGCCAGAAGAGAGCGGCAAGATATATTTAAAGTGACAAAAGGGAAGAACCTACAAGCAAGATTACTCTACCCGGCAAGGATCTCATTCATATTCGACAGAGAAATCAAAAGCTTTACAGACAAGCAAAAGCTAAGGGAATTCAGCACCACCAAACCAGCTGTGCAACAAATCCTAAAGGAGTTTCTCTAAGTGGGAAACACAAGAGAAGAAAAGGACCTACAAAAACAAACCAAAAACAATTAAAAAAAATGGTAACAGGAACATACATATCAATAATTACCTTAAATGTGAGTGGATCAAATGCTCCAACCAAAAGACACAGGCTTGCTGAAAGGATACAAAAACAAGACCCACATAAATGCTGTCTACAAGAGACCCACGTAAGATCTAGGGACACATACAGACTGAAAATGAGGGGATCGAAAAACATACTCCATGCAAATGGAAATCAAAAGAAAGTTGGAGTAGCAATACTCATATAAGATAAAATAGACTTTAAAATAAAGAATGTTATACGAGACAAGACAGGATACTACATAATGATCAAGGGATCAATCCAAGAAGAAAATATAACAATTATAAATATATATGCACCCAACATAGGAGCACCTCAATACATAAGGCAAATACTAACAGCTATAAAAAAGGAAATCAACAGTAACAAAATAATAGTGGGGGACTTTAACACCTCACTTACACCAATGGACAGATCACCCAGACAGAAAATTATTGAGGAAATACAAGCTTTAAATGACACAAGAGACGAGATAGATTTAATTGATATTTATAGGACATCCCATCCGAAAACAGCAGATTACACTTTCTTCACAAGTGCACACAGAACATTCTCCAGGACAGATCACATCTCGGGTCACAAATCAATCCTTGGTAAATTTAAGAAAATTGAAATCATATCAAGAATATTTTCTGACCACAACGCTGCGAGAATAGAAATAAATTACAGGGAAAAAAGCGTAAAAAACACAAACACATGGAGGCTAAACAATACATTACTAAATAAACAAGAGATCACTGAAGAAATCAAAGAGGAAATCAACATATACCTAGAGACAAATGACAATGAAAACACGATGATCCAAAAACTATGGGTTGCAGAAAAGCAGTTCTAAGAGGGAAGTTTATAGCAATAGAATCCTACCTCAAAAAACAAGAAAAATCTCAAATAAACAATCTAACCTTACACCTAAAGGAACTAGAGAAAGAACAACAAACAAAACCCAAAGTCAGTAGAAGGAAAGAAATCATAAAGATCACAGCAGAAATAAATGAAATGGAAATGAAAAAAACAGTAGCAAAGGTCAATAAAACTAAAAGCTGGTTCCTTGAGAAGATAAACAAAATTGATAAGCCTTTAGCCAGACTCATCAAGAAAAAGAGGGAGAGGACTCAAATCAATAAAATTAGAAATGAAAAAGGAGAAGTTACAACGGACACCGCAGAAATACAAAGCATCCTAAGAGACTACTACAAGCAACTCTATGCCAATAAAATGGACAACCTGGAAGAAATGGACAAATTCTTAGAAAGATCTAACCTTCCAAGACTGAACCAGGAAGAAACAGAAAATATGAACAGACCAATCACAAGTAATGAAATTGCAACTGTCAGTAAAAATCTTCCCCAAAAAAGTCCAGGACTAGATGGCTTCACAGGTGAATTCTATCAAACATTTAGAGAAGCACTAACACCCATCCTTCCCAAACTCTTCCAAAAAACTGCCGAGGAAGGAACACTCCCAAACACATTCTAAGAGGCCACCATCACCCTGATACCAAAACCAGACAAAGATACTACAAAAAAAGGAAATTACAGACCAATATCACTGATGATTATAGATGCAAAAATCCTAAACAAAATACTAGCAAACAGAATCCAACAATAAAATAAAAGGATCATACACCATGATCAAGTGGAATTTATTCGAGGGATGTAAGGATTCTTCAATATATGCAAATCAATCAATGTGATACACCATATTAATAAACTGAAGAATGAAAACCATATGATCATTTCAATAGTTGCAGAAAAAGCTGCTGACAAAATTCAACACTGATTTACGATAAAAACTCTCTGGAAAGTGGCCACAGAGGGAACCTACCTTAACATAATAAAGGCCATATATGACAAACCCACAGCAAACATTCTCAGTGGTGAAAAAGTGAAAGCATTTCCCAGAAGATCAGGAAGACAAGGACGTCCACTCTCACCACTCTTATTCAACATAGATTTGGAAGTCCTGGCCATGGCAATCAGAGAAGAAAAAGAAATAAAAGGAATGCAAATTGGAAAACAAGAATTAAAACTATCACTGTTTGCAGATGACATGATAGTATACACAGATAATCCTGAAGATGACAACAGAAAACTTCTGGTGCTAATCAACGAATTTGGTAAAGTTGCAGGATACAAAATTGATGCACAGAAATCTCTTGCATTCCTATACACTAACAACAAAAGATCAGAAAGAGAAATTAAGGAAAAAATCCCATTCACCAATGCAACAAAAAGAATAAACCACCTAGGAATAAACCCACCTAAGGAGGTAAAAGAACTGTGTGCAGAAAACTATAAGACACTGATGAAAGAAATAAAAGATCACACAAACAGATGGACAGATATACCATGTTCTTGTATTGGAAGAATCAACATTGTGAAAATGACTATACTTCCCAAAGCAATGTACAGATTCAATGTAATCCCTATCAAACCACCAAAGGCATTTTTCACAGAACTAGAACAAAAAATTTCACAATTTGTATGGAAACACAAAAGACCCCGAATAGCCAAAGCAATATTAAGGAAGAAAAACGGAGCTGGAGGAATCAGACTCCCTGACTTCAGACTATACTACAAAGCTACAGTAATAAAGACAATATGGTATTGGCACAAAAACAGAAATATAGATCAATGAAACAGAATAGGAAGCCCAGAGATAAACCCATGAACCTATGGTCAACTTATCTATGACAAAGGAGGCAAGACTATGTAGTGGAGAAAAGACAGTCTGTTCAACAAGTGGTGCCGGGAAAACTGGACACCTACATGTAAAAGAATGACATTAGAACACTTTGTAACACCGTACACAAAAATAAACTCAAAATGGATTAAAGGAGAGACCTTCAAGATGGTGGAAGAGTAAGACGTGGAGATCACCTTCCTCCCCACAAATACATCAGAAATACATCTACATGTGGAACAACTCCTACAGAACACCTACTGAACGCTGGCAGAAGACCTCAGACCTCCCAAAAGGCAAGAAACTCCCCACATACATGGGTAGGGCAAAAGAAAAAAGAATAAACAGAGACAAAAGGATAGGGACAGGACCTGCACCTCTGGGAGGGAGCTGTGAAGGAGGAAAAGTTTCCAAACACTAGGAAGCCCCTTCACTGGCAGAGACAGGGTATGTGTGGGGGTGACACTTTGGAGCCACGGAGGAGAGTGCAGCAATAGGGGTGCAGAGGGCAAAGCAGAGAGATTCCCGCACAGAGGATGGGTTCCAACCAGCACTCACCAGCCTGAGAGTCTTGTCTCCTCACCCGCCAGGATAGGTGGGGGCTGGGAGCTGAGGCTTGGGTTTCGGAGGTCAGATCCCAGGGAGAGGACTGGGGTTGGCTCCGTGAACACAGCCTGAAGGGGGCTAGTTCCCCACAGCTAGCTGGGAGGGAGTCTGGGAAAAAATCTGGACTTGCCTAAGAGGCAAGAAACCACTGTTTCAGAGTGCATGAGGAGAGGGGTTTCAGAGCACCACCTAAATGAGCTCCAGAGACGGGCGTGAGCCATGGCTATCAGCGCAGACCCCAGAGACGGGCAGGAGACGATAAGGCTGCTGCTGCCGCCACCAAGAAGCCTGTGTGCGAGCACAGGTCACTGTTCACACCCCCCCTTCCGGGGAGCCTGTGCAGCCCGCCACTGCCAGGGTCCTAGCGATCCAGGGCCAACTTCCCCAGGAGAACACACAGCGTGCCTCAGGCTGTTGCAACATCATGTTGGCCTCTGACACCACAGGCTCGCACCGCATTCCGTACCTCTCCCTCCCCCCTCCCCGGCCTGCGTGAGCCAGAGTCCCCTAATCAGCTGCTACTTTAACCCCATCCTGTCTGTGCGGGAACAGATGCCCTCAGGCGACCTACATGCAAAGGCCGGGCCAAATCCAAAGTTGAACCCCAAGAGCTGTTCCAACAACGAAGAGAAAGGGAAATTTCTCCCAGCAGCCTCAGAAGCAGAGGATTAAATCTCCACAATCAACTTGATGTACCCTGCATCTGTGGAATACCTGAATAGACAACGAATCATCCCAAAATTGAGGCAGTGGACTTTGGGAGCAAAGATATATATTTTTTTTTCCTTTTTCTCTTTGTGAATGTGTATGTTTCTGCATGTGATTTTGTCTGTATAACTTTGCTTTTACCATTTCTCCTGGGTTCTGTGTGTCGGTTTTTTGTTTTTGGGGGGTTTTTTTAGTATAGTTTTCAGCACTTGTTATCATTGGTGGGTTTGTTTTTTGGTTTGGTTGCTCTCTTCCTTCTTTCTTTTTTTTCTTCTTCTTTTTTTGTTACTTTTTAATTTTACTTTTAATAATTATTTTTATTTTAATAACTTTATTTTATTTTATATTCTTCTTTCTTTCTTTTTTACTCCCTTTTCTTCTGAGCTGTGTGGCTGACAGGGTCTTGGTGCTCCGGCCAGGTGTCAGACCTGTGCCTCTGAGGTGGGAGAGCCAAGTTCAGGACATGAGTCCACCAGAGTCTGCCCGGCTCCACATAATATCAAATGGCAAAAGCTCTCCCAGAGATTTCCATCTCAACGCCAAGATCCAGTTCCACTCAAGCGACACTGCTGGACACCCTGTGCCAAACAACCAGCAAGACAGGAACACAGCCCCATCCATTAGCAGAGAGGTGGCCTAAAATCATAATAAGGTCAAGGACACCCCAAAACACACCACTGGACGTGGTCCTACCCACCAGAAAGACAAGATCCAGCCTCATCCACCAGAAAACAGGCACCAATCCCCTCCACCAAGAAGCCTACACAACCCGCTGAACCAACCTTACCCACTGGGGGCAGACACAAAAAACAACAGGAACTAGAACCTGCAGCCTGTGAAAAGGAGACCCCAAACACAGTAAGTTATGCAAAATGACAGAGAAACACACAGCAGATGAAGGAGCAAGGTAAAAACCCACCAGACCAAACAAATGAAGAGGAAACAGGCAGTCTACCTGATATCTTTTATCATTCAGAGTAATGATAGTAAAGATGATCCAAAATCTTGGAAAAAAGAAGGGAGAAAATACAAGAAACATTTAACAAGGATCTAGAAAAACTAAAGAGCAAGCAAACAATGATGAACAACACAATAAATGAAATTAAAAATTCTCTAGAAGGAAGCAATAGCAGAATAACTGAGGGTAAAGAACGGATAAGAGACCTGGAAGATAAAATAGTGGAAATAACTACTGAAGAGCAGAATAAAGAAAAAAGAATGAAAAGAACTGAGGACAGTCTCAGAGACCTCTGGGACAACATTAAACGCACCAACATTCAAATTATAGGGGTCCCAGAAGAAGAAGAGAAAAAGAAAGGGACTGAGAAAATATCTGAAGAAATTATAGTTGAAAACTTCCCTAACATAGGAAAGGAAATAGTCAATCAAGTCCAGGAAGCGCAGAGAGTCGCATACAAGATAAATCCAAGGAGAAACACGCCAAAACACATATTAATTAAACTATCAAACATTAAATACAAAGAAAACATATTAAAAGCAGCAAGGGAAAAACAACAAACAACACACAAGGGAATCCCCATAGGGTTAACAGCTGATCTTTCAGCAAAAACTCTGCAAGCCAGAAGGGACTGGCAGGACATATTTAAAGTGATGAAGGAGAAAAACCTACAACCAAGATTACTCTACCCAGCAAGGATCTCATTCAGATTTGATGGAGAAAACTTGTCTGTAAAACCTTTACAGACAAGCAAAAGCTGAGAGAGTTCAGCACCACCAAACCAGCTTTACAACAAATGCTAAAGGATCTTCTCTAGGCAAGAAACACGAGAGAAGGAAAAGACCTACAATAACAAACCCAAAACAATTAAGAACATGAGAATAGGAACATACATATAGATAATTACCTTAAATATAAATGGATTAAATGCTCCCACCAAAAGACACAGACTGGCTGAATGGATACAAAAACAAGACCATATGTATACTGTCTATAAGAGAGCCACTTCAGTCCTAGAGACACATACAGACTGAAAGTGAGGGGATGGAAAAACATATTCTATGCAAATGGAAAGCAAAAGAAAGCTGGAGTAGCAATTCTCCTATCAGACAAAATAGATTTTAAAATAAAGACTACTACAAGAGACAAAGAAGTATACTACATAATGATCAAGGGATCAATCCAAGAAGATAACAATTGTAAATATTTATGCACCCAACATAGGAGCACCTCAATACATAACGCAAACGCTAACACCATAAAAGGGGAAATGGACAGTAACACAATCATAGTAGGGGACGTTAACACCCCACTTTCACCAATGGACAGATCATCCAAAATGAAAATTAATAAGGAAACACAAGCTTCAAATGATACATCAAACAAGATGGACTTAACTGATATTTATAGGACATTCCATCCAAAAACAACAAAATACACTTTCTTCTCAAGTGCTCACGGAACATTCTCCAGGATAGATCATATCTTGGGACACAAATCAAGCCTTGGTAAATTTAAGAAAATTGAAATCATATCAAGTATCTTTTCCGACCACAACGCTATGAGACTAGATATCAATTACAGGAAAAGATCTGTAAAAAATACAAACACATCGAGGCTGAACAACACAATACTTAATAACGAAGTGATCACTGAAGAAATCAAAGAGGAAATCAAAAAATACCTAGAAACAAATGACAATGAAAATATGATGACCCAAATCCTATGGGATGCAGCAAAAGCAGTTCTAAGAGGGAAGTTTATGGCAATACAATCTTACCTCAAGAAACATCTCAAGCAAAAAACCTAACCTTATATCTAAAGCAATTAGAGAAAGAAGAACAAGAAAACCCCCAAAGTTAGCAGAAGGAGAAAAATCATAAAGATCAGATCAGGAATAAATGAAAAAGAAATGAAGGAAACGATAGCAAAGATCAATAAAACTAAAAGCTGGTTCTTTGAGAAGATAGACAAAATAGATAAACCATTAGCCAGACTCATCAAGAAAAAAAGGGAGAAGACTCAAATCAATAGAATTAGAAATGAAAAAGGAGAAGTAACGACGGACACTGCAGAAATACAAAGGATCGTGAGAGATTACTACAAGCAACTATGTGCCAATGAAATGGACAACCTGGAAGAAATGGACAAATCCTTAGAAAAGCACAACCTTCCAACTCTGAACCAGGAAGAAATAGAAAATATAAACAGACCAATCACAAGCACTGAAGTTGAGACTGTGATAAAAAATCTTCCAACAAACAAAAGCCCAGGACCAGTTGACTTCAAAGGTGAATTCTATCAAACATTTAGAGAAGAGCTAACACCTATCCTTCTCAAACTCTTCCAAAATAGAGCAGAGGGAGGAACACTCCCCAACTCGTTCTACGAGGCCACCATCACCCTGATACCAAAACCAGACAAACATGCCCCCAAAAAAGAAAACTACAGGCCAATATGACTGATGAACATAGATGCAAAAATCCTCAACAAAATACTAGCAAACAGAAGCCAACAGCACATTAAAAGGATCACACACCATGATCAAGTGGGGTTTATCACAGGAATGCAAGGATTTTTCAATATACGCAAATCAATCAATGTGATACACCATATTAACAAAATGAAGGAGAAAAACCATATGATCATCTCAATAGATGCAGAAAAAGCTTTTGACAAAATTCAACACCCATTTGTGATAAAAACTCTCCAGAAAGTAGGCATAGAGGGAACTTACCTCAACATAATAAAGGTCATATATGACAAAGGCACAGCCAACATCGTTCTCAATGGTGATAAACTGAAACCATTTCCACTAAGATCAGGAACAGGACAAGGTTGCCCACTTTCACCACTATTATTCAACATAGTTTTGGAAGTTTTAGCCACAACAATCAGAGAAGAAAAAGAAATAAAAGGAATCCAAATCGGAAAAGAAGAAGTAAAGCTGTCACTGTTTGCAGATGATGTGACAGCATACACAGAGAATCCTAAAGATGCTACCAGAAAACTACTAGAGCTAATCAATGAATTTGGTAAAGTAGCAGGATACAAAATTAATGCACAGAAATCTCTTGCATTCCTATACACTAAGGATGAAAAATCTGAAGGAGAAATTAAGGAAACGCTCCCATTTACCACTGCAACAAAAAGTATAAAATACCTACGAGTAAACCTACCTAAGGAGACAAAAGACCTGTATGCAGAAAATTATAAGACACTGATGAAAGAAATTAAAGATGATACAAATAGATGGAGAGATAGACCATGTTCTTATATTGGAAGAATCAACATTGTGAAAATGACTATACTTCCCAAAGCAATCTACAGATTCAGTGCAATCCCTATCAAACTACCAATGGCATTTTTCACAGAACTAGAACAAGAAATTTCACAATTTGTATGGAAACACAAAAGACCCAGAATAGCCAAAGCAATCTTGAGAACGAAAAACAGAACTGGAGGAATCAGGCTCCCAGACTCCAGACTATAGTACAAAGCTACAGTAATCAAGACAGTATGGTACTGGCACAAAAACAGAAATATAGATCAATGGAACAGTATAGAAAGCCCAGAGATAAACCCAGGCACATATGGTCACCTTATTTTTGATCAAGGAGGCAAGAATATACAATGGAGAAAAGACAGCCTCTTCAATAAGTGGTGCTGGGAAAACTGGACAGCTACACGTAAAAGAATGAAATTAGAACACTTCCTAACACCATACACAAAAATAAAGTCAAAATGGATTAAAGACCTAAATGTAAGGCCAGACACTATAAAACTCTTAGAGGAAAACATAGGCAGAACATTCCATGACATAAATCACAGCAAGATCCTTTTTGACCCACCTCCTACAGAAATGGAAATAAAAACAAAAATAAACAAATGGGACCTAATGAAACTTAAAAGCTTTTGCACAGCAAAGGAAACCATAAACAAGATGAAAAGACAACCTTCAGAATGGGTGAAAATATTTGCAAATGAAGCAAATGACAAAGGATTAATCTCCAAAATTTACAAGCTGCTCTTGCAGCTCAATATTAAAAAAACAAACAACCCAATCCCAAAATGGGCAGAAGACCTAGAGAGACATTTTTCCACAGATGATACACAGATTGCCAACAAACACATTAAAGAACGCTCAACATCACTGATCATTAGAGAAATGCAAATCAAAACTACAATGAGGTATCACCTAACAGCAGTCAGAATGGCCATCATCAAAAAATCTACAAACAATAAATGCTGGAGAGGGTATGGAGAAAAGGGAACCCTCTTACACTGTTGGTGGGAATGTAAATTGATACAGCCACTATGGAGACTAGTATGGGGTTTCCTTCAAAAACTAAAAATAGAACTACCATACAACCCAGCAATCCCACTACTGGGCATATACCCTGAGAAAACCACAATTCCAAAAGAGTCATGTGGGCTTTCCTGGTGGCGCAGTGGTTGAGAGTCCGCCTGCCGATGCAGGGGACGCGGGTTCGTGCCCCGGTCCAGGAAGATCCCACATGCCACGGAGCGGCTGGGCCCGTGAGCCATGGCCGCTGAGCCTGCGCGTCTGGAGTCTGTGCTCCGCAACGGCAGAGGCCACAACAGTGAGAGGCCCGCGTACCGAAAAAAAAAAAAGAACTTGCTGTATTAAAAAAATAATAATATTAAAAAGAAAAATGAGGCCCACATTGGTTAACTGGTTTTCCAAAGCAACCAGTTAATAATAGAACAGGGATTAGGGCCAAGTTCTTCTAGTTGATGGTCCACAGCTTTTCCCACCAAACCATGAATGAAAAGAAAAATGATGATGTATTTGGAGTGTCTTCCCCATCAGCATCTGGACCACCTCTGGCCTAGTATTACAGTATTCCAGGTATCACCAGGTTATGCCCCTGCCCACCCAACTCCAGTTCCCTGCTGACACCTACGAGGCACTAGATTATCTGGTCTCTACTTACAACTGAGTCTTCAAATGGTGGAACTGGAGGCCATGCACTTTCCTACCCCCTCAGACACTGCATTGTCTCAAGGGCAGCCATCTGAGGCCGGCTATTAAAGCAGGCTCTGGGAATGTTAAGGGGTATCTCATAGGAAAGAAAGCCTGAGGTACGAAGGTTATTTTGCTTCCAAACTGGTTTATGCTTTTTGAATGAGACATTGGTTCTTAAGGGACATTGCCAACCCTCTGCTCCATGTTTTTCACACATTAAAAAAAAATTTTTTTTTTTGCTAAGTCAGTCCATCCAGAACGAATGAAATGTAACCCTGCTTTAGGCCTGCATGTTCTAAATGTCCTCAGAATTTATAAATGTCCTCATAAGTAGTCACCCTGGAAGCACAGATTTCGTGTTGCCATGTGGTTTTCATTCCCCTCACCTCTTCATTCCGACAACCATATACAAGTCAAAATTCAGCAGTGTGTAAGAATCAAACAGAGAGCAAAGGCTGTTTCCCTCAAGTCCTAATAATCCTTGAAAATAATAAAGCACTAGAAATATCCTTGCTGTACTGTCCTGAACCACTAAATTCCCAACACCAAAATAAACTCTACAGAGCAAAGGTTTAAAGATTTTAAAAAGGTGAAAGTGCTAGAAAAAAGCGTGGGTAAAACTTATATGTGTGTGTATGTATGTATGTGTGTGTGTGTGTATATATATATGTGTGTATATATATATATATATATATATTTTTTTTTTTTTTTTTTTTTTTTTGCGGTACGCGGGCCTCTCACTGTTGCGGCCTCTCCCGTTGCGGAGCACAGGCTCCGGACGCGCAGGCTCAGCGGCCATGGCTCACGGGCCCAGCCGCTCCGCGGCATGTGGGATCTTCCCGGACCGGGGCACGAACCCACGTCCCCTGCATCGGCAGGCGGACTCTCAACCACTGCGCCACCAGGGAAGCCCTTATTATATTTTTATAACCTCAGGGGTGAGATGACCTTTATAAATACAATACAAAATGTCTGTAACTCCATCAAATGTAAAGCATCTGTATAGCCAAAAGCCATCAAGTCAGAAGACAAATCACACTTAAGAGAAATATCTGCAACACAACAGACAAAAGACTATTCATCTACTACAACGTACACTTTACAAATCAATGTTTAAGAAATTTTTGTGGTAAAGCAGATAGAGCATAAAAAATGAAATTGGTAAATTCATTAAATTGTACAGTTCAATGGTATTAAGTACATTCACATTGTTACACAACTATGGCCACCATCCATGTCCAGAACTTTTTTCTCCTCCCACACGGAAACTCTGTACCCATTAAACAATGAGCCCCATTCCCGCCTCCCCCAGCCTCTGGCAACCACCGTTCTACTTTTTGTCTCTATGAATTTGACTCCTCTGAGCACCTCATGTACATGGACTCATATATGTCCTTTCTTGTGATTGGCTTATTTCACTCAGCATGTCCTCAAGGTTCCTCCATGTTGTAGCATGTGTCAGAATTTCCTTCCTTTCCAAGGCCGAATAATATTCCATTGTGTGTATATAGCACATGTTTTATCCATTCATCCATCAAAGGTCATTTAGGCTGTTTCCATATACTGGCTACTGTGTACAAATCAATTTTTTTGAAAGACAAAGAATCCAGTTAATGGACAAAACTCCAGCAGGCCCGAGTCCTAGCTCATGCAGAGAACTGCTGCTGGGGAAGAGAAGCCAGCTGAGATGGGAGCAGTCACGTAGGTCTAGAGCGACAAAGCTGGAGATCTGAAGCGTGACCAACGTCCCTCGCACGATGCTTGCTGAGTTCTGAAGATGCTGCAGAGACTAACATGTTTTCGTACATTCTTAATATCCCCTGCAGCAGCCTCCCACCATTAGGAGCTGCCTGCCTGGGCTGTCCCTCAAATGATCTCCCTAAGCACTAGTTATTTTTTCCGTGCTTGAGTCAGTCAGTCATCAGGTCACAAACTTGCGTAAGTTCCGAGTGGCCAGCTTCTACTCTATTTGTCCCTTAAGCCCTATTATGTTTGTGTGTGATTTTGCAAAATCCCAGGTTTCTCAGGAAGGCATACAGCACAAACGTCTTTACTTCCACACCCGGGCACAAAGAAGACATTTTGTGCCTTCTCCTTTAGAGAGAGGAAGAAAGCTAGGTAACAGGCTGGCAATTCAGAGAAAAAGACAAAGGTAAAATGTGCAGGGTGAGGGGGCAGTAAGAGCTCTCATGTAAATAAACTGCCCATTTGTGATTATAAAATGATTTTACACTAAATCAATGCACTAGCAGTAATGTGAATGAATAATGATATGTTACTAGTTCAAGGTTTGAACAAGAAAGCAGGAATCTTTTCTTCCCATTAACAATAGCACTTGCTGGAAGACACAGAATTGTCATCTACAAAGGTGAGAGCTTCTTAATTGCAGGCACTGTCGGCACACTGTTCCTTGGAATTAGCAATTTAGCTTTATAAGTGAAAGAATTTTGGTTAGATGCTAAAAAGTGTCCGTTATATTCCTACCTCCATCAAGCTACCAGTTAAAAATCATCTAAGTATTTTTTTTCAAATGTTTAAAATCAAAACAATTTTAGAATGACTGAATTACTATAACAGGTATATAAAATTATAAACACCACAACTTTGCATTTATTTAGGACTTCTTTTTTGTTAAGCATTAAAAGCATGTGCATAGTAAGCAAGGTACTGCTTGTTAAAATGAGTCTCTTTCAGGGGTCCCCTTGGTCTCTGTGGGAGATACACCTTCCTTCTCTTTCTCTGAGATCTGTCAACGGGGAGCTCCAGGGAGCGTTAAAAACAAACAAGGTGGGAAGTTGTGAGCTGGCTAGGAACTCTGCCGGATGACTACTGAGTTGTCTCTTTAGAAATCACCCGCAGGAAAGATCAGAAGAAAAACAAAAATAATACAAAGCAAAACCATGTACCACATACATACCCAGTATCTGCAAGGCTTTGTGCCTGGTGCTCTAAGAGCCAGGCAAAAAGTGGATGGAAGTTTCTGGGGCCTGAAGATCGTACCACCCATATTGGTGCCTATTTACTTGTCTCATGGCTAAAGTGATGCTGGACAGAGGCTTCCTCTCTCACAGACACTAGTGGAATTTCTGCTCTAGGCTTTTAAAGTGACCGAATGCACCTCATAAATGCTCGACTCACCAAAGGGAGACTTACCCATTCTGCTAGGAGGAGATCTGTCTAGTAGACACAATGGTGAGGTTTGAATAACAGTAACATTCTACAGGTGGACCAACGCATTTACTCCTATAAGGACAGACCTAAAAAGAAATCAGTTTTCCGAAGTCTAGCCAAGAGAAGGCAGCTCTAGTGAAGAGGCAGGGGACACACCAGTACCACGGCGAGTGCCAACTAGTTATCACTTCAACTCTCCATTTGCCCACTTCTGGGCAGATATCAAGATCGTAAATATTCTTTATTAAAGTGCCTTAAGCTCTTCGGAAGAAAAGCAACCTTACACAAATGAATCACTGTGACTCAATGCTGAATTAGGGGGGAGAAGCTAAAGCAGTGAGAACAGTTTCAAAAACTAAACTGCACTGAATGCAATTCATTAAAATCCTCTCTCAAAAATATGTATAGATGTTAAATCAATGTTCCTTATTCCTCTGGGGACAAACTCCACCACCCTCACTTTTCCTCACCACTCTCAGCATCAAAACCACTTCTGTGCCAATGCCATATTAGGGGTCAAGCAAAATACATAGTGAAAGCTTGCTCCACCGACCAGATATCACCATAAAGGAAGCAGATAAGAGCCAGTGCTGGACACCTCGTGAAGAACCAGAGAGGGACACAGGAACGACATGCCCAACAAAATCAACAGTGTCACTAGCTGTCATTTTCATCTGTGCTTTGTGTTTCCTTTTCTCTTTGATGAACTACAGCTAAATGATCAAATATTTCACATGGCCTTTCACAGAGCACTACACACCTTTCATTCAAAGTGACTGTTAGAAATAACGCAATGCCTGGAAAAAGAGGTATACGTTTTATCCAGTATAACAAGACCAAATGGGAGAATAACTCTTTGTTAAAAGCATACGTTGCGTGGGATAGGGAGGGTGGGAGGGAGGGAGACACAAGAGGGAAGAGATACGGGAACATATGTATATGTATACCTGATTCACTTTGTTATAAAGCAGAAACTAACACACCATTCTAAAGCAATTATACTCCAAAAAAGATGTTAAAAAAAAAGCATACGTTGCATTTGAAATCTAAGGCACTCCCAGGGCCAAGGTTTTAAAATAATCTCTGAGCCATAAACTGAGACAGTTAAAGAGCTATACACAATAGATAATAATACAGAGCTCGGAAAATAAAAGCATATATTATTTAAACGTTGAAAACCACTGTGTATTCATCTAACTGGCAATATGAAAAGATGGAACTCTAGTTTGTTCTAAATTATACAGAAAAATGAAATAGCAATTAAGAATCATCTTAGTAAACTTCCCATTCCTTAGAGGCTGACAACTAGCTAGTGACTTACATAGTTCCCTTGCTTTTTCTCAGTTATATACTGGGGGGGGGGGGGGCGGGAAGAGAGGGGGAGGGGTGAAATGCAAGTCAGTTAGCTATTTTTATATTGGATCTTCCAATAACTATATTTGAAGACAGGAAAAGGAAGGAACTCCAGGCTTCAAGAAGGATCTGTGTCACCTATATATTCCCTGCATGATGTAAATTATCTGTGGATCTTTGGAAGGAGCACAAAGTAATGGAAATCAAAGAGACATATGCCTAAAACACATCTCCACAACTCATCAGCTCTGTGACCTCAGTAAGGTCAATTAATCTCTCTTAACCTTCTCAACTGTAAAATAAGATTTAATCCTATCGACTTCACAGAGCTACCGTCAAGTTGAAGTGGAAGAACACAGAATGTCTTTCAGAAGAGGCACAATCAACATTAGTGCTCCCTACGTGCTCTCCTTGTTCACCACTTACCATGCTAACAGACCACAGTTGGAAGGTATCCTACATAATATGGTAGTTTTTGCTTAATATTTTAAAATTATCAATTATGGAACAGTAGCCATTAAAAGTCGGTTTACAAAATAAAATTTTAATACAAGAAATGTAAAATATTCATAGGAAAGGTTATTTAATATGGGCATCCAAATGAGATTCCTCACAAAATTATCATCTATAATGTTAGGGACAATTCTTGGTAAAAGGGCAAAACTACAATATAAAACATTTCCCAGTATGGATTTCCATTAACATGTAAACTAACTCCTCTCAAAGAGAGCACCTTAGTTGATGTTCTGCCCATTTGAAATGCTTTCCTCTTCTGACCTTAGCTCTCCCGTGTTCTCTTTTTAAGGGAGAAGCATGTCTTTCACTGCTAATTGATCAAATCAATCATCGCACCCAGACTGGTGACACAAGACACTCATGTGTACTACATTGATGCACTGATGGCAAAGGGAAAAAACTGAGTCCCTAGAGGCCAGTGACTAGAACCCATATGGCAAGAACTTTCTAAAATTCACTAGTAAAAATCAATATAACACACATATAGCCTGCATATATTATTTAGAGATTACTGTGTAAAAGACATAAGAGAAAAAATAATATAAAGAGGCTTTAACTTAAACACAGCAGCTACGCCTACTTTTAAACAAAGGCTGAAACCAAACGTTCAGCTTTTAAACTTGCTGGTTTTAAAGAGAATAGAAATATACACACAGGTGCCAAATAATACTGATTCCAAAACAGTCAACACTACAATTGCTCAATTAATGAAGAAGGTAGAAGAGACAACCAAAACATCACTAATTTGGGACCGTACAGCACATTACAGAACATAAGGGACTTTGAGCAGATTTACATTCATAATTACGTTTTGCTTAATCTAATATTAAGATTGCCTTGCAGTTTTCTTAAGCCTCGTGGTGGGATGACTAGCAATACACTAAGTGGCAAGTGCAATGGGCCTGGGATGAGATCTAACGCAGTACACGCTCATGTACAAATTGCCCTAAGTTTATACGTTTCCCCTAAAACTGAAAAGCAGCCCACTGAGTCCTAACAGAATGACCAAGAATATAATTAGTCGTAGCATCTTGAGTGCTTTTCCCATAAAATCTGAAACAAGATAAGAATGTCCTCTCCCACTACTCTGAGAACAAAAAGGAGACTTGAACGCATCAAAAGCTATCCCCTGCTCTTGCTATGGACATCTCAGCGTCATCAAAGGGTACCAGATGGAAACTGGGACCTACAGACATTGCTGAAGAGCACTGGAAATGGTTAAGTATGTGAGGAGATATAAAAGACCATTTTTCTTCTTCTCTCTTAATTTCTTGGAAAAAACAACTGATGCTTAAAGCAAAATAACATCATAAGGTAGGGGTCATTGCCCTATGTAGCAGTAAACAGCAGCACAAAGAGTGAGGAGGAGGTGAATGGAATTATACTTACATTTGAGGAGTGGGAAGAGTGAGATGTCAGTTCTCCTTAAGTTCATGTATCAATATAATGAAATCCCCCCAGGATAGCAATGAGCTCTTTCACGGCAGTTTTATAGTCATTCTTTACAAAGCTCGAATGTAAAAATAAACATATAAGAATAGCTAGGAGCACACTGAAATGGAAGAGCCGTGAAAAATATTCAAACACATTAAAAAGCCGCTTTCATTAAAACAGTATCTAGCACACGCACACAGAGATGCCAATGGAACAGAAAGTCCAGAAATAGACCCACTTCTACCATATGAGGGAGATGAATCTCAAACCACAGAGGCAAAGACAGCCCTTTTAATAAACAGGACTGTTACAAATGGACAGTTATTGGAAAAAGATAAAATTAGATCCATGCCTCAAACCATACAGAAGAATAAACTCCACATGCAACAGAGATCTAAATGTAAAATATGAAACTCAGCAAGTACTGGAAGAGACTATAGGTGAATTCCTCTTTAACGTGAGTAAAGAGAAAGGCTTTCTTGCTATGATTTAAAATCCAGATGCAAAAAAGAAAAAAGATTGATAATTTGACTACGTAAAAACTTTTGCATAAGCAAAACTCAAAGACAAACTGCGAGAAAATATTTGCAACATACTACAGAGATAAAGGGTTAATACCTCTAATATACAAAGAGCTTTTAACTTTTTTAATTTTATTGAAGTATATAGTTGATTTACAACAAAGAGCTTTTTAAAATGGAGGAAAAACATGAATAAAAATCCTACAGAAAAACAGGAAAAGACAATTCATAAAAAGATATAACAATGGCCCTTAAAATATGAAAAAACATTCAGCTTGACCCACGAAAAGAGAAGTGCAGATAATAAGATCCTATTTTCCAGCCATCATATTGGCAAAGTTGGAAATAAACTCTGTTGGCAAATTATGGGGAGAGAGACACATTTTGCTTTGTGGGAATGCAGAATGGAGGAGAACCGGCATTATCTTATAACTGCATATGCATTTTCCCTTTGATCCGGTAATCCCACTTCGAGGAATATACCCTGAAGATAACCCTCAACAGTGTGAGGATGTATTTACACATGATTATTCATTGCAGGACCATTTATAACTGAAAAAGATTAAAAACCACCTAAATGTTCAAGAATAGGAGAATAGCTGAATAAACTATTTTATATACACACAACAGAGTACTAAGCAGCTAGTTAAAAAAGTCGTGTGGCATGAGGGATCTTAGTTCTCTGGCAAGGGATCCAACCCATGCCCTCTGCATTGGGAGCATGGAGTCTTAAGCACTGGACCACCAGGGAAGTCCCAAATTTCTTTCTTTTTTTTTTTTTTTTAAATAAATATCTTGAGTTAGTTATTTCTCCCTTCCCTGCTCCTTCAGCGTGGTTATGATATTCATTTGAAATACAAAGGAGTATTTTTTTATTTCCTGTTTTAGGTGTTTCCTCTCATACCCAACCATACTGATTCAGTTGTACGTATAACATTGCTAAGCTTCCAAAGGTTAAGACTTTACACGGTACATCCAGAGAAGTATCACTCCCTTCTATATCTCTTCCACCCTGCTTCCCCTACCCCTTGTGGATAACTTCCATCATTGTTTTCTAGTTTATCCTTCTTATGTTTCATTTTATATGGATGGGCATATATATGCTTTCTTCATTTCCCTTTTCCTTCTCACACACTGTGTCCATAACAGGCACACTGAAGAGACTGAAAGTAGATACATGTTTGCCTAGGGCTAGAGAGCCTGGGGGTAAATGAGGAGTGACTGCTGGTTCTTCCAGCAGTGAGGAACCAACAGTGGTTCTTCCTGGGATGATGAAAATGTTCTCAAATCGTGGTAGTGGTTGCACAACTCTAAAGGTACTAAAAGCCACTGTGCACTTTAAATGGGTGAGTTGTATGGCAATGTGAGTTATATCTCAATAAACAGGAAATTTATAAACACCATACTTGACTGTATACTCTTTTTTTTTTGTTTTAACATCTTTGTTGGAGTATAATTGCTTTACAATGGTGTGTTAGTTTCTGCTTTATAAAAAGTGAATCAGTTATACATATGTCCCCATATCTCTTCCCTCTGGAGTCTCCCTCCCTCCCACCCTCCCTATGCCACCCCTCTAGGCGGTCACAAGGCACCGAGCTGATCTCCCTCTGCTATGAGGCTGCTTCCCACTAGCTATCTATTTTACATTTGGTAGTGTATATAGACTGTATACTCTTAATTGTGGGGTAAAACAGCAAATAAATCCCCATCCCTTTCTAGAGGTTTTGGGTTTTGTAGTGGAAAATGAGAGAAGCGGTTTGGAAATTATACTAGTATGCTAGACGAATTATAAGATTGAGCAAGTAAGTAAATGGGTTGATATTGCTGAGTGCCAGAGTTCTCACTGTGAAAGAAAAAACATACAAATATGAAGGGAGAGGCGCGAAGGAATCTTGTGGGGATAGATTAGAATTGGAAGTACTGGTATGAATTCATGACTACAAAAGAAAAAAACAGTATATGTAAGAGAATGGACTTGAGTATACAGGGACGGGGAAGGGTAAGCTGGAACAAAGTGAGAGTGGCATGGACATATATACGCTACCAAACGTAAGGTAGATGGCTAGTGGGAAGCAGCCGCACAGCACAGGGAGATCAGCTCGGTGCTTTGTGACCGCCTGGAGGGGTGGGATAGGGAGGGTGGGAGGGAGGGAGACGCAAGAGGGAAGAGATATGGGGACAAATGTATATGTATAACTGATTCACTTTGTTATAAAGCAGAAACTAACACACCATTGTAAAGCAGTTATACTCTAATAAAGATGTTTAAAAAAAGTATATGTAGAGATATATTCATGCATAGGTGTGTGTATTCCTGTGCATATGCATATATATATTTGTATTTTCCCCACCTCTGACCACCTAGCAAAGGCACCCCAGGAGCAATGTACACACGTAGCACCGTATCTTGGTCTTTAGAACCATCAGCACTGAAAGGAACCAGGGCCCCTGAGATAAATGGCCAATTCCAGGATTGGGATTGGGGGCAGGTACAAGATGAGTTTGAAACATCTTGAATGACAGAAAGTAAGAAAGTACCCCCCAAAATGATGGGGCATGTCACAAGCATACAGCAGCCAGCTAAAAGGGGCTTCCAAATGGCAAAATCCAAGATAATCTGAGGTGTGCTATAAGTATAAAACACACACCAGATTCCAAACGTTTAGTACTCTCCCATCAAAATATATATGTGTGGTGTGTGTGTGTGTAATATCTCAATAATTTTTACACTGATTAAATGTTGAAATGATAATATTTTGGATATATCTAATTTAAAAAATATATTATGAACCTTAATTGCATTTGTTTCTTTCTACTTTTTATAATGTGGCTACTAAAAAATTTTAAATTGCATACGAGGCTTCCATTACTGAACAGTGCTGCTGTCCATTAAGAGATGTTTTTAAAACAGATCAATTTTTTTTTTAAATGAGCTAAACTATAGTGTCTAGAGCTACATTTGGGTAATAAAACGTTTTGAAAACACAGGAAGTCATTACTACAAACCAGGATGGTGGTTACAAACAGAGGGAAGGACTGGGCTATGATGGGGCTGTGGTGTAAGGAGGACCCCAGGGGTATGAAGTTTTATCGGGTTGGCCAAAAAGTTCGAACGATATTTCTTGACCCAGGTGGTGATCACAAAGGTATCTGTCTTGTGCTTAAGCTATAAATTTATTTTGTGAAGTCTTCTGTACCTGTTTTATTCTATAATAAAATTATGCAACAAAAACAGAAATAAGATATTTCACTTTAGGCTTTCTTATGTAAAAGCAGATTCTTATATGTATCTAAGAAAAGCAAAGCAGAAACGATTGACAGGTCTGGAAAAGATTAATCAACTTTTAAAAACTTCTTGAAGGTTCCTTTAAATGACCATAAAATTTAAGCTAATTTAGCTCCCACAATGTACTTTCAAAATCAAACTGATGTTATAAATCTAGCAACCTTCTCCTAAATCTTGCTTATTAAATAATTTAGACAGCACAAATTGAACATCGCTAAAATTTGTGTCAAAGAAAAACAGAGCATTTTATAAAATTTAATGAAGCATGTTATCGCTTCCCAGTCTTTTAAATTAAAGCATGCTTTTTTATAATAAAACTTTTTCTTATAAATTATATGGTTTCAAATGACTAAACAGAATTTCCTCAATATGGAGAAAACTGATCTACCTTTTTTTTTTTTTTTTTTTTGCGATACGCGGGTCTCTCACTGTTGTGGCCTCTCCCGTTGCGGAGCACAGGCTCCGGACGCGCAGGCTCAGCGGCCATGGCTCACGGGCCCAGCCGCTCTGCGGCATGTGGGATCTTCCCGGACCGGGGCACGAACCCGTGTCCCCTGCATCGGCAGGCGGACTCTCAACCACTGAGCCACCAGGGAAGCCCTGATCTACCATTTTTTCTTTTTTTTTTTTTTTTTTTTTGCTGTACGCGGGCCTCTCACCGTTGTGGCCTCTGCCGTTGCGGAGCACAGGCTCCGGACGCGCAGGCTCAGCGGCCATGGCTCACGGGCCCAGCCGCTCCGCGGCATGTGGGATCTTCCCGGACCGGGGTACGAACCCGTGTCCCCTGCATCGGCAGGCGGACTCTCAACCACTGCGCCACCAGGGAAGCCCCCTGATCTACCATTTTTAACGGAGGTTAATGCTGTTGACGTCTTATCAAACATGAATAGCACATGCCTCTGCTTTTGTTTGTGTTTTTAAGAAAAAGATCCGCATTAGTATCTTGCTGACAAATTTTCTGAGAAAGAAGAAAATAAATTCCAGACTCTACTCCAAACTTCAATAATGTCTGAAAACATTGGGTAATGGTCATATTATATATCAAATGCAAATACAGTAAAAAAAATAAAAGGACATGCCTTTTTTTTTTTTTCTGATTACAAAAGTAATCCATGTTCAAAGCAAAATACTTGGGGAAAAAAAATGAAAAAAGGCATTGGCTCCTGAATTCCTACTACCTGAATTCCTACTACCAAATACAGTAATGTAATTCTAACATTAGAAAGACAAAATTGGTGTTTCTCAAAAAGTCGTTGTGTAACTTTCGTGTATTTCAGAATCATCCAAGGAGCTTGTTTAAGGTAGAAATGCTCAGGTCCTACCCGAAAGCAACTAAATCAGAATCTACAGCGTGGAGTTAACGTCCATAAAATTGTTCCCAAATCTCAGTGGACTGTCAAGTGCCCTTAGACAGAAAACAAAGAGGGTATGGGGATGGACCATATGAATGCTGAGCCCTACTGCCGAACACCTCAGCGATCTGTGGCTCAGAATAAGACACAGAAGGAAAAGATGGGCAAGCAAAAGGCATTTTCTAGGTGTGGGATGCTCCTTCCAAATATGGGAGACTCAATATATACACATTCTTCAACCGATCATTTTACTGAGCACGTTTACAGATTTTGTCTCATTCCCTCAACTATTACGAAGTACAAATAAGAACAATTCCAAGCCACCTCTAAGGAGCTTCCCATCGAATAGGAAGGAGAACTGGATTTATAATGAATGTTAAGTATCCCTCCCACAGAACACATTTAAACTTCCATTTCCTGTTCTCGGATTACAATCTCCTGTCTCTTTGGCATCTTCTCAATATGCATGCTCTTTAAGAGCCCTTCCTAACCTCTTATTTCTTCCCTGTCCATCCCCTACCCCAGAATTAATTGACCACGTGTGCTTGCTCTCATCAGCACTCCCTACTGCCTTCTACGCTGGTCCAGCAAAACCCTAACCCTGGATTCATGACTTACCTGTTTCTCTAGGCAACAGGGCACTAAAGATTAACTATGACATGAGGATTTGTCCTACTTTTTTTTTTTAATTGTGGTAAAATACACATAGAATTTACCATCTTAGCCATTTTTAAATTTACAGCTCAGTAGTGTGAATTGTGTTCCTATAGTTCTGCAACCCATCTCCAGAACTTCCTCGTCTTGCAAAACTAAAACTCTACACCCATTAAACAATTCCTCACTTCCCCCTCACCCCGCTCCCACAACCATTTCTACTTACTGCCTCTATCGGTGTGATTACTCGTATAGATGGTCATGTGGGCATGTGTCTCTTTGTGACTGGCTTGCTTCACTTGGTCCTATTATTTTCTCGTCAGTACTTTATGGTATTCCTTCTTACAGCAGTCTCATCCCTAAATCTGACGGGTATCTTAATCCCGGTACTCTCTTTAATCTTTCTCCTATTACTTTTAAAAGGACATGCCTATATATGTCCATGCCACTCTCTCACTTTGTCGTAAAAGAGATAGCTAGTGGGAAGCAGCCGCATAGCACAGGGAGATCAGCTCGGTGCTTTGTGACCACCTGGAGGGGTGGGATAGGGAGGGTGGGAGGGAGGGAGACGCAAGAGGGAGGAGATATGGGAATATGTATATGTATAGCTGATTCACTTTGTTATAAAGCAGAAACTAACACACCACTGTAAAGCAATTATACTCCAATAAAGATATTAAAAAAAATAAAAGGACATGCCTTTTTTTTTTTTCTGATTACAAAAGTAATCCATGTTCAAAGCAAAATACTTGGGGAAAAAAAATGAAAAAAGGCATTGGCTCCTGAATTCCTACTACCTAAAAAGAGTCACTATTAACATGAATGATATTACAGTCTTTATAAGGTCCTTACAGTTATCTTCTGTGTGTCTTGTTTCTGTATACATACGGATGCAGAAAAAAATTTTAACAAACTGGCATTGTAACATACATACTAGATTTTTCTTTCCTGTTTCATCAATTGTCCTATTGGTTTTTGCCCTTCTCCCGGTCCTGTTCCCCTCATGTTCTAGGTCCACTCCTGCAAAGACCATTAAACTGGGGGCTCTTCCTGCCTTTAGTCTCGTACCTCTAAACCACATGCCATATATGCCACCAGAGAGTCTTCCTAATTTTCAAATCTCGTTGTCACTCCGCTTAAAACCCCTGAATAACTACTATGCAGAAATCAAAGTCTAAGACCTTCAGGGCTCCAGAGAGGGTACTGGTACCTGCTCCCTGCCTTCCTCAACAGCCTGACCCCTAACAACTACCTACTGCCTCCTTATATGCCAGTAGCGGGTACACACACCCCTCCACTCTGCAATATACTGGGATGTGCATTGCCTCCATGCCCTGGCTTTTGCTTTTTGCTGTTCCTTCTCTCTGGAATGACCGCCCCCTTTTCTCCTTCATCCAGCTCACTCCTATGCATTTTAAGAGTAACCATCGTCAACCTTCTTCATCATCGCCTTCCAGAAAGAGTTCCTTTTGCCCACTCCAGCCTACATTAGCGCCCCTCTACTGCTCACTGTAACAGCCTGGACTTTCCTCTGCTACTGGACATACTACGTGGTTTCCTAACGACCCACTGTGTGTGTGTCTACCTCACCAATGGATTGTGAGCTTGAGGGCAAGGGCCACATCTGATTCCTCCTTGGATCTTAGCAGAGGGGCAAGTACATAAAAGACACTCAATAAATGTTTGATGATTAATTTTCTAAATATACTTCCTCATTTTTTCAATTTTCAATAGCTAACTTTTTATTTGCCCTTGATAATTTTTAATGCTTTTCTACAAAGTCTAGCTTCAACCACTTATTGTGACCAAATTCCTTCCACTGAATTTCAGTTTTTTAAAAAAGTGACACTCTCTACAATTAAGATTCTCACTCCTTTAGGCTGCCAACAGGCAGAGGCAAAGTAATTAGGTCCAACCTACCTAGAGATTAATTTCAAATCAAGAAACATTTATAGGACACCTGTTTTGTGCCAGGCTATACTTATTGCTGGTGAAACTGTGTGTTTATTAGCTTACACTGACATGTGCCATTAGAGAGCCCTATGATGGGGGGTGCTCAGGCCACAGTAGAGTACAACCATTCATTTTTTAATAACATTTTTTCTAATAAAAGTAAAAACAAGCGTTCTTTAATTTCAATAAAGTATATACAGAAAACTAAAATTACCTGTTATTCCACCATACTGAAATAACCCTTCACTGTATTTTCATCTGGTCATGCTCCGTGTTTATAATTTTATATAAATTGTACACATTCTAAGTACACCATTTAAAAATCAATATTAAATCACAAATGTGTTCAAAGTTACCCCGTATTCTTCTACAGCCCAAATTTAATGGCTGTATAATGTTCCCTTTTATAGTTATCAAACAATTTAACCATTGCAATATTGGTGGAAATTTAGATGGTTTCCCATTTTTTCATCATAAATGATGATTCAATTAACTTTCTTATGCATAAATCTCTATCTGATACTCTATTTCTTAATGATAGTCAGAATAGTAAAGTTATTAAAAGGAAGAACTTCTTATACCTGGAAACACATTAATACAATACTTTAACGAACAGTTCTATCAATTACATTGCCAATAACTACATAATCAGAATGCCTCTCACACTATACCTTCATCAATAGTGAACATTATTGTCTCATTTATATTCAATGATTTGATAGGAAATGGTATTTTACTATTAATCATTTAAATCTGTATTCAGTTGATATCAAAGTAACATTCCACCTCACTATTTAATAGCCACCCCTGTTCTTAACATAGTCTTAAAATCTGGCTCTTGAAAGACTCATCAGAAGAATCTCATTGAGTTAGCTGATCTGATAGCCCCTATCTTCTTCTGTCACCCTCCTTACCATGTTCTGCCCTTATAAAGTTATTACTGAATACCTAAAAGCTTAGAGAACGACAACTACGTTTTATGAGCTCTGAGATAGCCCCCACTCCTTACCAGTTCTCCTTGTCTTAGTGAATATGGATTCCATTTCCGCATGTCGATTTCCTTCCCCTATTTATCACTCTCTACACCAGCTCTTTTTCCAAATTAAAAAAACAAACCTACAGCATCTTACTTTGTACACACACTTCTTTTGGAGCTGTTAGTTATCATGTCAAGAAATAGGCTGACATCAGCACTCTCCTTGTTGCCGCCTCATTAAGCCTCTGGGGCTCTCACAGCTTAATGAAGGGTAAACGTGTCCAGTCAGACAGGATCTCCATTACAGAACATGTGGCTTTGGATATCAGCGTGCCCTGAGAAGTTTCTTATGTTTAGGTAGCATGAATTCCTCTGGCATCAGAATTCATCTTCAAATGTGGTCAAAATCTCTTGAAGGCATAACCAGCTTCTGCAAGTAACTTGACGACCGCTTAACCACCAATGAACCCTTGACTTATTTTAGGACATTTAAAGAAAAACTGTTGGCGCTTACATTTCGTATCTCAACAATGACAAAAAGCAGCAGCAGAAGCTCCCCTGCATGCCAGACACTATTCTACACTCTGCACATTACTCACATGACTTTCACCACTACCACATGCGGTAAGTGCTATTACCGCCCCATTTTACAGATGGGGAAACTCAGGAAAAGAAGATTATATGACTCGCTCAAGGTCAGACACGAGCAATCCTGGTGGCCCTGGGATTTGTAATGGCTACAGAGTCCTCCACTCTTACCACCCTGCGGCCTCTGTAGTGCAGTCCTCATGCAGGCCTGACAGGTCTGATTTTCAAAAACAAACACAGAACATGGAAAAACAAAGAAAACAAGTATCTCACCAACTTGAAAAATATGGCCCTGCCCACAAGTTATTACTATTATTATTATTATTCAAATACTCTCAACCCATGGACACAGACTAACCTCTGCAGTGTAGTACCTATACACCTAATGTACATAAAACGGTGCCCATCCTTCAGGAGCTCACAAACTAATCAGGTGCCCATCCTTCAGGAGCTCACAAACTAATCAGGTGCCCATCCTTCAGGAGCTCACAAACTAATCAGGTGCCCATCCTTCAGGAGCTCACAAACTAATCAGGTGCCCATCCTTCAGGAGCTCACAAACTAATCAGGGAGGAAAATTGGCACGTTGCAGGCGGCAGACACAAAGAGTGACAATTAGTATTTCAGAAGAGAGCCTGCTGTAAACTGATAGTCAGAAACAGTTTGGCAGGACAGGTGAGATGTCATCTGGAATTGAGAGGAGTGGAACTCAGACAGGCTGCAGTGAGAAGGGGCATTTGTGGCAGAAGGAACTTATCAGAAGTCACAGACGTGAGGGAACCATGTTGGTGGCAGGAGTGGTTCCCTCTCGTTGGCCAGGAGGGTTCTTTAGGAAAATGGAAACCAAGAGAGTTGGAAAGGTAAGTTGGGACCAGACTGCATCGCCTAAAAATAGTGGGAGAAGATATTTAAACTACAGCCCACAGAGTGGCAGCAGAAATGGTGAGAAAGCAATGACATAGTGAGGATTGAGAGAAAGATTCATTTGTCTTCCTATCCTGAAAATACAGGTACAAGAATCATACTCAAAATGTAAGCACATCCACAAATCTCCATAAATGTTAAGAAAAAGGAACAAAAGCAGAACTCGGGGCACACGCTGACTGACATGGCTTTATCATCCGGCCTCCTCTTTCAGGTCTGTTATCACAAATGTTTGTACAAATGTTTGTACAAAGCACATACAAGCACAAATGTTTGTCTGTGAGCAGGGGTGGCAAGGAGGGAGGAGGGAAAGGCTAGGGAGAGAGACTGGGAAGAAATGGTTAGCAGCAAGCCTGTAAGTCATCTTCTCCCTTTGCGGGCTGGGAGGCACTGGGGTTTGGAAATGCCCTAGGAAAGAAAGAGGGCAGTTAACCTGGTCTGGTCTTCTTGTAAGCAACCAGTGTCAGAGCTCTTCACAAAAAAAAGTCTAATGATGTTTATTAGCAACAGAGTCCCTATGTATGGAATTACTTTAGCAGGATATATACCTAATCTGTCTAGGATCACTTATGGTTAACAAATCCGGAATCTTTGAAGTTATGGGGTATACGCCCTTGGAATATATGGCACGTAAGTTTTGTCACCATCAGAGTACAAAACAGAAATGCTTCCCAATGCAAACAGTGTACTAACACACCACAGGCACTGCTTACAGATGTGGTACCTTAAATGCGGACCAGAAGATCCTCATACAGCCAGAGAGGACCTGGGGGCGGGGGTCAGTGGCCGGAGGGGGGGCGCAGTCCTGGTCTTCATCATGCTTTGCTGTGCCTCAGGACCAACTATACCCTTAAAACATCATTAGTAAAGCCTAATGGGACGTAAGATCTGATTCGACAATAGAATCCTCTGTGTTATCCCAGAGGCTTTCTCTTCTGAACAGCTTATTTCATGAAATGTTGTTTTCTGCTTTACTTCTGATACTTAAACGTTCCTCCTTTCTTTTGTCCTGTGACCATATCCTAAGGACATTCACAATTCCCTGTACAAAGCTCAAAGTTTCGTTAGGAATAAATGAGCGAATGAATGTTAAATTTACATCTGCTTTACGGGTATTCTAACCAGTATCATATATATGTTTAATAAATATCAATTTAAGATAAATCTTACACTTTCTGAGTTAACCTAAGAACACATATTTTACGGATACAAATTTCATACAATAATTAGCAAGTTTTTTACAAGATTAAGGCAAACTACATTAAAAAGGGATATACTGAAAAGAAGGGGATATAAGCTTGGTAATTACCATGCTTTTGTTCCATTTCAATGAAACACCCTTATTAGGCAGAGAAAAAGAATTAGTAATGTAAGATTTAGTCAAACATTGTTTTTACCAATTGAAGGAATGAGTACTTGGGAATTCATTCTATCCCTGAAATATGTGTTTAACTCCCATAATGTTAATGATCATTATATGTAACCTTACAATAACAGTCGAGCAGATGCATGAATGAAGCCTAATCACAGTCACTTCCCTAGGCACACTAAGTGATATTCTGTGACTACCACATTGTAAGAGCCTGCGATGTTACACATGCACAAATGCGGAGCGAAGATCAGCAAACTTTTTTGGCAAAAGGACAAGTAGTAAATATTTTAGGCTTTGGGTTAGCTAGTTTCTGCTGCAACTACTACCTCACTGTTACAGTGCAAAAGCACTCTTAGGCAATAAGCAAATAAATGAGCGTGGCTGTGTTCCAATAAAACTTTATTTACAAAAGCCGGCAATGGGCCAGGTTTGGGCCTCAGGTAGTACTCTGTGCACCTGTTACGCAGAGTGTCTTCATCTCCACTAACCACTTACTGAATGCAGAGGACTGGGGGGACAGTCTGGCCCCTGTCCTCTCAAAAGTAACAAAGCTGCTCAGTAATATAAAGCAGTACATACTGAGCCTAAACAAAGCTGAAATAAGGTAGGATTTAGACAGATGGAAAGAGGTGAAGCAAAGGGTGCTTCTATTGGGGGGAAAACTGCTGAGTGAACATGCAGAAAAGTTTAAATGATCATGGAGGTATGACACAAATTTTGAGAGGAAGGCAGCACAGGTAAAAGAGCTCGGATCAGAGGGCCAGCTCTACATAAAGTACGAGAGGAGGTCATTTTCAAACCCCTAGAGACCTGCACGTGATTAGTAGGTAGTCAGCGAGAGGCTGTTGATTTAACACAGCTCTCAAGAGCAGCACTGTCCAGAGGAGCTTTCTGCAGTGATGGCAACGTGTTACGTCTGCACTGTCCAGGATCCAGTCAGCAGAGTCTGATGGAGCTCCTGAGAATCTTCCACTACATTAAATCATACCTCACACTATGTTTTTCATAGCACATCATTTTAAATGTTTTACTATGATTGTCTCCTACTATTTTAATGAATATGCTCCTGGAATTTTTCAAAGCATTTTGAAACATTAAAGGTATACAGGTGTAAGCATTCAGAACACACTCCTGCTTCTCTCGTAGAACATTCCACTGTTATCATGGATCCAGAATTATTGGCATTGTTTGAAGAAGCAGGTAGGCAATAAATAATTGAAACAATTTGTTTCTACTCTGAATTAAATAGAGAAAACATGTAATTCTATATTTTAAAAGCTATGAGTTATGTTTGAAACATAAATTATATAACTGTGATTAAATGTCTTTTTTAAACTCCTTATCACAGTGCTCGCTTTGGCAGCACATATACTAAACTCCTTATCACAAGCACCCTTATGGTATAAAAACCTTGCTTTAAAAAAAAAATTTAATTGTTCATGTCAAAATTAGAACTGAAACTCATCCTTCATTAAACTCGAAGTCAACTATGTTAACTTTTACATATCTTCTGGTTTATAAAGCAACTCAGTGATGACTTCACACAAGCCCCTTGGACCTTCCTCCTGATGATTCCCTAAAACAATTACCAAAAAAAGTACCACTCCATCCCACCTAACAATATAATTTTTAAAGTCCCAGAAGGATAAATCATTAGTGCTGAGAGTAGACGGAGAGAAAGCTGCCTTCAAATCTCCCTTCTGATACCTTCCTTTAAGGCAAAACCAGGGCTGCTCACCTGATCCCAATAGGACGAAGGTATAATAAAAGTGACAAAGAAGGAAGTCTTTGATGTCTATCTATGACACTTTGGTTGAAGGGATGGGTAAAAGAAGAGCGGGACCATTCTACTGCCATTAATTTCTCTCATGCTCCAGTCACTACAGTGGCAGCACTGCAGTGGTACTGCTGGCCATCGGAACCATAAGGCAGGGCTTCTAAGACAGGGTTGTAGGTTAGTGGTTGTTAAATGCATGAGATACTTAAAGGTGATTCCTGCACATAAGCACAGGTGAGGGCCGAATACTATAAAGTAGTAAGACTGCAGTGAATGAGGTACACAATAAAAGAGACTTATCTAAAAAGGTACCATGGCAAAGTTAGTTTATGTGCTAAATCTCTCTTAAGTGACAGCGAAGTTTTCCAAACCATAGCTAGAATTCAACCCTTAGCATACTGGAAATGGAAAGCTCTTAATCATATTTATATACCTTGAGAAACTGACATTCTATACCTCTTTTTGGTGCAGTGGTCTAATATCATCATTAAGAAAGCGTTACTTAGGTTCCATCAAACTCCTCCTATATTACTTAACCTATTTCCTTTTAATTATTCCTTTTCAGCAAATGAAGATATTGGGCAACAGTTTTTATAGCAACCCTGTATGTGTTGTTTTTGCAAGACACCATTTTCATTTGTAGCATCAGTTTAAAAACATCTTTTCAGATGGGGGGGTGGGAGAAATATGTCACCTATACGTATCTGTAAAGCACATATTGACTATAAACATCAAAAATGTGAAAAGAAGAACTTCTTTAGAAAACACAGTAAAATTAAGTAGCTTTTCAATCACTGCCCTCTCCCTGGCTAAACAGCCTGAACTCTTATTTTCTTAGGAACGCTATTTATCACTTCTTTTATTGTAGTCTCTCTTCTATGAATCTTTCTCTCTTACACAGCCTTCTTACAATAGGAAAAACAGAAGACATCCATCCTAAGGACACTGGAAGGTTTCCTTTGTTCCACTGCAACAAAGACAAGAACAAACTGACCTTCTGCGTTGGGTCAGGATTATGGCAGCTCTACCAGGATTGAGACGCGGTGCAGTAGGTGAAGGACTCAGACTGGGCAGCCTGAGCTTTAATCCCAGCTCTACTTTTTTTTTTTTTTTTTTTTTTTTTTTTGCGGTACGCGGGCTTATCACTGTTGTGGCCTCTCCCCGTTGCAGAGTGCAGGCTCAGTGGCCATGGCTCACGGGCCCAGCCACTCCGCGGCATGTGGGATCTTCCCGGACCGGGGCACGAACCCGTGTCCCCTGCATCGGCAGGCGGACTCTCAACCACTGCGCCACCAGGGAAGCCCCCAGCTCTACCACTGATTGGTGGTGGCAGGTTATTTAAAGTCTCTGTGCCTCAGATTTCTCCTCTTTAAACTGAGAATTATAATGGCACCTAACTTGTAGTGTTGTCCTAAAGATTAAACGAGATAATATGTTAAGGGCTCCTGACAGAGCATAGCAGGTGGAAAGTGCTAACTAAATGCCCACCATTATTACCAATAATGCCGTGTATACTGGCAGCTAATTCGCTTCAATGAGTTCTCCAGCGCCAACTATAAAACACTCTAAAAGGCACTGCTCCAACCATAGTCAGACAGGACACTCAGACCTTTCTCTCCCATAGAAGATGAAGAATGGCCAGAGGCAGTTTACAAGAAACCTAATGAAGGTTACACTTCAGGGCCCCTCACTCGCACAGGCTCCTTCCAAGGCCCTGGGAAGCCTAGGAACATATTCATGCGATCGGATATTTTCGCAGAATTTGCGAAAGTAAGATATTTTAACTGCAATCTGTTAAGAGCACTCTTTCTACTCTGATTTCATACTTTCCCTTGCAGCTTTGGTGTGGCCCTGGGCCTTTGAGGGATTTGGATAAAGGGAACTGGAATTGGAGACATAGTTGGGATTTAGTGGGATGGGTGCCTGTGGTTTGCAGTCACTTCTGTAGTGCTGACCGTCTCGGTACAGGGATAGCTTTCAGCAATCCCTACACACACAAAGGTCCTTGCGTGTCCTTCCAGATCTGGTGATGAAGTCTGTGGGTAGTGGAGTGGAATCAAGGTCTGAAATGTATCAAGGCAGGAGGTAATCCATGCCAAAGTCTTCCAACCGTCAAACGAGTAAAGCTGTAAGCTAAAGATGTGGTTCTCTTCAACACTTAGTCAAAATGGAAGTCCTCTCCATTCGATAATGCACTGGTACTACTATTAAAAAAAACATTCCGGGCTTCCCTGGTGGTGCAGTGGTTGAGAGTCCGCCTGCCGATGCAGGGGACACGGGTTCGTGCCCCGGTCTGGGAAGATCCCACATGCCGCGGAGCAGCTGGGCCCGTGAGCCATGGCCGCTGAGCCTGCGCGTCCGGAGCCTGTGCTCCGCAATGGGAGAGGCCACAACAGTGAGAGGCCCACGTACCGGGGAAAAAAAAAAAAAAAAAAATTCCATGAAACTCATGATCAACAACCGCAACAAGGACAAGAACAAACTGCTTACCCAGCGCTATCAATTCAAAGGTAAGTCTCTGCATGAGAAAACTGGAAAGCTCTGTAGTCTTACAACTCATGTTAGGAAAGAAACCTAAGAGAGTTGTTCCCAAATTTGACAGAAGTAAGGCCAGCAACGTGAAAGCAGGAGACCAACCGAGGCGGGCAGGGCTGTAAGGGTGGCAGCAAAGGTGGCCATGAGAGAATTCGAGGTAGGGAGTGACGCTGCCAGCAAGCCTAGACTGAAGAATGCATTTGGAGGACTAATAGACAGTACAAGAGTTTGAAGCTGAATGATGAGGAACAGTAAGACGGGCAGAGCGCTCTCCAAGAAGCAGCTGATTGGGGGCGAGAGAAAACTTGCTCCTGGTGGAGCTTTAGGACCACGGATGTGCAGAATGGGATGCCCGACCCAGAATAATCAATTATGCCCAGCATATGAAGCATACAGGTTTTATCCATCTTAGCACCTGCGTCTTCCCTGCTCTTTGATGCATTCTGCCCTCCCATATTCATTTTATTCCCTCCCAGGTCTTTACGCTGACTCTTAGCTTACTGAGCCAGCGAAATGCTAAACTTAGTCACCCAGGAAAGTTAAAGTCATACTGCCAATGTCCTGACTTCCTATTTTGAGCGATGATTTCAAGCAAGCTGTCCCCACCACGTAGCCGTAGACACTCTTTCAACAGACAGGACTGGGGCCAACCTCTGGGTCACGGGAAAAAAGGAAAAACACTGCAGGACGGGTGCTGGCGCCAGCCTTGTGGGCAAGCAAAAAAAAAAAGGAGGCTAGTTTTGAAGGCTGCTGAATTTACACATGTTTCAACGATTCATCAGATTTTTAACTGCTTAAACAAACCATGAAACTAAAGCAAGAATTCTCTACCATTACAAAAATTAGAATCTGTTTCAGCAAGCAACCTAAAATTGCACACAAAATGGGGAGGGGGGAGCCATTACTGTGACTAATTACTCTTTACTACCCTTTTCAAAGA
Organism: Lagenorhynchus albirostris; assembly: GCF_949774975.1. Lineage (NCBI taxonomy): Eukaryota > Metazoa > Chordata > Mammalia > Artiodactyla > Delphinidae > Lagenorhynchus > Lagenorhynchus albirostris. The sequence goes on along the minus strand of NC_083095.1, from coordinate 77,186,649 downwards.
TAGATCAAAACACCCTTTAACAAATGTCAATTTAATCCTACTGCTGAAGGTTAGCAGCAGGTGATAAATGGGAAACACGGTGTCCCTAAATACAGTGAAGCAGATCAGTCTAATCTTCACATATCTGAGAAGGGAAATTTATTCAGAACAAATAGGAACATAAGGCATTAAACTACTAGCGAAATGAATAAAAAGTATATGATAACAGACTGATGACTAAAGTATGCTCGGTTATAACTGGCACAACTGCTGTTAACAAAAAAAAAAAAAAAAAAAAAATCCATCCAGTCCTTTCTTCATAAGTGCTGCAAATCAAGCATCTGCTTGAAACAAAGGGTCCTGTAAGTGCACCAGCATCTTGATGAGCAGATTAAGTAACTGTCCCAATATGACATGGTAAGCCCCCAGGACAACTGAAAAAATTAACAAATACCTTCCATCGTTTTACAAATAACCTTCTGTTATCTTTCTCTGTCCCTCTGTCTGTGATTTCCTAATCTTTTAGGAGTGAGCAGAACCATGTTCCAAAGTTGAGAAGATTTTATTGAGGGAATAAAGATCTGATTCAGGATAGCATCTTGACACCTAGCCACTCGAGACAAGATGTAAACCATGACACGAGGACTATTTTGAGTCCATCTGTGACAAAGAACCACTCTAGTAATCCTTAATGACAGTTTATTAACCAAATACTAATTTCAAGTCCAGTTTAAGCCAAGAAAAAGTAAGGTCCTAGACATAAAGAGACTTTCTACAAAAGAATGTTAGCATGAATAAAATATGCGTAAATTATAGTCCATAACTCTTTAAGGAAAATATTCCCTCTTTCACATGAAACAGTCTATAAATACTTTTTTGCTAAATGTAAAACGCTGTAGAAATAGTCACTTAGACCCCAAATTAAGATTCACATTGAATATGAAATTCTGAATGAAAAGCAATCTCTTATAATTTAAGAAATACTAAGGGGAGATTGCATGATAATCATAATAACCACGATTTCATGATTTTTAAACATCCCCTTTTCTTCCCTGGGCAGATCCTATATTTTACTTGCATATACCACCCACTCCTTAGAAAAAATAGAAGTTACAAATAGGTGCTTTTCTTTCAGAATGACTAGAATGACAAGTACGGTATAAACAATGAGTAAATTATCTACAGCCTGAATCATAAACCATTATCACTCTTCACTTAAAGAAAGGCAGCTTTCAAATACTGAAATTTAAATATTGCATTCCATTTATAGGATCATTTGTATGGATTTATTTTGAAGTTATTTCAGTCAGCATATGAGCATCAAATTAAGAAAGACGGGCTTCCCTGGTGGTGCAGTGGTTGAGAGTCCGCCTGCCAATGCAGGGCACGCGGGTTTGTGCCCCGGTCCGGGAAGATCCCACGTGCCGCGGAGCGGCTGGGCCCGTGAGCCATGGCCGCTGAGCCTGCGCATCCGGAGCCTGTGCTCCGCAACGGCAGAGGCCACAACAGTGAGAGGCCCGCGTACCGCAAAAAAAAAAAAAAAAAAAAATTAAGGAAGACACGTTTTTAAACCTGTTTATTTATTTGCCAGAAAGAAACTACACTGAATATTTTCATTAAATTCATTAAAACAAACAGTATTACAGCAAAATTAAGTATTTAATTTTAAATATTTCATTTCATCTTTTTTTCTTAATAAAGAGATTGGTCATTAGAATTCATGTAGTAAGAAGAATACAAGATCTAACTGGTTAGAAAGATTCCTTTCTCACATCTTGAAGCATAGCTAATTTGCAACAGAGAAAATAGCTCATCATAGTCAAAATAATCCCTCCAACAGAAGAGAGGGATCAGAGAAACAATAAAACATCCAGTTCACACTTACTTGAATAGCTTGATTCTGAGACGACATTGATCTCCAGGGAAATAAATCATAATGAGAAGTAAATACTATCTAGCATCCTATAAGGTTAGTTTGAACAGACTCCCAGCATGTAAAAATTTGAAAATCACTAAGTCACTAAGTATATCTTACCAGGTCAAGATGCAAGCCACTAGGGACTTCCCTCGTGGTGCAAGTGGCTAAGGCTGTGTGCTCCCAATGCACAGGCCCAGGTTCGATCCCTGGTCAGGGAACTAGATACCACATGCTGCAACTAAGAGTTCGCATGCCACAGCTAAATTTCCTGCACACCACAACTAAAGATCCTGCATGCTGCAGCTAAGACCCGGCACAGCCAAATAAATAAATAAATATTTTTTAAAAAAAGGATGCAAGCCACTAAGAGTAGCGTTAGATGGTATAAACAAGCTACATCTACTGACATGAATGAGCAAAAATCTGAAGAATAGAAACAAGTTCTGAGAACCTCTGGTCCTCTTTGTAATATACACTATTCAATAACATATATTCAATCTGGCAAGTTCGTAACTACTACCTCTAAATCAACAAAATAGTTTGGAGTCTCCATTTCCACCAAAGGACACACATGTTGAAAATGCATACAGTTGAAAAGGCATCTTGTCAGTTACATATGCACACACAGAAGACAAAGAGTTTGAGAACAACAATGTGTTATGTCCACTACATCACAAGGTACACAGTTTTGGAAGATTATTTCCATGAGGAAGTTAAACTGTAACAGGAATAATAAGCAATTATGAAGGAAAATGATAAATGGTCTCCTTAAGTCAGTATTGTTTTTAAATTGCAAGTCTTGGCATATTAGTGTTTTGTTAAATCAATATAGAAGGCATTTTCAAATTAAATAAATAGTAGGATATATCAAAGACATTGCATGTAGTAAATATAGGATTTTATGAGTCTTATTTCTGGTGTGTGGGGAGAAGGGGTGGCAATATAAACTGTATTTCTTACTTGGATGCTATTCAAAACAGTTTGAAAGTCACTGCCTCAAGCACTGCCTTTACAAGACAGAACATGATTAACCAGAGCTTGAAATGAAGGGAACCCTGAAAGAATCACGTTCCTTCTCAGAGCCTGCAGCTCCAGAACCACAAAGGTTATTCTAAGCAGCTCACAATCACTCTGCATCACTGGAGAGGTGTAGGACGTATTCCAAAGACAGCTCTTGCCTACACACTGCTGGAGTAGAATGGTCTTTCGGAAGCAGAAACAAGGCTGTGAAGCTCCGAGAGAACAAGGTTAGACCAGAGTTATCTGTCTGGCTCCATGTGGAGATGAAGAGAAACTCTAGGCCAGGACATATGGCAACTATATAGTGGCCAATAACGAAAGCTTCAGTATTTCAGTAATCATTACAGGATGAGAAGCTACAAGAGAGGAAGCTGGGCTATCGTCACCATGACACAAAAGAACATCCTGTCCGTATCTCTATCAAATGGCTGTGAACCTGACAAGTCTAGAATACAGACTAGAAAATTAAGTTTTTCAACTGTAAAGTTCAATCTGTTAAAATGACCATTGTTTTCCCATAGACTCACCCCACTCCCCAGTTAACTTTACAATACTGATGAGATGTGGCCTATGATCCAGTCACTTTCTAGCATCACTAGTCAACATATCTAGTCAACAACTAGTCAACAACTGGCTGTGATGCGGGTCTCAGTGAGAAGCTATCTGTCCCTTTTTAAAAGCCAAAAGTGAGAAATCAAAAGAAAGTTCATGACAACTAAATTGCAGAGTCAAGACATTGCATCTTGTAGAATTAAGGCATCTAAGAATGGGGAAATCTTTGTTCTAGAGGAATCAAATGGTCCTGTCTCCAAAATAACTTCAAAGACCCAAACTTGCTAAAGGTACTTTGAGAGATGATTTCTCTCTTCTAAGGAAAAAAAATCAGTCATAAAGCAGACTAAATAAAATAATAAGTGTGCAAATCTGTTAAATGTGTATGGCCAACGTACTTTTTATGGCTACACATAATCTTAAATATGTACCTTCACAGTGTCAGAAAAGGTTCTAAAAGTATTTGAAAGAGAAAGTAGTGAAGGCTCATTCAAAATGTTATTTGAATATTTTTTTAAAAATCACCAAGTCAGTTAATAAGTGATTTTCCTCTTGCAATGAAGATTTGGATCACAAGTTATTAAGACAGATCAACCAACCTAGATTCTACTTATCAAACATGTTTAAAATAAAAAATAAGCAACAGCAAAAAGAAGGACCCATAATGGTAAAAGATTGGTTTAAGGGCTTCCCTGATGGCACAATGGTTGAGAGTCCGCCTGCCGATGCAGGGGACACGGGTTCGTGCCCCGGTCTGGGAAGATCCCACATGCCGCGGAGCGGCTGGGCCCGTGAGCCATGGCCGCTGCGCCTGCGCGTCCGGAGCCTGTGCTCCGCAACGGGAGAGGCCACAACAGTGAGAGACCCCCGTACCGCAAAAAAAAAAAAAGATTGGCTTAAGAAAAGGAATTTTCCTTGCTAAAGAAATCCCTCTTTGTTCATTACTGAGGCTCAATCTATTACTTAGCAGAAGTACCTAATAAAATTAAGATAACATGATTAAGAAGATCTTCAGGAGCTAGATTTCAAGCGATTCTTCTAGGAACCCAAAGAATAGAAAAGAATTTGTGGGGGTGAGGGAAAGACAAAAATCACACAAAGTGTCATCTATGCCCAGGTTGACTCTATTTTGTTTTTTTTATATTGATCTCAGAATAGCCCTGGACAGCCATTCTGATCAATACAAATGTCAGCTGGCCCCCTTCCTGGCAGTCCCTCTGTTAAGCTGGCTCTCCCAGCAGCATACTAACATCCTCACCAAACATGACGATAACTGGTAAACAGTAAATATACTTAACTCTTGGCACCGTGAAAGCAATACGCTATAGACACAACCTGAATATAATGTATTTACAAGTATCCTGGTTACACGGTCTCCCAGAAAGGAAGTAACTTAAAGAACACGGGCTCTATTATCAGAAAGTCGTGGTTTCAAACTCTGTTTCTACCACTTTCTGATTGTGTAACTCAGGAAGTTACGAACCTAAATCCTAAACCTCAGTTTCCTCAACTGTAAAGGGTAAATGAGAATACCTATGTCATACGGTTGAGTAAAAATCAATGAAATCATGTATGTAAAGCAGATAGCACACTGCCTGGCAAAGTATAGGTCTGAAATATTATTTACTTTGAAAGTAATCATACCCATGCCAAAAACAAGAAATAATTTCTGATTTTCAGGTTGTTCATCTATAAAATAGGAAACTGAACCAGATGTCACTTAAGCCCTTTTCAGAAGTGGTGTGATCCACCAAGGTGTTGTGATTCCATGGTAATAATGTGCAGACATCATTCATGTATTCTGATTGCTGTATTTTCTCCTGTTTTGAACCACAAATGCACAAACTGAAAATTTTGAGACATTTACAATGAACTAATTTTTACTTCCTTAAATGTGTTTGAGTATTTTCCAAATTTTCTATAATGTACCATAAATGTTTAAGACTGTTGGGGAGATTATCATTCTACTTTTTTAAAAAGTTAGTCTCACTGAGTCAACATATGGTCACACATTTAGTTTTGTAATACCACTGGCAAGAAATGTGTCTAAGAGTAACCATTTAATTTCCTGAAAACACAATCATAAAATGAACCACTGTCAAGAATAAAAAAAAAAAAATCAAAACCAAAATTAGGAATAGAAGGGAACTTTCTTAAACTGATAAGTTATCAAAAATCTTCAACAAACACACATAATGGTGAAACTTTAGAATCATTTCTAATCAAGTAAAAACCAAAAAGGATGCCCTCCAACGCTGCCTCCATTTAACCTGTGGAAAAACTAGTGTGATAAGAAAAAGAAATCAATGATGTAAGAAGTGGAAAGGAAGAAACAAAACTCATCTTGTACTCAGACAACCCAGCTACGTACATGGAAAATGCAAAAGCATTTGCAGACAACTCTCAAGAATTAATGAGAGTTCTCTAAGGTTACTGAATCAAATCTGTTCCAATGATAACTAGAAAATATAACTGATAAAAAAAAAATCCTATGTACCATAACAACAAAACTACCAGTTACCTAAGAATAAATACATCAAAATATGTCAAAGACTCCTGTGGAAAAATGTTACAATATGTTATTCAAGAATAGAAAAGAGCCGAATAAATGGAGTCTGTGCCATGATCATGGAGGGGAAAACTCAATATCATAAAGAAGTCAGTTCACCCCAAATCATCTATAAATTCAATGCAAATCCAAACAAAATCCTGAAGTTTTGGATTATTTTTTAGTTTGTGTGTGATTTAACTAACTACTCCTAAATTTCACATAGAAGGGCCAAGAATGGCCAAGACAATTTTAAAGCATAACAAAGTGGAGTCTTGTCTTCTCAGATATTGAGACTTACTATATAACTATAATAATTAAGACAGTGTGGGACATAGCACAGGGAGATCAGCTCGGTGCTTTGTGACCACCTAGAGGGGTGGGATAGGGAGGGTGGGAGGGAGATGCAAGAGGGAAGAGATATGGGGATATGTATATACGTATAGCTGATTCACCTTGTTATAAAGCAGACACTAACACACCATTGTAAAGCAATTATACTCCAATAAAGATGTTAAAACAAAAAAAAAGACAGCGTGGGAGTAGTACAATTAAAGATAAAGCAGGGGCTTCCCTGGTGGCGCAGTGGTTGAGAGTCTGCCTGCCGATGCAGGGCACACGGGTTCGTGCCCCGGTCCGGGAAGATCCCACATGCCGCGGAGCGGCTGGGCCCGTGAGCCATGGCTGCTGAGCCTGCGCGCCCGGAGCCTGTGCTCCGCAGCGGGAGAGGCCCCAACAGTGAGAGGCCCGCGTACCGCAAAAACAAACAAAAAAAAAAAGAAAAAAGATAAAGCAGTGATTAAAAATTAAGCCTCCAAAGATAGACCTTTATAGCAATTATAAATCAGTGGGGAAAGAAAAGCTGATGCAATTAATGATTCTGGGACAACTGGTTAGCCATATGGAAAAAAATAAAACAACATCCTGCTATGCATTGTGTCCCCCTAAAATTCATATGTTGAAATCCTAACCCCCAATGTGATGGTATTGGATACAGCCTTTGGAGAGTAATCAGGTTTACATGAGATCCTGAGAATGGGGTCCCCTTGATGGGATTAGTGCCCTTATAAGAAGGGACACAAGAGAGCTTGTACACTTTCTACCCACCCCACCCACCACTACCACGTGAGGACACAGAAAAGGTGGCTGTCTGCAACCCAAGGAAAGAGGTCTCACCAGGAACCTACTATGCTGGCACCTTGATCTCATATAATACTTCTAGTCTTCAGAACCGTGAGAAAGTAAATTTCTGCTGTTTAAGCCAGCCAGTCTATGGTATTTTGTGACGGCAGCCTAGGTGATTAATACAAATGCTTCACACACACACACACACACACACACACACAAACACGCACACACACACACATAACCACCTGAGAATTAAGGTACTAACATTGAAAATTAAGGAATTTAAAAGAAAGTAAATATATTCACATAAGATTTTAAGAGAAAGGATTTCTTGAAGTAATAGACCTGAAAGAATACAGGGAAATGCCGGTAAATTTGGTTACTATAAAATTTAAAAGTTACATTCAACAAAGGACACCATAAACCAAAGTAAAAAACAGGCCCTTCTCTTCCCGTCATGTGAGGGCAACAATGAGAAGTCGGCAGTCTGCAACCTAGAAGACAGCTCTCATCTGAACCAACCATACAAGCACCTTGATCTTGGACTTCCCAGCTTCCACATCTGTGAGAAGTTTCTGTTGTTAAAAGCCACCTAGTTCATAGTGGTACTTTGTTACAGCAGCCCAACCAGACTAAGGCAGATGAAGACAAATTTATTAATTTTTCTCTTTTATAATTTGTTCATTTGGAGTCCTTTCTAAAACACACTCACCCAACTCAGGATCTCAAAGATTTTCTTCTGTTTTGCCCAGAATTTTTAAAATTAAAGCTCTTACTTTCAGGTCTATGATCCATTTTGCTTTCATTTATTAAATTGTGCAAGGTAAAAAAAAAAAAAAATTTTTTTTAGCAGGCCATTCCCTGGGAGAAACTATCTTAACACATGCAGCTAATCAAAAATTAACATCTAGCTCTAGAGTATACAAAGAACTCCTACAAATCTAAACTACTTGCTGGACGTTTATATGGAACCTCTTAGCAGCACCTTATTAATCAAATTGAGAATGCACTAATCATATAATCAGAATAAATGATAAAGTTGCTTTTTAAATGAACTCGAGATGTCTTACCACCAGCATCAAGTGTCCTGCCAAACCCCCAGTGTCAGACATGCCTGTTTCCTTTAACAGCACCGTCACTGTCCCGGCCACTAAAGCCTTGAAAACTCCCAGCAGTCTTTCACTCCTCCCTCTGAATTATCACTAAATCTCCAAAGTGATCACCAGAATTTGGTTCAATTTTAAGAATCAGTTATAATTCATGAATTGCCAGAGTATAAAACGGCACCATTTTAGGAGATATGATAAGCTAGAAATCAGTATCAATTGTTTTCTTTACGGAGTAACACGTACAGCTGAATAAAATATGCTAAAGACAGAGTCCTCTACAGCAGTAAACTCTAAAGGAACAGGGAGGGAGGGAGGGAGGGAGGGAGAGAAGGAGGGAGGGAGGGAGAGAAGGAGGGAGGGAGGGAGAGAAGAAGGGAGGGAGGGAGGGAGGGAGGGATCACAGCCACCCTAAGAAGTTGCAAAATGCACTGGCAAGAATTTTAAACTAGGAATCAGGAGACCCAAATGCTAGTCTAAACCCCACCATAAATTAGCTGTGAATGAAGTGAGCAGCATAAAACCCCTAGTCTTCAGCTTTCTCATTCTCAAAAATAGGGTGAAATGATTGTTAAAAGCTCTAAAATTCTATGATTCTATAAACTCTTCTCCACAGATGGGGGAAATGTGGCACAGTGAGCTGAAAATAATAATTTGGACTGAACAGGTAATGTAAATCAGCATCTCAGTTTCCTTTTAACAATCTTGAACAACTATTAAGGTACTTATTATCTCTTTTAATATGTAAAATTCAAGAGTATAAAATCAAGTAATACCAAATATTTCAAGAAAACAAACTTCCTTTTATTTTTCCTTTCATCAATCAATCTTTCACTCCCTTCCTGTGTTCTGAAGCACAAATACAATATTAGGTGTTCCTGACTGGCAGGATATCTTCTCCCCATTGTTCTCTGTCCCCAAAGTAGACTTCAGTCTTACCTATGAAACTGGGGAGGAGGATGCACACATAAAATATAGTTGAAATGTTTGTGTGATCTGTCAGGTTTAATTTCATTTGGACCATACATCCTTCTTGTAACCTACAACAAACTGGCTCTAGCAATTCCTAGTCCATCTTTCTACAGTTTGTTCTACAGAATATTAGTCCTGCAAGATGCCCTAAGAAAAAAGAATGCCAGGGAAGTTTCAGAAACGCTGCATGCTATACCTCATTCTTGAGCAATTAAAAAAGAATGTGCAAGGGCTTCCCTGGTGGCGCAGTGGTTGAGAGTCCGCCTGCCGATGCAGGGGACACGGGTTCGTGCCCTGGTAGGTGAAGATTCCACACGCCACGGAGCAGCTAGGCCCGTAAGCCACGGCCGCTGAGCCTGCACGGCCGGAGCCAGTGCTCCGCAATGGGAGAGGCCACAACAGTGAGAGGCCCGCGTACCGGAAAAAAAAAAAAAAAACTGAAAATGGACAAATCTTAAGATACACTATACAAAAGAAGAAAAATCTATGTGTGAAAAACATAAGACTTATGGATCAACAGTCTTATAGTCAGCATTCATACTGAAAACATAAGTCATCACTTGAATTAAGACTGACTTAGATCCACACAAGATGGGCCAATACTTGCAAAAAACAGAACACTTTGTTAGCTATCTATACATTTAAGTTTTTCAGCATTTGCTTTCTTGACAGTAAGAGTTCTTTCTTCCTTCAAGCCATGTCAAAGAAAAAGAAAATAAAGGCACAGCCTACCCTAAATCATAATCATCAAAAACACTTGGTCCGGGCTTCCCTGGTGGCGCAGTGGTTGAGAATCTGCCTGCCAATGCAGGGGACATGGGTTCAAGCCCTGGTCCGGGAAGATCCCACATGCCGCGGAGCAACTAGTCCCGTGAGCCACAATTACTGAGCCTGCGCGGTGTCTGGAGCCTGTGCTCTGCAGCAAGGGAGGCTGCAATAGTGAGAGGCCCGCGCACCGCGATGAGGAGTGGCCCCCACTTGCCACAACTAGAGGAAAGCCCTCGCACAGAAACGAAGACCCAACACAGCCATAAATAAATAAACAAAATTTAAAAAAAAAAAAACACTTGGTCCTAGGGGATTAGCTAACAAAATGGTGTCTATCAAGTAGTCATCAAAACCCACTCTACAAATTCAGTGACACAAATCATTATGGCATTTGACGCCTTACCGTCAGATATTGAAGAAAAATCGAAATAAAAATACTCAACCTGTCCTCATTAAACAAACTCACACTGGCTTCCCTGGTGGTGCAGTGGTTGAGAGTCCGCCTGCCGATGCAGGGGACACGGGTTCGTGCCCCGGTGTGGGAAGATCCCACATGCCGCAGAGCGGCTGGGCCCGTGAGCCATGGCCGCTGACCCTGCGCGTCCGGAGCCTGTGCTCCGCAATGGGAGAGGGCACAACAGTGAGAGGTCTGCGTGCTGCAAAAAAAAATAAAAATAAACTCACACTAACTACATCCAATTACAACTATTACTAAATACGAAAGAAAAAGCAGTGAGTATTATCTATCAATGTCAACTTCTATGATTGTGTCATTATGGGATCACTTTTTTTTTTTTTTTACATTAATGCATACTCTTCTTGCTGTCAATTCACATTTACCATCCTCCTTCAAGCTCCTATTCAAAAAGATCACTTTCAGGAAATCTTGTGTTACTGACATAATTAGATTTCACTCTCCAGCTAAATGCCTGTGGCACTAAATGTTGAAAGATTAAGTTGTGCTTCATGACATGCTGCTTTGGGAAAATGTTCTTTATCTTCATGTATGTGCATGAATTCTTCTCAACTAGATTATTCTGAGGAATTCTTTTACAATTCAGGGCTTCTCAAATGTTTCTACCAAAGTACTCCTTTTGTCAGAGGATCTGCTACAGAAGCAAAATTTACCTGAAGTCTTCTGTCTTACCTTTAAAAGTCATTCAAAATGTAAGATTCAATACCACAGTACATTTGTTTTAACATAAAAATAAAAATGTGTTAATGTTGGTGAAGATGTGGAGAAACTGGAACACTTGTACACTACTGGAAGTTTGTAAAATGTTGTGACTGCTATGGAAAACAGTATAGAGGTTCCTTCAAAAAATATAAAAAAGAACTACCACATGATCGGGACACTACATAATGATCAAGGAATCAATTCAAGAAGAAGATACAACAATTGTAAATATTTATGCACCCAACATAGGAGCACCTCAGTAAGGCAAATGCTAACAGCCATAAAGAGGAAATCAACCGTAACACAATAATAGTGGGAGACTTTTAACACTCCGCTTACACCAATGGACAGATCATCCAGACAGAGAATTAATAACGAAACACAAGCCTTAAATGACATATTAGACCAGATAGACTTAATTGATATTTATAGAAAATTGCACCAGAAAGTAGCAGAATACACTTTCTTCTCAAGTGCATACGGAACATTCTCCAGGATACATTACATCTTGAGTCACAAATCAAGTAAATTTAAGAAAACTGAAATCATATCAAGCATATTTTCCTACCACAATGCTATGAGATTAGAAATCAATTACAGGAAAAAAACTGTAAAAAAACACAAACACATGGAGGCTAAACAATATGCTACTAAATAACCAAGAGACCACTGAAGAAATCAAAGAGGAAATCAACAAATACCTAGAAACAAATGACAATGAAAACATGACAACCCAAAACCTATGGGATGCAGCAAAAGCCGTTCTAAGAGGGAAGTTTATAGCAATACAATCCTACCTCAAGAAACAAGAAAAATCTCAAATAAACAACCTAAACTTACACCTAAAGGAACTAGAGAAAGAAGAACAAAACCCAAAGTTAGTAGAAGGAAAGAAATCATAAAGATCAAAGCAGAAATAAATGAAATAGAAATGAAAAAAACAATAGCAAAGCTCAATAAAACTAAAAGCTAGTTCTCTGAGAAGATAAACAAAATTGATAAACCTTTAGCCAGACTCATCAAGAAAAAAAGGGAGAAGACTCAAATCAACAGAATTAGAAATGAAAAAGGAGAAGTTACAACTGATACTGCAGAAATACAAAGGATCATAAGAGACTACTACAAGCAACTACATGCCAATAAAATGGGCAACCTGGAAGGTATAACCTTCCAAGACTGAACCAGGAAGAAACAGAAAATATGAACAGACCGATCACAAGTAATGAAACTGAAACTGATTAAAAATCTTTCAAAAAACAAAAGTCCAGGACCAGATGGCTTCACAGTCGAATTCTATCAAAAGTTTAGAGAAGACCTAACACCCATCCTTCTCAAACTCTTCCAAAAAATTACAGAGGGAGGAATGCTCCCAAATTCATTCTATGAGGTCACCATAACCCTGATACCAAAACCAGACAAAGGTATCACAAAAAAAGAAAATTACAGGCCAACACTGATGAACAGAGACGCTAAAACCCTCAACAAAATACTAGCAAACCAAATCAAACAATGCTTTAAAAAGATTATACACCATGATCAAGTGGGATTTAACCCAGGGATGCAACGATTCTTCAATATACACAAATCAATCAATGTGATACACCATATTAACAAATTGAAGAATAAAAACTATATGATCACCTTAATGGATGCAGAAAAAGCTTTCGACAAAATTCAACACCCATTTATGATAAAAACTCTCCAGAAGGTGGGCACAGATGGAACCTACCTCAATATAATAAATGCCATATATGACAAACCCACAGCAAACATTATTCTCAGTGATGAAAAACTCAAAGCATTTCCTCTAAAATCAGAAACAAGACAAGTGTGCCCCATTCTCACCACTATTATTTAACACAGCTTTGGAAGTCCTAGCTACAGCAATCAGAAAAGAGAAAGAAATAAAAGGAATCCAAATTGGCAAAGAAGAAGTAAAACTGTCACTGTTTGCAGATGACATGATACTATACATAGAAAATCCTAAAGATGCCACCAGAAAACTACTAGAGCTAATCAATGAATTTAGTAAAGTCACAGGATACAGAATTAATACACAGAAATCTCTTGCATTCCTATACACTAACAACAAAAGATCAGAAAGAGAAATTAAGGAAACAATCCCATTTACCACTTCAACAAAAAGAATAAAATACCTAGGAATAAACCTAGCTAAGGAGGCAAAAGACCTGTACACAGAAAACTATAAGATACTGATGAAAGAAATCAAAGATGACACAAACAGATGGAGAGATAGACCATGCTCTTGGACTGGAAGAATCAATACTGTGAAAATGACTACTATACTACCCAAAGCAATCTACAGATTCAATGCAATCCCTATCAAATTACCAATGGCGTTTTTCACAGAACTAGAAAAAAACATTTTACAATCTGTATGGAAAGACAAAAGACCCCGAATAGCCAAAGCAATACTGAGAAAGAAAAACAGCTGGAGGAATCAGGCTCCCTGACTTCAGACTATACTACAAAGCTACAGTAATCAAGACAGTATGGTACTGGCACAAAAACAGAAATATACATCAGTGGAACAGGATAGAAAACCCAGAGATAAACCCATAGATTATGGTCACCCAATCTATGACAAAGGAGGCCAGAATATACAATGGAGCAAAGATAGCCTCTTCAATAAGTGGTGCTGGGAAAACTAGACAGAAACATGTAAAAGAATGAAATTAGAACACTCCCTAACACCATACACCATACACAAAAATAATCTCAAAATGGATTAAAGACCTAAATGTAAGGCCAGAAACTATAAAACTCTTAGAGGAAAATATAGGCAGAACACTCTAAGACATAAGTCACAGCAAGGTCTTTTTTGACCCACGTCTTAATGAAAATAAAAACAGAGATAAACAAATGGGACCTAATGAAACTTAAAAGCTTTTGCACAGCAAAGGAAACCATGAACAAGACAAAAAGGCAACCCTCAGAATGGGAGAAAATATTTGCAAATGACAAAGGATTCATCTCCAAAATATACAAAGAGCTCATGCAGCTCAATATCAAAAAAAACAAAAAACCCAATCAAAAAATGGATGGAAAGGGCTTCCCTGGTGGCGCAGTGGTTGAGAGTCTGCCTGCCGATGCAGGGGACACGGGTTCGTGCCCCAGTCTGGGAAGATCCCACATGCCACGGAGCAGCTGGGCCCGTGAGCCATGGCCACTGAGCCTGCGCGTCCGCAACGGGAGAGGCCACAGCAGTGAGAGGCTTGCGTACCACCAAAAAAAAAAAAAGGGGGGGGGGGTGGAAGACTTAAACAGACATTTCTCCAAAGAAGACATACAGATGGCCAACAAACACATGAAAAGCTGCTCAACATCACTAATTATTAAAGAAATGCAAATCAAAACCACAATAAGGTATCACCTCACATCAGTCAGAATGTCCATCCATCAAAAAATTTACAAACAATAAATACTGGAGAGAGTGTGGAGAAAAGGGAACCCTCTTGCACTGTTGGTGGGAATGTAAATTGATATAGCCACTATGGAGAACAGTATGGAGGTTCCTTAAAAAACTAAAAATAGAACTACCATATGACCCAGCAATCCCAACTACTGGGCATATACCCAGAGAAAACCATAATTCAAAAAGACACATGCACCCCAATGTTCACTGCAGCACTATTTACAACAGTGAGGACATGGAAGCAACCTAAATGTCCATCAAAAGAGGAATGGATAAATAAGATGTGGTATATATATGCAATGGAATATTACTCAACCATAAAAAGGAACGAAATTGGGTCATTTGTAGAGACGTGGCTGGACCTACAGACTGTCATACAGAGCGAAGTCAGAAAGAGAAAAACAGATATCATATATTAACGCATATACATGGGGTCTAGAAAAAATTGGTATAGACGACCTTATTTACAAAGCAGAAAGAGGGACACAGACATAGAGAACATAGAAAACATATGGATACCAAGGGGGAGTAGGATGAACTGGGAGATTGGGATTGGCATACATAGACTATTGATACTATGTATAAAATATATGCCTAATGAGAACCTACTGTATAGCACAGGGAACTCTACTCAATGCTCTGTGGTGACTAAATAAGAAAGGAATTGAAAACAAAGGGGATATATGTATACATATCGCTAATTTGCTCTGCTGTACAGTATAAACTAACACAATACTGTAAAGCAACTATACTCCAATTAAAAAAGAAAAAGAGCTACCACATGATCCAGCAGTTCCACTTCTGGGTATATACCCAGAAGAATTGAAAGCAGAGTCTAAAAGAAATATTTGCACACCTATGTTCATAGCAGCACTATTCACAATAGCCAAGAAGAAGCAACCCAGGTGTCTATTGACAGAAAAGAGGATACATGAATTGTGATGCATACATACAATGGAACATTATGCAGCCTTAAGAAAGGAAGGAAATTCTGTCACATGATAAACATGGAAGAACCTGGAAAACATGATGCTAAACGAAATAAGCCAGTTGCAAAAAGACAAATACTGTGTGATTCCACATATATGAGGTATCTAAAATAGTCCAATTCATAGAAACAAAAAGTAGAATGGTGGTTACCAGGGGCTGGAAGAAAGGGGGAAAGGGGAGTTGTTATTTAACAGGTATAAAGTTGCAGATTTGCAAGATTAAAAAGTTCTGGAGATCTGTTTCACAGCCATATGAATATATTTATCACTACTGAGCTATATACACTTAAAGATGATTAAGGTGGTAAATGTTACATTATGTGTTCTTTACCACAATTTTAAAAATTTTTAGTCACTCTATTTGTCCCAAATCTTCAAGTAAAATTGATGTGACCATATTTACTCAATATACACAGGCAGCTACTGAATAAAGCAGCCTCAGCTGCCATGCAGCTCTGAAAGTGGCTCACAGAACAAAACCTACTTCTCTCAGATCCCCTCCTCAATTCACCAGATATCAAGCAAGCAGTGAGACTGTGGTAACTGAAAGAGAATATAAAGATTAAGTAGGCCATGATCCCTGCCCCTGAGCAGATCAGAGAAACCAGCTGCACCGAGCTCAGTGCTGGGAACCTATTATCCGTGCAATGGATCAACCAGTTCTACAGTTCTCCTCAATTAGCTGCTAAATGACAGGAGAAAAGTGGGATTTCTCAGGACTGAAGTTTCTCTGGGCAAAGTTCCCCTACACAAAGAACAATACCCACATGTGGGACAGAAGAAGTCAGTATAAATTGTAAAACATTCAACTAACCCAAAGTTCTTTTGTTAAAAGAAAAACTTGAAGTAAAAATGAAAGAAACGCCCTTCCACTAAAGCAGATATGTATAAAGAATCCTTAAGGCACTTAATAGCCTAGCAGAGCAGGGACGGACTCTGCATAGCAACAAGAGCGAGCAAACGCGGTCCAACAGAATAAAAATATGCAACCCAATAAAATAGAAAATTTATGGTTGTGATAACTATAAAGAAATGTGTTAGTACAAATTCCAGCATTTTACCCATCAGATCAGTTGAATTCAGTACTGGGCAATGTCTCATCATGACAGCACCCGGAGTTGTCCCGTGAACAGTAATAATCCATGTTACTTTTTGGTGGGTCTTTTCATGTACGGCAGTATCAATTTTGTCATAAATCTTAGTTATTTCGTCTCTGGGTACAACCACAAGAGACAGTCTCTAAGACCAAGCTTCCTTTCCTTAATAATGGTATATTGGCAGGTTGCATTACCACAGAAACAGCTTTACTTCCAATGGTATCTGATAACATGAGCATTATGGGAAAAGCAGCTTTGCTCCATCCTCAGGGTCTCATCTTAGGCCTTCATCATTTCTGGATTATTGCAAAAGCCTCCTACCTGCTCTCCCTTCCTCCAGTCTTGCATGCCTCAAACCCATCCTAGTTTACACTCAGAGTTAATCTTTCTAAATCCAAAACTTATCACCGCACTCCCCTGCTTAAGACCTTCCATGGTTCACAAAGCCTTCAGAATCTCTGACATGGCATAGGAGAGGCTCTTGATGATTTAGTCCCTATGTGACACATTAAAAAAAACCAAACTTCATTTTTAAAAAATTTCAAATTTACAGAAACAAGAATAGTATTGCAAGAATAGTAAAAAGAACTTATTCTTGTGGAATCTAAAATATGACACAAATGAACTTATCTACGAAACAGACTCAGACATAGAGAACAGACTTGTGGTTGCCAAGGGGGAAGGAGGTGGGGGAGAGAAGGATTGGGAGTCTGGGGTTAGCAGATGCAAACTATTATATACAGAATGAATCAACAAGGTCCTACTGTATAGCACAGGGAACTATGTTCAATATCCTGTGATAAACCATAACGGAAAAGAATATGAAAAAGAATGTATATATATGTATAACTGAATCACTTTGCTGTACAGTAGAAATTAGCACAACATTGTAAATCAACTATACTGATTCTTTCATCCAAATTCACCACTCATGAACCCTAGGACACAGCCTCAGTGAGAGCAGGAACTGCATATTTCATTCATAGCATCTGGTACAGTGAAGGAGGAACTGATGAGGGGCCCAACTTCTAGTTAAAAAGAGTGGACCGAACACAAATGTTACTCTACTCCCTCCTGAACTCTCACTTAAATAACAGTTAAAGTCATCTTCTAAAGAAGCATAAATCCATAGGGACAAAGAGATGACAGCAGCCAAATGGGGGAAGACAACGGACCCAGCGGCCCGAGTCATGTGAATCCCAGAAGGGCAGCCCAGAGGAAAGGCTTAGGAATGGAGGCACGGGTGTCTCTGATGCATGGGTGCAGGGAGGGCTGCAAATGGAAAGGCAGGTTGAAAAAAATCTTAGAAAGAGCCATCAGGCTCCCCAGAGCTCCCGCCCAACCCTACACAAGCATGTAACCAACTCTCCCTCCAAGGCCAGCAGGGAAACTTCTCTAGACAAATTGTTCAGCTGATGGACAGCAAGCAACTACTCTGTGCCAGGCTCAGTCCTAGATGCCCAGAAATCTCCATGGGATCACAGCCAAGGCCTGCCCCCATGGAGCTTCCGCTCTAGTGGGGAGAAACGAGCAAGTGGCCCTGTGATAACTGCTCTGGAGCAAGGTGCAGCAGGGCAGGAACCTGACAGAAAAGAGAAGTGAGCCACGCAGATACCCAGGGAAAGATCACCCCAGACAGACACAGCAGGCTGGCTGCACAGACCTCGATGGGGGAGCACGCTCAGTGGGCGAACCACGCGGAAGCTGATGTGGTGTGCAGGTGATGGGGGAGGGGCCAGATCACAGAAGGACCCGCTGGAGCAATGATTCCCTTAACCTGGCCTCACTTCGGAAGCACCTGGAGAACTTTAAAAAATGTGAGTGAGTCCCACCCCAGAGTTTCTGATCCGAATTTTGATAGGTATGAGGTGTGGCTGGTCATCGGTAGTTTCAAAATCTCCGTGGGTCGTTCGAACGCGCAGATGAGGTTAGAACCATGGAATCAGAGGAGCTCTGGGCTCAGGGATGCTAGGCATAGCTGTGGGAGGAAGTGGGGGGCTCCACTAAAAACGGGGAGACTAAGTAACAGGTGACGAACTCCCAGCCCCCCCCCCCCGTCTCCTTTCCCATCTAACTCCAAGTAACCACTGACAGAAATCCCTGGCAGCCAGACTCCTACACATCTGTTGGAGACGGACATGGGCAAATAGCCACAGTGAAGGCTCCCAGCGTGAGGCAGGGAAAGCCAAACAGCTGGGGTGCTCCCTGTGCTTTAATTGCTTAAAAACTGAGAGATATACATACCCCAACGAGCAGAACAGGAAAAGCGCAAAACCATCATAAGAGGCTGAGACAAAAAGATGAAGAAAATAGAAATATCCGTAATATGCAGACGTATTTGGGGACTATGTAATTAAATAAGTGATTTAACCATGACGTATAATCGCTTAGACTCCCTTGGACACAATCATTTGGAACAAAAATGATAGCTAGGCTGTATCTGTGATGCACGGAAAATACTGCGATAATAAGTTTCTACTATTTCTAAGGTAGAAAATATATGAATAATTCCAACAGTTTTAAAGGTTTTTCCTTTCCAAGAATGACATAAAATTTTTTAAAACTGTATGTGATTACATGTTCAAATATATATACAATGAGATATAAACATGAGACCACATGCTATTTCTAAAAATAACACACTTATAAGAATATCAAATTATGTCTCTTAATTGCCTATGTCAGCTGTATCAGTTGCTATACTAACTGATGTAAAGAATCAAGCACCTTGGGCTTCCCTGGTGGCACGGTGGTTAAGAATCCACCTGCCAATGCAGGAGACACGGGTTTGAGCCCTGGTCCAGGAAGATCCCACATGCCGCGGAGCAGCTAAGCCCGTGCGCCACAACTACTGAGCCTGCGCTCTAGAGCCTGCGAGCCATAACTACTGAAGCCCATGCGCCTACAGCCTGTGCTCCACTGCAAGAGAAGCCGTCACAATGAGAAGCCTGCACACTGCAACGAAGAGTAGCCCCCGCTCACCACAACTAGAGAAGGCCCACACACAGCAATGAAGACCCAATGCAGCCAAAAATAAAATTAATTAATTAAATTTATTAAAAAAAAAAATCAGGGCTTCCCTGGTGGCGCAGTGAAGGCAGGAGACATTGAAGGCAGGAGACATTTGCCCAAAGGTCTCCACATCCATTTCTTCTTGAGAAGTCTGTGTCTTTTAAGGAATCTGTCTGTTTCACCTAAGCTATCAAAATCATTGGCATAAAGATGTTTATGATATTATCTTATAATCCTTTTAAAATCTGAAGGCTCTATATTGATATCCTCTCTTTCTTTGTTAACATTGGTAATTTATGTCTTGCCTCTTTTTTTCTTGATCAGTATGGCTAGAAGTTTATCAATTTTATTGCTCTCTTCAGAGAATCACTGTTGACTTCATTGATTATCTCCATTATTTTATTTATTTTTTATTTATTTATTTTTTTTGCGGTACATGGGCCTCTCACTGTTGTGGCCTCTCCCATTGTGGAGCACAGGCTCCCGACGCGCAGGTTCAGCGGCCATGGCTCACGGGCCCAGCCGCTCCGCGGCATGTGGGATCTTCCCGGACCGGGGCACAAACCCGCGTCCCCTGCATCGGCAGGCGGACTCTCAACCACTGCGCCACCAGGGAAGCCCCTCAAAACACAATTTTGACTATGGCGACTTCTCCTGCCTAAGTACTTTTAATGGCCAGTCTTTACTGCACAGATCTCGTTTTCTTCATCTTTCATCTCCGATATCAAACAGGGTGTTCTATGTTATCCACCCTCTTCCATTAATTAGCTTCTTTAACTTTCTGTTATTGCATTAGGTTATAGCAAACTTTCTGAAGAAAAACTGGATTTTGAACATATAATATTTTATTTTTTTAATAGTTATTTATTTATTTTGGGCCGCACCGAGTCTTGGTTGTGGCATGCGTGCGGGATCTTAGTTCCCCGACCAGGGATTGAACCTGGGCCCCTGCATTCGGAGCATGGAGTCTTACCCACTGGGCCACCGGGGAAGTCCCTGAACATATAATAAAGATGTTCAGCTTCACTTAGAATGAGAGATCTGAAAATTAAAACTAAGTAAGATATTATTTTTCATCAGTTTGGCAAAGATAAAGTTTGACGATACATTATTTTGGCTAGGGTATGGGGAACTATTCTCATACATTGTTGATGAGAGCGTAAATTAGTACAATCTTTTAAGAGAATAATTTGACAATATGTATCAAAAATGACCATAACTTTGACCCAGCATCCCATTTATCCTACAGAAATATACATACAAGATATACATGGAGAATATTCACCGCAGCATTGGAACAGCAACAGGTGGAGAATAACCAAAATGTCTATCAACAGGGCGATGGTTATGTAAATCGCAGTATATCCACACAATGTAATTCTAAAGAGTCAAAAAGAATGGTGCAATCTCTGTGCAATGATCTTTTTTTTTTTTTTTTTTTGCAGTACGCGGGCCTCTCACTGTTGTGGCCTCTCCCGTTGTGGAGCACAGGCTCCGGATGTGCAGGCTCAGAGGCCATGGCTCACAGGCCCAGCCACTCCACGGCATGTGGGATCTTCCCGGACCGGGGCACGAACCCGCATCCCCTGCACCAGCAGGCGGACTCTCAACCACTGCGCCACCAGGGAAGCCCTGTATTGATATATTTTAAAAGTAAATTTTAAATACGTAAATGTCTAAGGAACATCAATATTTTAAAGATGCCATTAAGGCAGAAGGCATAACAATAAAGAAAGTAACGTTATACTTGTAAGGAATACTTTTAGTATCTTTTAATAAATATCTAAAAATATTATACTAAACAGGTAAGGAAGAACGCCTTCTCTGTATTCGTGGATACTGTGGCAGGAGACCCCAAGAATGCATCTAGAATAAAGTCTGGTTTTTGAAGGTTGTTTAAGTATGAAAACTCAATTCATTTCCACAAACATCTATAGATGTCCTACTACATGCCAAGTAACCCGCCAGGTGCTGGCGCCTCAGAAATGAAAGGCACTGCGTCTGCCCTCAAGGAACTTAAAAGTCATGAGGGAGACAGAGCCCAAACATTACAAGCTGTCATTACAGGTCATTACCACGGTTGTGAGAACACAGGTCCAAGGGACAGAGACAACATAGAGAAAGGATTGACTGATTGTAACGGGCCATCCGGGAAAGTTCCAGGAAGGAAATGAGGATGACTGAGGGTCTAAGAAAAAGGGAAGAGTTGGTTAGGGGCGTAATCAGATAAAACAACCGGTAAAAGGGTAGAGAGTCTGGTATGTTCAGGAAACTGTAAGTAGCTGCTATCGTTAAAAGAAGGGTGAACTTGAGAGAGGAGACAGGACCTTGGCCAAGGCCAGATCTTGGGAAGTCTCGTGTGGCACTCCTGTCTACACCTCCAGCACCGAAACCTTTATGAAGGCCTGCCTGGGGGAGGGAGGCCAACACTGTTCAGCCTCCTGGGTTCTGCGTGCTTCACAGTATTCCTGAAACAATTTCTTAACCATTAATACCTTGACCATGTCAACGTAATACTTACAGCCATCATTCCCTGAGCAAAAATTAAACAAGCCTTCAAATCCCTTCATTCATTTCCCTTTTCCTCCTTGAGGCATCTCTCATCTCGTTATCCTTGAGCCCATGCTCTTCCATTCTCATCAAACCTGTCTCCTGGAAGGCGGGAGACGTTTTGCCCAAATGACTCCACGTACATGAGAAACAAATTTCCTTCCCAGTCTATGGGAATAGACACAGACTCTCAAATTGAAGCTCTGCATTCACGTCCTTTAGCACATTTTCTCTACAACCTCAGTAATTCTATAAGCTCTATGCTCAGTTTCTAATTCACTCCCTTTCTGAATTCACCTAGCATATACTAAACATAACACTGGACGCTTGTCAAGAATTATGCTACTGACTTTATATCTACTGTATTTCCAGTTTGCCTGAGCGTAACACTGCTCTTTAGGGTTCCAGGAGAATAAAGAGTGTAGATAGAAACAAAACAAAATGACCTATGGCATTAATTGTTTATATTATACATCCTCTTCTACTTCCTCTGACTTTGAGCTAAAGATTATCGCTCCTTTTTCTTTCATTTCAATGTCACCCTTTACAGCTTCTTCTCAGCCCACTTACAAGCTCAAGTTTCCTACACTTGATGATGTTTTAAATATTCTACAATCCATGCACACCCTTTCCTTGGCCTTGTCTCTCCCTCAACCTTTGCCTCTTCTCCAACAAACTTCTTAACATGAGCTACACCTACTTTCCCTCCGTCTTCTTCTCACTCATCCTTCAGACCCCAACACCCTGGCTTCTGTACTCATTGCCCCATTGAACTTGGCCCTCGCCAAGGTGACTGCCAAGCCACAACTACTGGCACTTTAAAATCCTCATCCTGGGACTTCCCTGGCAGTCAAGCGGTTAAGACTCCATGCTCCCAATGCAGGGGGCCAGGGTTCAATCCCTGGTCAGGGAACTAGATCCCACATGCCGCAACTAAAGATCCTGCATGCCACAACTAAAAAAAAAAAAAATCCCACATGCCACAACAAAGATCTGGCAGAATTAAATAATTTTTTTTTAAAAATCCTCATCCTGCTTTACTGCTCTATGGCATTTAACATCTTTGATCACTTCCTTTGCTTTCTTCCTTTCCACCAGAAACTCTTTCTTATCTCTACCCCTCTCTCAAGCCCAAACCCCTCCTCTGTACATCAAATATTGACATTCCCTAGGAGTACCTCTCAGTACAGGTTTCCAAGGAGAATACTCCCTTCCTCTTTTGTGTTCATACCCTTTCTATGTACCTCTGTCAGGTGCTCGGCACATATTTGCATATCCATCCACTCCACTAGCTTGAAAGCTCCTCAAAGGCAGGAACCAAGTCCTGTTCCCCTTTGTACCCCTACCAACCTCCCCAGGGTCCTAGCACAGTACCCAAACACACGGTGTTGTATAACAGATGTTTCTGGCATGAACATCAAATCAGTCATCAAAAGTTAATACAGATTATTTGTATTTTTAAAATATATACACATGTAATATTAAGATTATTCTGCTTACAGTTCCTACAAAATGAAATTTATTTTAAATATTTAACCAAATAATAAAAGTTAGAGTATTTATAGTTTATCATTTTAGTTACCTCTACAGCATCTAGTTCATCCGGTCTCAAAGGCTCTAAAAAGTTACCAGGTACTTTCAGCCAAATGAGCCAGCGTGGTCTCAAAAGCTCATTCACTTCATGCCAAACGGCAAGCATCTCTAGTGTCCATTACAGGACAAGGGAGGAGGGGCGGCAGGTGCCATGCTGGGCCACGAAGGTAGCAAGAAGAAGCCCCTAAAGCAACCCAAGGAGGAGGCCAAGGAGATGGACGAGGAAGATAAGGTATTCAAACAGAAACAGAAAGAAAAGCAGAAGAAACCTGAGGAGCTAATAGCAAGGGCCGGGATTTCCCTGGTGGTCCAGTGGTTAGGACTCAGTGCTTTCACTGCCGTGGCCCAGGTTCAGTCCCTGATTGGGGAACTAAGATCCCACAAGCTGCACGGCACAGCCTAAAATAAAATATAAGCGAAGGCCGTGGTGGAAAAGCTCCCTGGCCACAGGTGGAATACAAATCTGGCAAAAAGTAAGCTGTTCCTTGTGCCTGAGGCAATGATGATCCTTAAATCCATTCCTGTTTAAACATCTGGATTCGCCGCCGTAACATCTGTTGTCACCTATAGCTAGAATGAAATATTGTCTTGGACCCTGCTGACGTTTAAGAAAACACTTTTGTAAAAAACAAACAACAGCAACAAAAAAACAACTAGGGAAAATCTTATTATTTGTCCACTCCCAACTATGAGGGAGAAGGTACTTACGTACTCAATTACGGTCACCCTAGAATAAGCCAAGCAAGCCAGTAAGGCAGAAGAAAATGGAGGTGAGGGCTACTTCCCAAGTTCAAGGACCGTGTCCACTACTAAAGTATCACACACACCATGAATACAAAATAACTTTAAGAGGAAATTATTTGGGAAAGACCACGGTAGCACAGGAGGAAAAGTTTGATAGACTTCAAATTTAAATTGCATCTTAACTGAGAAGGATGCTTCTATCCTTCAGGGAAATCACTCTCACCTCTATCTATAAGGTCACATAAAACCACAGCCAAACATTAATTTCCTAAATACCTGCCACACACAATTCACTCTTCTCCATTCAAGTAAACACAGCTCTGGAGCTCAAAAATCCATTCAATTACAATAGCAAGATGTCTAGATCGCCCAGGGTTTATGTGGCCATAGTAACAAAAGATATATTTTAGAGCCAAATTCTCTCCATCTGGCCTAGTTTGAATCAGAGTCGGTACCAAGGTGGCTATACAGATAACAGCAGCTCACAAGCACAGGATCGGGATGGGAGCGGGGGTGATTATCTCCAATTAGAAAAATGCCAGTTGTTTTCCACATCAAAAAAGAAAAAAATCCATCCTAATTTTCAAGGGTACAGGTGGAGAAGGTTGGAAGAAGCAAAGCACTGAGAAGACAGCAAAACACCTTGCAACCTATTCCCTGAGCTATTAAAAGATGACTCCTAAATTTATCCTACTTTGTCTTTCAATATAGAGGCTCGCCCATAATTGGTAGCACCTGTAGTATTTGTTGGTTAGAGGAAAGTGTGAAATTAAGTCTCATTTACTGCAATTTCAGTATTGCTCCTCTTTCTGAGTCAGTCATCAACACGCTCAAGGGCAAAAATTAAGATAAATCTCTGATAAGATATGAAATTGCATAAATAATGAAACAGAGTTAACTCTTTTTTTTTAAATGGCTCCCAAACAGCATAAACAGAAAAATAGAGAGTAATCATGCATTGGGTTTTTGTATAACAGCTCAACTCAAATTTATCTAATTTTCTCAGATACTTGAACCGGATATGGGATGAAACTGTCTGAGGAAAACAATACAGACAAAAATGTCAATCAACCAAAAACTACATTTGAGTATCTAACATGGCGCTACAGGAAGACAGCCACATACACACAAGAATGCCACGTCTGACATGACCTTTGTCCACAGGATCTAAAAAAGGAAATAAACAAAACATTTCAAGGACACACACAGATTTCCAGGTATCCCAGTATTAGTAAACAAGATTTTTCCATCTACTTCTAGTCTCACAAGCTCAACTCTTTTTTTTTTTTTTTTTTTTTTTTGCGGTACGCGGGCCTCTCGCTGTTGTGGCCTCTCTCGTTGAGGAGCACAGGCTCCGGACGTCAGCAGCCATGGCTCATGGGCGCAGCCACTCCGCACCATGTAGGATCTTCCCGGACCGGGACACGAACCCTCAACCACTGCAGCCACCAGGGAAGCCCTCAACTCTTCTTAATTGAGATGAATAACACCTGAGTTATCAGTGTCAACATTTCTTAATCATCAGATTCTTAATCATCAGATTCTCTACCTAGACAAGTCCCTGAAAGGACCACTGACAAGTATCAGATGGTTATCTTTCTACAACTTTGCACTGAAAAGGGTACAAAACATCTTGGTTAGTGACTACCTGTCCAAGAATTCAATAGAAAACGATATGCTTACCTTTCTGATACCACAGAGGATACTAATCATGTAACATCACTGCCCTTTTTTTTTTTTTTTTAAATAGCACATACATCCTTGCCTATCAGAAAACCCTATAGGATCTACACTCATCAGCATTCAAAGTACTCTCTTAAGGTTTATTTTTTTGCTAAAGCTTTTGCCTTAGTGACTCAAAGAGACTACTGAAATATACTTGGGCAAAGGATTAATTTTTTTTTAAATCTAGATAGCAACCAAATTGTGAGAAAGAAGGAAGATGTAAATTAAGTTGACTTTTTGGGTTGAGCATATAATTACATTCTTTGTTAAGAATGTAAGCAGACAAGAATCTCATTAAGTATTTGGTGCCCTATTTGCCCCTAATACTTATAAAATCTGAAGGCATAATCCACAATGTACAATGCTTAAACCATGGAGACTGCAGAGAATAACATTCTAGACCAGAAGGTATCTCAGGCAGTTCTCATCTCACCTTCTGCCCTCCAATACTAAACTAGTCATGAAAAAGTGACAATAACCTCATTTTAAAGAGCATCGTGAATTTTAGAATTCTGAGAATAAAGTGAGCAATGAAGCAGGAGTAATAAAAGAAGGATAAGAAATATGAGGGGAAGGGAGGGAATGGGAATTAAAAATAAAAGCACCATTCTGTTAAATTCCACATATTACTTGCTTTTTCAAAATCAAACAGTAGTAGCTCATCTCTCTCCCATAATCAGCAAATGATGTTACCTATTCCTTGGCAACCAGAGAGAGACAGAGGGGTGACTACTGGCCTAACCATTCAGTGATGTAACATAACTCACTATAAGAGAAGCTAAGAGTGGCAATAAGCAACTGAAACAGTAAGAAATGCATTTCCCTTACTAAGCATCTTCAAATGCAAAGTATCCTCTATACATTAAAGATAGCTGAGAAAAACCTATCCTTGAATGATCATTTGAGTGTGCTAAATTTAAAACTCTACCCTAAAGCTTTCTTAAGTAAAAAACTGGGGGCATAATTCAACCTTTTATGGTGACCCTGGTCATTATAAAGTGACACCCTTAGGATACTGGTACCTGTCGGCCTGTTTGCCTTCACTGTAGTGAACGTTTTGAGCTATGGCTTTCGACGTCTAGCTTCCCCACCTTCTCCCCGACACGAGTTTGCTGCTGTCACTCCTCGCTAGTCAACATGCTTGCCCCCATTTTCCCTGCCCTGCTCCAACTTGCTGACCCTACTTTTCAGCCTCCGTGTCTCTTCTCTTGCTTTTCCCTCAACCCCAATGCCCTTCTCCAACGCGGTCTCTCGCCAAACTCTCTGACGTCTGTCCATCTGAAAGCTGAAAAGTATGGATTTTGGTTCAATTTTAATTTGCATTTCTCTTATCTTGAGTGGGTTGAGCATCTTTTCACATGTTTAAGAGCCATGTGCATTTCATTTCCTGTGAACAGTCTGCTGATAGCCTTTGCCCATTTTTAATAAGGTTGTTAAAACTCATATACATACTGGAAATTAGTCCTCTATGATATGAGTATGATCCTCCAACTGCCACCACCAGGCACATCATCACATGTATTTTGGCTCTCTTTATGGTCTTTGCCATGCAGAAATTCTTAATTTTTATGATTAAATTTAAGTCTTTTATGGTTTCTGGATTTTGTGTGATATTTAGAAAGACCTTCCCCATTCTGACATTAGAAAAGAATCTGTCAGTGATTTGTTCTCTAATACTTTTATGGGTTTTTTTTTTTTTCTTTACACTTAAAACTTGACCGGGACTTCCCTGGTGGCACAGTAGTTAAGAATCCGCCTGCCAATGCAGGGGACACGGGTTCGAGCCCTGGTCCAGGAAGATTCCACATGCCGCGGAGCAACTAAGCCCGTGCACCACAACTACTGAGCCTGTGCTCTAGAGCCCATGCTCCACAGCTACTGAGCCCTTGTGCCACAACTACTGAGCCTGCGCTCTACAGCCCACGCACCACAGCTACTGAGCCCGTGAGCCTAGAGGTCATGTTCCATAAGAGAAGCCACTGCAATGAGAAGCCCGTGCACGCAACAAGAGAGTAGCCCCGGCTCGCCACAACTAGAGAAAGCCCGTGTGCAGCAACGAAGACCCAACACAGCCAAAAATAAATAAATTTATTAAAACAAAAAAAACTGGACCCACGTAGACTTTATTCACTTATACAGTCTGAGGTTTGCATCCCGCTTTTTTCCCAGATGGTGACTCCACTTGGACCAACATCATTGATTGACAAATCTGTCTTTTTCCCAGTGATATGAAATGCTTGAAGTTTGGGGTGTTTGGGGTATTTATGTCATGATTCTTTGATGCTTAGGATTTCTAGGATAATGGCATTCAGGTAAGCTAGAATTAAGAGCAATTTATACTTTAAAGCATTGCTTTATACCTTCTTAAAGAATTTACCTGTGAGCTCCTTGGGGCAGACATCTTGACCTATGTACCTTTCTGTGACTAGCACACAGTAACTGCTTATTAAAGGTCCTTTGAATGAATAGTGATCTACATTTTTTAAGACCAAGTATAGATATAGATTCTCTTAGGACTTGGAGGAGAGTTGCATCACTGTTGTTTAATTATGTGTATGTCCCAAAGGGTAGTTTTGCCAAACTTCCCTGTCCACTCTAGCCCTTTCTCCTTTAACAAAAGTCCTTCAGTCTAGTCAAAATGTAGTATCCTCCCTAGAGTCAATTAACATTTTTTTAACGTATTTTATTTATTTTTGGCTGTGTTGGGTCTTTGTTGCTATGCGTGGGCCTTCTCTAGTTGTGGCGAGCGGGGGCGACTCTTTGTTGCAGTGCGCGGGCTTCTCATTGCGGTGGCTCCTCTAGTTACGGAGCACGAGCTCTAGGTGCACAGGCTTCAGTAGTTGTGGCCCACGGGCTCTGGAGCACAGGCTCAGTAGTTGTGGCACACAGGCTTAGTTGCTCCATGGCATGTGGGATCTTCCTGGACCAGGGCTCGAACCCGTGTCCCCTGCATTGGCAGGCGGATTCTTAACCACTGCACCACGAGGGAAGCCCCTAGAGTCAATTAACATTTAATCACAATTCAACCAGTTATATTACAACCACTATGGAAAACAATTTGATAGTTTCTTAGAAAACTGAACATGTTTCTACTCTATGATCCAGCATACTCCTAGGTATTTACCTGAGAAAAATGAAAACATGTGACCACAAAAAGACTTGTATGTAAGTGTTCGTAGAAATTTTATTCATAATAACCCACAACTGAAACTAAAACAAATGTCTGTGAACAGAATCAATAAACAATTGTGCTATATTCATATGACAGGACACTAGTCCGCAAAAATAAAAAAGGGATAAACTGCGTGCAGCAACACAGGTGAATCTCAACTCATTACACTGTATGAAAAGAAGCCAAACATGAAGAGTATATACTGTGCAATTACATTTGTATCATGATGATAGCAATCAAACCATGGTTCCTTGGGGAGCAAGGGAGAGAGAGGAAACCGCCTTTCTGGAGAGATGGTAATGTATTCTATCAGCGATTTTCAATATGCTGGCTCTGAACCAGCAGCACCTGGGGATTGTTGGAAATGTAAGCTCAAGTCCCCACCCCAGACCTACTGAATCGGAAATTCTGGGGGTGGGTGCAGCAATCTATGCTTTAACAAGGCATCCAGGTGTTTCTGATGCTCCCTGAAGGTTGAGAGCCACTCTTCTGTATCTTGTTTGTGAGGGTGATTACACAGGTGTATACAATTGTCTAAGCTCATCTATATGTTCGCTTAGGATACGAGCATTTTGTAAGCAAGTGACAACTCGATTTTTAGAATTTGGATACATTTCTTTAAATATTATCTTTAACCCAAATCTATCTCCTCCTCCTGTTTTCTGCATCTTGATACATGGCAAAAGAATCCATCTGGAAGCTTGAATGAGAAACCTCCCTCTTCCACTCCTTCCCCTCCTTTGCTCTATGCACCTCTGGAATGCCCCTCCCTCTTCAATTCTTACCCTCCATTTCTAGTATTTCTAATCCCACACCCTAGTTCAACAGACACTCTTTTTTTTTAACCTGGTCTAGCAGAACAGCCTACCTCTGTCCTTGTCTGATTCAGGCTCTAAATTGCCGGAACTATTTCCCTATGTCAGTTCAGTGCTTTCCTGCTGCTTTTCTAAAGACCATGACTCCTATCTATCGAAAGCACTAAGTCTACACCAAAAACCTTTGACAACCTGGTCACAGCCCAACATATCCAGTCTCATCCCGAGCCATTGGCCCCCTTGGACCTTACACTGCACCAACATTGGCAGTCAAGATTCTCCTAATATGCCAACCATGTTCTTGCCTCCAAATCCTTCATTCAAGGTGCTTCTCGTCTCTAAAATGCCATCTCTCCCACCTCCCTGCCTGGTGTAATCCTAGCTGCCCATTAAAATCAAGCTAAAATATCACCACTTTCAAAGTTCCCTATCATCATACCCCAGGCAGGATTAATTCCTTCCTTTTCTGTGCTTAGATTTTTCTACTTCAGAGAATGTGTATCTATCTATGCCTCACTCTTTTCTACATGCACATTTGAGTCTTCAAGTCAGTAGGTCTAGGTAATCTCTATCACTCCACCACTTAATGACCTTTCAATGGGTCTCTATTACCTACTAGACAAATTGTAAATTCCTTAGCAGAAGGTCCAGTACAAGTCTATCTTCAGGCCCCTTAATATCTCTCTGACCCACGTCTCACACTGTTAGCGAAGCGACAGCCCTCAAAGCACCATGCTCTCCTGAGTTTCCAGACGTTTCCCTGGGCTTCTGCCTCTGCCACGAACATCCTCCCTCCCCCTCATCTCTTCCTCTTTCCCGATCTCCTCGATCTCCTCCTCTCGTGCTCTCTGGTGAGAGGAGAGTGCTAGGAGTCAAACTACAACAAACCAGTAACAGGTCACCAGGTCTAAGAACGAGGAATAGGCAACAAGGAAGACCAGAAGCTCAGGAACCGTGAGTCAAGGCAAGAAGGAAGAAGGGGCTGAGCTGACCTCTCCCAGCAAATGCTGGAGACGTGCGTAAAGCCTGGTGTCCACCTTTGAGAAGCTCTTTCAGTGGAGATTGAACAGACATATAAACAAATGTCTGCAATGCAGTGTATGACAAAAGAATGCTGTTATACGAAAAAGGACACACATCAAATACAGACAGACACATAGTTAGATAAATTAAAGGCATGTCGTGGGATTTAACCAAAGATCAAGGAGATCACTAAGCACAAACTGTTGAACTCCAACACCATCACTGCTGTAATGTATTAACTAGTAAATCCCTGTTGAATTATTTGCCCTCAGGCAAGTCATTTAACCCTTCAGAGCCTCAATTTCCTCACTGTAAGATAAGAGAACTTGATCAGATACGGAGGTTTCTTTGAGCAGTAAAATATTCACAAACAAAAGCAGAATCCTAGACACTGTATATATGGACTTCGTCAACAAGAGGGGAGAGGGAATGACTTTTGGGTACTCAACTAGATAAGAAAATAAAACCAATGGATGGGATTTTATATTCACGTCGGTGAATATGACATTGAATTTTAAAAGCCTGAAAACTGCAGCTTATAATGGATCTGCTGACACAACCTCAACCATACTAGCAAATGCACTCCCATAATCAGGTTGTTATGGCAACTAGAATACTTGGGTTAAAAAGAGGAAGAGAGTGTATGTGTGTGTGTGTCAGACTGCTGCCACTCCTATTATTTTAAATGTTTTACACATATTATCTCAAACTAATTCTCCACTTAGCACACAACAAGCCTCTTGGTTAATGTTTCGCGATAAACAAGAAGAATAAAATGAACTTCTTAAAACGGATTCTTCCGGAGGGGTTCAAAGAGCACCGAGCCAATGTCTACCCCCGACACACCTCCTCTAGAAAACCTCCCTAATCTCTCCAGGTAACACTGTTTCCTCCTGCGTGTAAGCCCCATGTTATTGACTATTCTATAGCCACTTTAGTAACTGTCACACTAAGGACAACATTGTTCGTTTGTATGCTTGTCTCCCTCACTCCACGTCAGCTGCCTGGGAACAGTTTATCCTTAGTCACCCTTGCACAATGATCCAGATATTTTAGGCGCTAAACTGTTCAACTGAGGACTAAAGTATCAATCCTATCAAATAATAAATAGGAAATCTCTACAGAACAACATATTTTACTTTATCAAACATATTTCTTATAAAACATATTTCACTTCTCTTATTATTCATGAGAATTTCTCCTACGAGAGAAAATTGAGAAGTAAATGGTATGTCTCACAGAAAGAATTATAGGCTGGGATTCTGACTCTTGAGGTTCTAATGTTCTAATATATCTACTGTTAACCAGCGGCAAGATCTGCATCTTGGGTAAATGCCAACCTCTCAGATGCTCAGCATTCTCATCTAGAAAATGAGGTGTCTGGACCATCTGAGAAGAGCCCTTTCTGCCTACGAGCCAGTGCGACCAAGAAACCAAAAAAACGTTAAAGAAATCTGGACATGTCGAAAACCATTCACAGAAGAATTTTTTCTTAATTATTCTCAACCAGGTAGGGGTGGGAATGGAAATATGCATGGGCATGTTTTCTCCTAGAGTGACTTTTTCAAACCATACCCCATACAGAGAGATTAATTTATCCACTCCTTTCCTACCTCCCTGGAATACCCGCATGGAGAGAAGTTATGATGAGTATGTGTTACATGTAAATAATGGAGACAAGAGAAAACAAAGTGAAGCTGAAACCACCATTTAAAACAGAGAAAAAGGCCTATTACAAAGATTACATATAAGAGTATGTTGACCCCTGCCTATGAAGATTGTATTCTTTCACATGCCCCAAGTAACTAAGAAGGTACGCCTTACCAGATCCACAGCCCAGCTTGTTCAGTATTTTCTCTAGTGATCTTTCCCCTCCCAAAGCTCCTCCTCAGGGAGCTTCCCCAGTTTCAGCAAATGGCATCTTCATCCACAGTTACTCAAGCCAGACTACTGAGAGTCATTCTCAACGTTCACATCCCCGTCACTTCACTCTCCATCACTCCCCAATTCATCAGCAACTTCTATCTTTCATACTTGCAAAATATTCCTTTAATCTGTCCACTTCTTTCCTTTTCCACCGTTATTACCTTAGTCTAAGGAACTGTTATGGACTGAGTGTTTGTGAGCCCCCAAATCCATGTGTTGAATCCCTAATCCCCAGTGTGATGATACTAGGAGGTGGGGTCTTTGGGGGGTAATTATGTTCAGATGAGGTCACAAGAGTAGAGCTCCCATGATGGGATTAGTGCCCTTATAAGAAGACGAAGGGACAACAGAGCTTCCTTTCTTGGTTATGTGAGGATACCGAAAGAAGGGAGCCGTCGACGAGGCAGGAAGAAGGCCCTCACCAGAACCTGACCATGCTGGTGCTCTGAACTTGGACTTTCCAGCCTCTGGGACAGTGAGAAACAAATGCCTGTTGATTAAGACACCAGTCTATGCACGGAAACAACCAAAATGTCCACTGAATGGATCTGAATGGATAAAGAAGATGTGATTATATATATATATAATGGAATACTACTCAGCCATAAAAAAGAATGAAATAATGCCACTTGCAGCAACATGGATGGACTTATCATACTAAGTGAAGTAAGTCAGACAGAGAAAGACAAATACCACATGCTATCACTTATATGTGGAATCTAAAATATGACACAAATGAACCTATCTACAAAACAGAAACAAACTCACAGACATAGAGAACAGCCTCGTGGTTGCCAAGAGGGACAGAGGGTGGGGGAGGGGTGGATCGAAAGTTTGAGATTAGCAGATGCAAACTACAATAAATAGAATGGATAAACAGCAAGGTCAATAGCACAGGGAACTATATTCAATATCCTGTGATAAACCATAATGGAAAAGAATTTTTTTAAATATGTATAACTGAATCATTTTGCTATACAGCAGAAATCAACACAACATTGTAAATCAACTATACTTCAATTTTAAAGCATACATACTAGTGAATTACAGATTTATTAAACTTGGATTAAGCATTTCTAATAAATTCTTTACTTAATTTTTTTTTTTTTTTGCCTCTCACTGTTGTGGCCTCTCCCGTTGCGGAGCACAGGCTCTGGACGCACAGGCTCAGCGGCCATGGCTCACGGGCCCAGCCGCTCCGCAGCATGTGGGATCTTCCCAGAACCGGGGCATGAACCCGCGTCCTCTGCATCAGCAGGTGGACTCGCAACCACTGCGCCACCAGGGAAGCCCTACTTAATTTTTAAAAACACACCAGTCTATGGTATTTTGTTACAGCAGCCTAAGCTAAGATAGGAACCATCATATTTTGCCTAGATCATCACAATCATCTCCTTACTAGTCTACCAATCTCTTAATTTCTTACGATGCCACATAGGACTCAGATCTTTTAAAAACATGGCAAGGGGACTTCCCTGGTGCTGCAGTGGATAGGAGTCTGCACTCCCAATGCAGGGGGCCCGGGTCCAATCCCTGGTCAGGGAACTAGATCCCACATGCATCCCGCAACTAAAAGTTCGCAGGCCGCAAGTAAGGAGCTGGTGAGCTGCAACTAAGGAGCCCTCCTGTCTCAACCAAGGAGCCAGTGAGCCACAACCAAGGAGCCTGCCTGCCGCAACTAAGACCTGGTGCAACCAAATAAATAAATTAATTAAAATAAAATAAAAACATGGCAAGTCATGGAATGATTGAAACCTTCCTATAACTCCCCCCTTATCTTACGGCCTATCATTACATAGCTGTCATCAATATTATTTTTACTTACTCATGCCCACAGTAAAATGCATCTACCACTTCCCACTCATAGAGCTCTAGTCTAGAATTTATCCCTAACAGATTTATATACTACTACCTAATCTTGGGGCTTTCCTCCTATCCTCTGTCTTTCAAATAATCTATAAAAATGTTAAATGAAAACTGTCTCAACTCCTAGACGATCCCCAAAGCTCCTCCATTCCAAGAACTGATGTCTATTCCTATGGTTCTCTTGCTGGCTCAGACAACTGGGCTATCCACTTAAAGGTCCCCAAGGTTACTTAAGTGTTTAGCTATTTACTAAGCTTTTATTTTAAGGTATATACTTTGTCAAAATATATTTTTAAATCTAAAATATAACCCCCGTTTCTATTCATTCATATAGTTATTTATTTCTGAAACCAAGCTACCTTTGCTTCAATAATTGCTCACCTAAGTATTCAAGGATTCTACACTTTTAAAAATAGATCTACCGGGCTTCCCTGGTGGCACAGTGGTTAAGAATCTGCATGCCAATGCAGGGGACACGGGTTCAAGCCGTGGTACGGGAAGATCCCACGTGCCGCGGAGTAACTAAGCCCGTGTGCCACAACTACTGAGCCTGCGTACCACAACTACTGAAGCCCGTGTGCCTAGAGCCCAGGCTCTGCAACAAGAGAAGCCACCACAATGAGAAGCCCGCACACCGCAACGAAGAATAGCCCCCACTCGCCGCAACTAAAGAAAGCCTGCGCGCAGCAACGAAGACCCAATGTAGCCAAAAATAAATAAATAAATGAAGATAAATAAAGTGGCTGCACAATTCTATATTAAAAAAAAAAACGGATCTACCAAAACAAACTTATGGTTACAAGGGGGAAAGGTGGGGGGAGGGATAAATTGAGAGATTGGGACTGACATATACACACTACTGTATATAAAATAGGTAACTAATAAGAACCTACTGTATAGCACAGGGAACTCTACTCAATACTCCGTAATGACCTACATGGGAAAAGAATCTAGAAAAAGAGTGGATATATGTATATGTATAACTGACTCACTTTGCTGCACAGCAGAAAGTAACACATTGTAAATCAACTATACGCCAATAAAAATTAATTTTAAGTAATAAATACATAAATATCAACCCTCCAGAAAGTTACTAATCTATAATTTTCAGAATTCCCTCTGGAACTTTTGTTACAGATAGAAGACTAACAAATTGTCAGGTTTTCTATACCATCACTGTTTATGTAG
Source organism: Lagenorhynchus albirostris (assembly GCF_949774975.1). Lineage (NCBI taxonomy): Eukaryota > Metazoa > Chordata > Mammalia > Artiodactyla > Delphinidae > Lagenorhynchus > Lagenorhynchus albirostris. The sequence goes on along the minus strand of NC_083095.1, from coordinate 77,150,345 downwards.
AAATGTTTAGTGCTTTCCCAATTTCACCCTTAATTTCTTTTAAAACACATAATTGCCATTTACTTCAAAATATTTATCCACAAAAAAACTCCTATGAAATAGTGTAATCATTAAGCTGATAATGACCAAATCAAAATTTTGGCCTTCCTACTCTGGAATGGATAGCACTAAAGATAACAATTCCTGTTAAACGGCCCATCTGAAAAAGAACATTAAAACTTACTGTGTAAAATGGGTGGTTAGAATAAATTATCTCTGAAGTTCTTCCAGCACTAAAATTAAACTAAATCCCATAATCATAACTGCTGACATTTATTGAGCATTTGCCATCTATGTGGGGCACTGTGCTGGGTACTCTTCATGGATCACTCAGAATAAGTCTATAAGCATGTCACTAGGAGACCACTCCTAACACAGCGAAAGGCAAACGGGACACAGACGCTTTCTAAAAAAAATGTCTCTGGTAGAAAGCAAAATGGAAACGGAAGATCCCAAATTGTGGGGATTACCTTGTTCCCTGGGATTGGAGAGGCTGACTCTTGTATGAAGTGATTCCCTAAAGACTAGAGCCACTGAGAAGGGCATCAAAAACAAAAAACAGAGCCTATCCAAATAATCCAGTTCGCTCCAGAGAATGGCTCCTTGCCAGACTGATGAAGATGCAGTATCAGAGCTCATTGAGAAAGCAGAAGTGATCTCACAACAGATGCAGAGCTACAGAGAAGTTCAAGAGTATTAGAAGAGCTCTAATAAACCTGGAAATCTGAAGGGCCCCAGTAACTGGGATCTAAAAGCGTATGATGTGGCCATACCTAACATTCGGTTTGGGGACCATGTGTTCACTTTAGTGTCCCCACGAGGCTGCAGGGTTCTCAAGGTTCTTACCTTTTTCTTTTCTTTTTTTTAATCTACCCCCAGAACATAGCCTAGTCTAGGACCTGGAACATTAGAGGCACTTAATAAATATTTAATGAGAAATATTAGTAACCAATCTCCCCAGGAACATATCTATCCCACTCACTGGGGTGTGTCTGTAAAATCGGCCTTCTAAATTGTGGTCTGGAGACCTCTAGGGGTTGTCTGCAGGTCACTAGGAGAAGTCAAGATCTGAAGGAGGACAGATTGGATGGAAAGGGCCAAACACCAGGACACAGGTTAAAGCCCAAGATAAGAGAAACAAGTAAGTGCTATGGTAGAGTAATGAACTAAAGAAGTTTAAAAGTGAAACATAAAACGAATCCAAAGAAGATAAAATTGCAATCAGTTTATCTGAATGCGACACATAGGAAGACTTGTTTCCTATCAATTTTATTATAAAGTACAAGTCTAGTTCATATCCCCTCATAGCACCACACTCAGTTTAAAAGTGTTTAATTAAATGTGAGTGGTCTTCTAAAACATACTACTATTTGAGAGCCCGTAAAAGAATAAAATGAATAATTTTAGAAGGAAAACATCACCCCCTTTATAAATGTTAAGCAGGGAAGCTGGAAAGGCAACATTCGTTCTATATTAAATTCACTGTCCTTTTCTCAAGAACAGTCAATTCTTAGGGTCATCTGCCAGTCATCTGGGATCTCAGAGAAACTGCAGACCTCATTCTGGTAAAGTGTGGATTATGCTGGAGACACCCCACTGTCAGAACTATCCTGGGAGTCTCACATGTAAAGGAAAAGGCTCCATTATCTTTTTCCTTAGTAGGGCATCCTACTGGATTCATACCACAGTTCAACATCCTACTAGTTGGGTCAAATTGAGCAAGTTACTTAGCCCCTCTGTATCTCAATTTCCTCCTTTACAAAATATGATTGATAACAGTCTCTGCCCCAAAGCTACAAAAAGTATAGATTATTACACACTCAAAGAATCTAGAATTGTGTCGTGTACCTAGGAAGGAATCAAATATTTGTTAATTATTACAATTAATGGGCTAAAGTGATCTAGAATGACCCATGTAAGCCAACAAAGATTTGATGTCTTTAACAAGAGCAACCAAAAAAAGCATATTTTAGAAAGAATTTGCATGATTCTACAATACTCTTAAAATGCAACTTTTTTCTTTATTAACTGAAAAATAATGACACTTGATTGAGATTATGGATATTTAAAATGCCCTAAAAATAAGTAGCTGCCACAGAAGCAGTCCTGAAACACAAATCCTACTCATCTAAGAACTGGAGAACATAAAGAAGGGGCTATTTTTTTTATTTTTCCTTTATAAAAGCAGTTATGATTTTGCAAAGACTCAGAAACAGCTGTGAGCATACTTCTTGGTATGGACAAAACATTCCTGCAAGAAAGAACTTTGTGGGAAAAAGTCGTTTATCTTATTATACACGAAGCTCTTTAAAAATCTATAAAGACTGTGAAACTTCTGAATTTCTTTGGTCAGTTTTATAGTGGAAATGGGTGAGTTCAGATTAACTTAAATTTAGAGAATAAAGGGAGTTGCAAAATGGAAGATAGGGGGCTTCCCTGGTAGCGCAGTGGTTGGGAGTCCGCCTGCCGATGCAGGGGACGCGGGTTCGTGCCCCGGTCCAGGAAGATCCCACATGCCGCGCAGCGGCTGGGCCCGTGAGCCATGGCCGCTGAGCCTGCGCGTCCGGAGCCTGTGCTCCGTAACGGGAGAGGCCACAACAGTGAGAGGCCCGCGTACCGCAAAAAAAAAAAAAAAAAGGAAGATGGGAGTTGAAACACCTGAACAAAAGAAAATTGTGCTTTATCACATGCATCAAAGAGAACATGAAATCCATCTCCCTGAGACTTTCCCTCCTCTTCCTATGGAGGTGGAGGTGAGGAGAACAAGCCATTCACCCAACTAGCCGCTCAACCCATTAGATCCCCGAACAATATTATTCACAGCGACAACGCCTTGCTTCAAAGCAGAAAGTCCATCCTACAGAAAGTAGAAGCATTTTGCCTCATTTTTTCTATTCCATTTACGTGTATAAAATGGTCATAGTCATTAACTATTTACCAGGCTTTCACATATGTAGATAATAAACACATATAAACCTCGTTAGGCATAATTTGACAACATAAAGAAGTGTTACACAAACAATCATGCCATAACTTGACATGGGACAGGAGATACAGCCAGGGGTATACCATCCATGGACAACTTGGGAGAGAATTCTAGAGCCTCCAGAGAAATGGGAACATGGTCCTCAGCACTGGCTCTGAACCTGAGTATAATTTCTATCCATGCCCTTTTAGTGACCCCCCCCCCATATTTCATCTTCCCCATTCTCATTTATCTAGCCAACCTGGAAGATGGAGAGGGAGAGAGAGAATCGGGATGAGAATGAAGAATGAATGTCAACAGGGGAGAAGGCAGCACACAAGTTATTCAAGGACCTCATGTTGTTGCACTCCTGAGAAAGTTAAGTAGGCAACCAAATGCTCTGCTTTTTCAGAAAGGAGCTGGGAGTTCAAATATCACAGGAAAATAAGAATTCATAGGAGAAAAACTGCTATTATTGGAAATAATTATACAATAATTTATAAAATTATACACTATTATGGATATTATGTAATTATACAGTATTACAGTCATTGGTCCTCATGAACACAATGACCCCATCTGATTCTTACGTCTCTCTTTTTAGATCTTCATGGAACTCTTAGGTCACATTCAAATGTTGAAAGTGGCTTAATAATCAATGGCTTTAAATTTGGAGTGTTTATTATCGCAATGTTCTACTGGGTTTGATAAGGTAAACAAGCAAGATGGTCTTTTTCAGCAATAAAGCAGAACTCACTGGAATGCATTGGATTGAATTTGCCCAGCCCAAATGGTAGGCTCAATAGCTTGGGCAGAATCCTGCATTATCAATACATACTTCAGAACAAGTCAAAACCAAAACTTACAGAAAGCAATGAACCTAACGGATGGCCAATCGTTACCGTATAAAATTACATTCCTTGTTTGGTATCATGCATAATGTTAAGTGGGAAAATATTCAAGAAAATATTCTAGAGATACGTTCTCTGTAGATATTCATGTTATGAGTGTGTGTAGAAACCACAATAAAAGTAAATTTCACCTCTTCCTCATATGTGATCATCTGAGTCAGAGTTTAAAATTCTAATGCCTAACAACTAAATGTGTGGACTTTGTCTAGATCCCAATTCAAAAAAAAACCTATGTAAAGAGACAGTTTAGGACACATGAGAAATTTTAAATAGTCTGGATATTATATGACCCCAAATGATTATTACAATTAACCCCTTTGTTAATTATTATTATTGTTAAGTGTGATAATGGCACAGTAGTCATGTGAGAAAGTGTTAATGCTTTAAACATATACATACTGAAGTATGCAGGGGTGAAATGAGATTTGCTTTAAAATATTTCAGCTACTGAAAAAACAGAGCTAAATGAAGGTAATATGGCAAAAATCTTGGTACTTATTGAATCTGGGTAATAGGTCTATGGAAGTTCATATATTATTTTTTGTAGTTTTGTATAAATTTGAGATTTCTCATAATACTTTTTTTAAAAAACATTTAAAAGCATTCTATTGCCCAGAAACCCTCCTTAAAGGACTCTATGAACAGGTAGGGGGAAAAAATCATCTTGTGATATTTCAAAAATGAAGTAAAAAATTATGAAATTGACATTTTTACATCTATTCATTTATACAACTACTCAAAATTCCCTCTAATTTAAGAACTTCTTAAAAGGAAGACCCTGCTAAATTTTTACGTCAAGTGATGCTTTATTCCAAAGCAACAAAATGCATGTGCCTAAAACATATATAAAAACATAAAAATATATTTTTTAAAAAGCAGCCTTTTCTCTGCTTACCCTCAGATTTATGTCAGAACACAGCTTACAATTTTTTTTTACACATCTTTCACAAAAAAGTAGCCTTTTCCCTGCTACGAATTTTTTAAACTCATAATATACTTTTCTATCTCAAAGACTTTTTAAAAATTATTTTCCTTCTTTAGGGAAAGCTATATCATGAGAAAACAGCTCAGCAAAATCCCTGCAAATAATGCAGAGGTAAAATGCAGATTACTTTCTTCCAGCCAAAAGGACTAACAGGGAAAAATGAACATTTTCAAAAGCATTTTGGAACCTTATTCCAGCTACCTCTGTGCTCAGCTCTTTTTTTCCTCCCAAAATACGTCACTTAACTGTCAAAACAACTCTTGCCCGCTCTACCTGATCACATTCCAAAGCTGCAGCTTTTCCTGGACTCACTTCTCAATGACAAGCTGCTCAGAGAGCACCTATTAAACCGAATGTGATCATCTGCTCCTTCCTTTTTTCCTTTCAGGGCATACTGCTGTCCATCAGGAGAAGTAATTAATGGGTTTATTATGTTATGAAAGCGTCATCCCATCAGTTTGCTGCTTGGTTTGAATAGCTCATATCAGCTCTTCATTCATGCCAAGTGTGCTCAGTGTCCGGAGATTACGATAAAGCCGTGCCTCCTTTTGGATTTTCCGCTCACTATTCACAGAACAGTGGAACAGAACTATGTGTTACAGAAACACAAGGACAGAAGAAATCCCTTCAACCTCTACAGAGAGGAAGCTCACGGACTGAAAAGTTGGTAAAGGGAAAAACAAGGAAAGCAAGAGAATGCAAGAGAACATCCACGCTTCTAGTCCAGACAATTTTTTAAGGCAACTTGATTCAGGAGCATGTGTAATTCTGAAATATGGACAGAACTTTTGCAGAAGGTAAAATGTCTATATAGAAAGACCCAGGATTTCTCAATTGCTGAAACAGTCAATGAATTTTTAATAAGTTCTGAACACTCAAGTTGTCTGCGGTCAGATCGATGGCTGTCAGCAGATAGAGAAAGGCAAAATTCACCCTTCCAGTTCTATAATCTTATCCAAAAGGAAGTTTCATCTATTATTGCATGCTGTCCTAACTAATGCTCCAAGATTACCAGGAATACAGGTAGAGACTGCAGGAAAGAAAAACACAGTGGTAAAAGAACACGAAAGGACGTAGAGACAGCATTTCAGGTATCGAAGCTTGCTATTTCCAGCCGGAGTTCAAATGACTGAGCTTCAAACAAACCACTGCCAGGTAAGATTTAATTTTATAACATTGTCTCGACCACTGAAACTAAACCTGCTGATGCTGTGAATGAGCTAGTAGATTTGAATTTCATGTGACCCTCCCCTGAGCTCTGGGCAGATTTAAGCCTTGTAAGGTAAACACTTGTTTTTACTTATGCTCATAAACTAATCATCCATAACTAGGTAAGAAAACACTCCAAAAATTCCATTCATTTTTCAATAGATTTGTCCCATGTTTGTCTTCGTCTTAAAACTCCCAGTTTTGTTTTATTTAATAGCTTGGGGAAAAAATGCACAAAGAGAGCCCTGAATGGGTCAGAAGAGCCATTCAGATGCTATTTACCAAACACATTCAAATGTAATTTATTTCCCAGGGCACTTGGTAAAACAAAGAAAAATGATTGTTTTTAATATTATTTCTATTGATGCAAAAGAACAAAGCTCAATGACTGGTTTTTATCATTAGCCAAAAAAAAAAAAAAAATCCCTGTGATGTCATTCTCATTCACACTCAAGAAAAACAATCTCTAGTAAACTAAGGTATAGCAAGCACTTCAGTAGAATGGAGCTAAAATACCCAAAGGTTCTGGGCATATTTTCGTAACATTTATAAATGAGGACATTTTTCTGATTTAACAACAGAACGAAAAAAAAAATGGTATCTTAATGCCTCAAAAGCTTTAACTCACATCAAATGGCCCAAACCATAAAATGCAAAGAACTACTGAAACCATCAAAGAATTTTAAAGGGTACAGTGGCTTTTAGAAATTCCCTAGAAATCACTCCATAATGAGACTTTCAGGGAGACTATCTTATGTTTAAAAAAAAAAGAAAAGGATTTGTCAGAATCTGAGTTCCCTACATAGATTTGTAGCAAAAATTCAACCATATTAGTTAACTTCAATAGGAAAAGTTCAAAGCTTAATCTTTTCATAAAGAAGCCCTACAAATAATATGCTTCCATTATCTTAGAAGACAGGAGATAAGTGAAACAATAAAAGCAAATCACACCTAACTGTAGAGATCTTCTGAAAATATAAGGAAATTTATCTAAAGTAATTATTCAGTACTTGCCTAATAAATCAAATTTGAAATTCTTCCATTTCACTGAATTCTTTCCTTTTTTCAAAATTTAATTAATAGAGTGAATTACATGATCCCATCACTCTTTTCAAGACAGTCTATAAATAACCTTAAATGTCATAAATCTTGGGCGTCGGAATTCATTACAGAAATTCACCCATCATTTTCCAGTAAAGGAAAGCAGTAATTCAAATACAAGCAGTAATACTGTAGTGTATCAATTTGTTGCAGAGAAAAATGTTTATTTAAAATTTTCAAAATACTTTGTATACCTAGCCCTAACTAAAAGTATTCTTTAACTATACTTACATGTACCTGAACCCTTAAGAATTCATCTTTTTCCTCATTATATTTTGTAAACTGACATGCTTTGAAAATATGCATATATTTTTTAAGTTAAAAAACTATTTCAACTCAAAGAATTGTTTAACTTAGGCAAAAATAAGAGATTAACAATATTATACTCAAACAATTTGCTTCCAATAAATAGAATTGAAGGGGGTATAAAATTACATTCCTCAAGTCTTCTGGATTTTATTTACTCATTGTAATGTACAAAGAGACCCACGTCCCACCAGTTTGGGGACTTTGCTTCTATGATTTATCTTCTAAAGACAATGGATGAGCAAACCCACCTCCCCTTCAGCCCTGGTTAGCATCAATCCCAGTGAATCTTCATTCTTCTTTCCTATCTAAATCAAGCTATTTCTCTATAATAACCCATTCTGAATAATGATTATTGAGATTTAAATAACTGCTTTCAAAAAAAAAACTCTATAGCAATTTATTCCAAATTAGCCCAATCTACAGTTTCTTCTTCATTTTAAGTGAAAAAATAAAGAATAAAAACATAAGCTAATTTTTAACACATCATTTATCAATGATTCAAGTTGAAAACTGCTTCAACTTTAGCATCTCATGGGTACAAACGGATAAGGAATTTTAGGCTAGAAGATTTGGTTTGATACCTGAAGACTTGGTTTATTTATGAGAGTTTCTGTGTTGTGTGTTGATAGATTTAACAATTAAAGAGATTTTGAACATCTTGGGAAGTATTCAATGACTGTCTAATTGTTTCTGTAATTTGGAATGTTTTTCATGCACACATGATATAAAAAGTATTATAGTATAAAAGTAATATCATTTTGTATTAATGGATTCTTTCATAGAAATGGAGCAAAAATTTTGGCTACCAAATCCTTGCAATGATATTTAGTACTGTATTTTTAGCTTCTGCTCTTTTTAAATCATCCAAAAGCTGTACTTTTTATTTAAACCATGAGAATATAAAAGTAGGTGTATAGGTCAAAATAAAGTACATCCATTTTGTGTCTTTGCTGACTCTTTTCAGATTGATATGTCATCTTTGTCTGAAATAGCAAGCCACATAATTTTGCATAGAAAATAAGAAACATACCTATAAGTTATTTTTAAGTGTTAACATTTAAAGGGACCAGCACTGCATAATATTTTTAATTCCATAAATATTTACTGATATCTGCATTATTATAACTCTCAAATTTTTCCTTAGAATTTTGAAAGAATTTCCTTCATTCCAGTATCATGGAAAAGTTTTTCAAGCTTAATTCAACAGGGTATTTCAACTAGCCGGTATCTTTGATCTTTATTATGGTTAATTTTTCTTCATGAAGTGACCAAATTTGAATAAGGCTGATGGTTCATCATGGAACCATCCTACTGAGAGAGAATCATCTTTGGTTTGTGACATCACCGTCTGAGCTGGGGAAGTGGCTGTGATGGCAAACCGATGATTATATGCTTTCAGTGTGAATGAGCTGCAAGAGATGTGAGCGCTATCATTTCAAGTCCTGTCACAGAGACACTACTGAGATGCATGGCAGGAGCCAAGTTAGGGAAAGATGCTTGCATTGCATTTGTCACTTTTACAGCATCAGCCATTAAAGATAAAAGTACCATTTCACGGTTTACTTCATTATTAATTTAAAAGAAGGAGTTAATGTCATGTTAATAAAACTCACAGATAATGATAAAATGGGAGGGAGGGAAGTACCAGCAAGCAACCAGACAATAAAGGAAGAGGGACACGGAGAGTGAGGGATGGGTGCACAACTCCACCCTGGTTCAAACAAACACTGACGCCGCTCAGGAAACTGAGAAAATTATCAATACACTCAAAACGGGAAAGAATCTCTGAATGAGAAAGAGACCCCTAAATATGGGTTATAAAGTGATCCCATGACATAATTAATTAGTGTGAGGCACATACACAGTACTGTAACATGGGGGGGGTGGTGAGGAGAAAGCTGGTGAACATCCTTGTGAGAAAACATGGATTCATAAAAGAGGAATCTCTTTAATAAGCAAACCTAGTGTGTTCTAAAAAAGTCTTCAACAAAAATTTGCAAAAAATAATTTGGAAGTTAGAGTTAAACAAAGGAGACAAAATGAGACCCCTCTTACAAACACATAAACATATATAGACCATCTCTCCTCTTTTTATCATCTTTATGCAGCTCTCGCTGCAAAGGACAGAGCCACCAATCCTTCCACAGTGAACACATGTGCAGTTTATCCTTTGATTAGTTGCAGTAGCCCCAATTCAACATCAGTCCTTTGTGTCTTAGCCTCCTGAACTCAGAGTCTGTGTAACGATTACGTTACTCACAAAAAATAACAACTCCATGAATTACTAGAAGCCAACCTGAGGACTTGTCATCTGCAGTTACTGAATTTGCTTAAAACAGTGCTCTGTTAGAGAATTCCTAAAGCATTCTTCCAGTCCCACACACTGGTTAATTACTACCACTTTATTATTCAACAGCTGTTTGAAGATCCTGTCATTCTCCACTTTTCATATGGTATTGAAGGTAGTAGTGAAATAGCTCAATAACCCAGACCAAATTTTATAGACCACTTTTATAGACTCATAGTACGATGTCACATGTTGTCATCATCAGAACACATGGGTTTCCCATTTACTGACTGTCATCATAGGAATGTAGCGTTGAATAATGTTCTTCAAGTAGCAAGTCAAAGACAGCTTCCAGTTCAGTTATCCCAATAAAAATCTTTAGCTGTTTATAGAATTTTCTTGGTGCAATCATCTAAATATGCTGGTTGATGCACAGTCTAAATCTATGGGGCTTAGTGCTTAACATGCTACCACTCTAATATTTAATCCTTCATCGACTGCATGTTTTCCTTCATATGTGTTGCAAGGACACAGTCCTCTGCATGCAGTAATTTCTGGGTAGTATGTGGTAATACCTACAGAAGAGTTTTCATGCCTAGAAACTTCCATAGCATTTTGGTAACACCTCTTTTGTAACATCTTGTTAGATGGCACTGAATATCTATTTATATACTTATCTTGCCTATTAAACTCTGCACCCTCCTGGGTGAGGGCCTCATCTCATTAATGTGTCTATTCCCAAGATAAGCACAGGACTAGTGAATCAATAGTTAAGTCAATGTACAAATGTATCCTAATACATTCTCAAGTACAATCTCAAACAGGCAGAAGAAGAGTGATCCTGAAATATACCTTAGCTTCAACTCACTAGTAATGAGCAACTAAGACAAATACAGAAGTGTCTCAATGTGGGGAATTTTTTGGAGCAGTCATACAGAAATAATGGCTGCAAAGAGATCAGATCTGTTAAGCATATTATGTGATATTATGAGGTATGCAAACACAGGATAGCAAATTTATCCCTTACACTTTTGCTGTATTTGACATATGGAAATCACACTTGCCATACCATACTGTGGTCTAGAACTTCATCAATAGTCCAAAGGGACCGAAACTGATCTTGCTATTAAAAGGTGATTACAGGAGAACTGGGATAAGCATTTTGCTAAAGAAACTGAAGCAATACTACAATCAGCTTTCAACTCAAAGATGAGAATGGGGAAGTGGCATACTTACAATCTTACATTTATTCTATGCTCTGTGTGAGGAATGAATCTATGTGGGTACCTAAGTTTAGTCTCCTTTCTGAGTTTGAGAGCCACATTATCAGATTCATCTGTCAAATCTATGCCAACAATGGTGATCTCTTTCAAAGTAGGGACAAAGGCTAGAGTCTATGCTGTACCTGATCCTCTCTGATAGAAATTAAGGTAAAAAGAGTGTGGAAGCAGGCCAGTATCACTCTGGAATTCATCAGCATACGTGTTGGGGTGGACTCAGCTACAATCTCTAGAGATGCTCAGGGTATGTGGATGAATGCATTCATTAGTCCTCATAAAAATCTGTGGTTTGATGTTGGTGGGCACAGCTCAAGGGGTTTTCTTTTTTTACCTTTATCCCATCATTTTTTAGCAGTGTTGCATTCTTTCAAACAAGGTCTCAGATAGATCATCGAGATAAAGCATATAAAAGCAGACCTCCCCTGGTTGGGTTGAGATAGAAAGCCTGGAGCCATGCTAGCTAGAAGGTCCCCTTGGCACCCCATCTCTCCTTGCTCTCCCCTCCCCATACTTCTTGGAAAGGCTCCTGAGGTATATTTGTTGTAACTGTTCTGCCATCTAGAGGATCCACAAAAGCATTCCTCTCTATTTTAATACACACACTTAAAACCTTATAGACACTGATGAATACTCTTATCTAAAATTCCTGGAATGAGTCATGTCAAGTCCTAGCTTTTGCTAGCCCAAGTGGGCACACGTTGCAAAACAGTGCAGCGTAGACATGCAGACTGCTACTCATTTATTCTGTTGTCTCAACAGTGATCAAGCAACCAAGACCAAGGAGTCTAATAAATTACAAGTTGATAAACATGGACTAAACATCTGTAATTTGGTTTAGGATATTGCAGAAGTAACTAAAATTAACAAAATCTCAGAAAATTATATCATTTGCAATCAAGAAGTAAGGCATGGAAATCAAAGAGTGAGACTATGTCATAAAAGGAGTCAAAATGCAGTGTGAGGGCTTCCCTGGTGGCGCAGTGGTTGAGAGTCCGCCTGCCGATGCAGGGGACACGGGTTCGTGCCCCGGTCCGGGAAGATCCCACATGCTGCGGAGAGGCTGGGCCCATGAGCCATGGCCGCTGGGCCTGTGCGTCCGCAGCCTGTGCTCCGCAACAGGAGAGACCACAACAGTGAGAGGCCCATGTACCGCAAAAAAAAAAAAAAAAAAATGCAGTGTGAGAAATCAACAGAATTTAATTGTTGGAAATCCAAAAAGCTTCCTCTATAATATTCTTTCACTGATAACATTGTGCCAACCATTTTAGTTACCGTCAGTTTATTCTAGGTTTGTGGGCTCTGTAATTTACTCTGAGAATGAGATAGGGCTCAAGTATTTAAACTACAAACCATACACAACTAAATTTTATACCTAGCAGGATGTAGTGGATAAAAACAACCTTTGTTTTTTTCCAAGAGGAAATATCATTTTCCATCCCCAAAAAAACATATTTCAATCACAGTGACACACTGGTTATGTAATAATTTATTCATTTCCATTCACTGATCAGCTCCAGCACTATTTCCTATTTACTAAGGAATTTGCACAACTATTATTCCAAAATCTCAAATGATTCCCATCTTGAAGCCAATCTCCCAAGTGAGCAACGTCTTTTTCCCCCTAAAACGTTTTAAAATACTCTGAAATATATCTTGATATTCTATTTATTTTTAATATTTTACTTTGAATTACTTCAAACAGACAGCCAGTACCCATGTAATTACCACCCAGCTTTTAGCAAGTATCAATTTTTGCCATCTTTGCATCATATTTTATGTCCCCTCCATAAATAGATCTGTGAAGAAAAACTCCAATAGGCAATACAACTGTTTTCTCTAAGATAAGCATATTAGGAGCTAGTTATAATTCTACATCTATATTAAGGTTTTTAAGTATCAGAAGGATACTTAATTATTCTTTATAGAACTACCTTCATTACAAATATTTTAAATAAATGTAAATACCAAGGCAGAGATAAAGAGTTTTTTAAAATTTATTGTACCCTTCCTGTCTCAGATGCCCAGCTGAACTTTTGTGGTACGCGGGCCTCTCACTGCTGTGGTCTCTCCCGTTGCGAAGCACAGGCTCCAGACGCGCAGGCTCAGCGGCCATGGCTCACGGGCCCAGCCGCTCCGCGGCATGTGGGATCTTCCCTGACCGGGGCACGAACCCGTGTCCCCTGCATTGGCAGGCGGACTCTCAACCACTGCACTACCAGGGAAGCCCACCCTGCTGAACTTTTGAAATAAATGTCCTTGATAACAGAATCATAGGCTAGTTTCTTTCACCTCCCCACTGTGTCAGCTTCCTGTGGTGTAGTAACATCCTGGGTAGAAGTAAAATAATCAATATTACAGGGTCCCTTGGGAAGGAAACCAAGCCTCAACAGTGATTTCTTATGTAGAAAAGAAATACCTCAACTTGTGGTCACAAAGGCATGAACTAGGATGGTAAGGTTAATACTGTGTTTTGAAATAATGCATTTTTGGCTCAAGTCAGTACCAAAGAGCTAGGAAGACTGAAAACGTGCATCTCCTAGCTCGAAGGACAGTCGGAAAATCCAGCCACTCCCCTTTTTAGAAACAAAATAAAACAAAAACCAGAATAACCGCCTTTAAAGGGAATGTAAGGCTGGCCTTCTTACAGGGAGACAAGGAAGCCTTCCTTCAGGATAACAATTGGGAGTGAGCTCCAATACTCTCACCCCTTAAAAGGTACTGTTTCTCGGGCTTCCCTGGTGGCACAGTGGTTGAGAGTCCGCCTGCCAATGCAGGGGACACGGGTTCGTGCCCCGGTCCGGGAAGATCCCACGTGCCGCAGCCCATGAACCATGGCCGCTGAGCCCGCGCGTCCAGAGCCTGTGCTCCGCAACGGGACAGGCCACAACAGTGAGAGGCCCGCGAACCGCAAAAAAAAAAAAAAAAAAAAAAAAAAAAAAATACTGTTTCTCAAGGGGAAAGGTGGAGGGTGGGATAAATTAGGAGTTTGGGATTAACATATACACACAGTACTATATAAAAAAATAGATAATCAACAAGGACCTACTGTATAACACAGGGAACTCTACTCAATATTCTATAATAACCTATATGGGAAAAGAATCTGAAGAAGAATGGATATATGTATAACTGATTCACTTTGCTGTACACCTGAAACTAACACACATTGTAAATCAACTATACTCCAATATAAAATAAAGATTAAATTTTTTTAAAAAAGGATACTGTTTCTGGTATACTGTTACCATAGAAAGATCATCTGATTTAACATATCAACAAATGCTGACAATGAGACAGTTTCAGACAAACCCTCCCCTCCTCACCACCTCCTGCTACTCCCCCCTTGCCTTTATCCACGACACATCAAATACTGCACATCACAATAAGTTCCAATTGTACACATTCACCTTCTCTCTCGTTACGAGGATCTGACAGCATACTTAAGAGTCAGGCTGTTGTATCCCAGCCCAGTGGCTTCACTGAGCACAATTCATATGTTCTCTCTCCTCAAGGACACTTTGAAAGAAAGGATGGCCCATGCATATTTTCCTTTTCATTACATCCCTATATCTCTGTGCAATTTTGAACCTTTAAACTCTATTTCTACGAATGGAGGATCACAGGTGCTCTATTACTCTATGTTTCCAATAATAAGATCTTCAGGTAAGTGAGTCCTATCTGTTAAAGCAGCCAGGCTTCAATCAGAAAGACTGGTTCAAAATTCACTGCTTCTATTTAAAACTACAAATGAACTGGTCCAGAAAGATTGGGGGATCAGAGGAGATGATGAGAGAAGAAAATCTCTCTGTAGGCAGAGATCCAATATAGACTGGCCATTCTGATCAAAGTGGCACTTAGGTATTATTAGTATTTCCCAAACAGCCTCTGAACATGTTGGGGAACTAGACTGTGGTAAATCCATTGTAGACAGAAGTCTCTACGAGATTTAAAAAAAAAAAAAAAAAAGGAAAAGAAGTACATTTTAAAAACTGGGAAAAGTACCAAATGAAAAATAAGTTGTACAAATTGGTCCTTAAAGGGTCCAAAGAGAAAAACAGAAATCAGCCTCTGTTTTTTCCTTTCCCATGGTTCCTACACCCAAGAAACATTAGAAGGATATAAATCACAAACATGGAAACTAATCAGTAATATTCGCTTCCATACTGAAGTCCAAGGTCTAACAAAAGCAAACGTGGAAAATGGACAGAGGAAAAAGATATATATCCATGTCAGGCAAGAGTAGGGAGTAGGGGTAGCAAAATGAGACAGCCACAAGTCAGACAATAGATGGAACTTTTGGCTTGTATGGTACTCCAAGTTTCTTCTTCATCCTGTATGAATATGTTTGGGACAGTTTATATACTTGAGAATATTCACAATTTTTAACTCTGAAAAAAATGATCTCTATTTTCTCTCTACGTACCAATCTGATTATTGTTTACCCCAAGGACATGACCCCCAAGGAATCAACTCAAATTCCTTTCCAAATAAAAACTGGAATTCAATGAGATGTCTACTGCTATGATATGGAAACCACTCTACCTTATGAGCCTTCAGAAAAGATACTCATCTGAGCAATTCATCTCCAACAAATACCTATATGGCCTTAGGTTAAACCCCAACTTATATGAGTCTCAGTTTCCCAATTTAAAAAGTGAAAGATCTGGACCAAACGATATCTAAGATTGTTTCAGGGTGTACATTCTACGATGCCCCTTCAAGAATAAGGAAAAAGACATCAAAAGTTCAAAACAAACTATCTTCACTCAACTAAGAGTAGTTAGTTTGGGGAATTCCCTGGCGGTCCAGTGGTTAGGACTCGGTGCTTTCACTGCTGGGGCCTGGGTTCAATCCCTGGTCAGGGAACTAAGATCCTGCAAGCCATGCAGCATGGCCAAAAAAAAAAAAAAAAAAAAAATTTAATAAAAAATTAAATTAAAAAAATGAAAATTCATTTTAAAAAAGTTGTTAGTTTGTCGCCGTTGGGGATCTTAAAGGGTACATGTAAAAAAGCAATAGGGACTTGAAGTGGTCAGGAAAAAAGCGACTTATGCGTGGCTGTATATGTTTATGTCAGCCGCTGATTACTGGAATAGCAGGAGCAACCCAAGAGATTTAAGACTGGTTATTAGAAGAAACCATTCAGGTGAGTCTTTACTTGTTTTTAGCTATGAATTCATTATGTAATGATAGTTCTATTCTCTGGGTTTCAAAATAAGAAACAATTCACTTTTTCACTATGATTTTGAGTGTTAAAGGGAAAAAGAAAAGCATAAGAGTAACAGGGGCAAAGACAAGATATTCTGGTTGAATAAGATATTCTGGTTGAATAAGTACTATTTTTTTTTTTAATGATCCCACAGTAAACTGGTACAGCTCATAGCAACCAGGCACAGTAGAGATGAGGCACAAGAAAATCAAACACGCAGAGCTGAAGACACATTGCTTTAAAGTTACGTCAGGAACAGCAAATTCTTCTTTAGGAATTATACTGTATAGCTGACACATGCACACTCCTACACAGACCAGATTTAATAATATCTTTTTGTTTGCAGCTTACCTTTTAAGTACCAGTGCACCGGGAATGTCTTAACTTGACAAGACCTCACCCAGCAGCCTGCTCTAAAATGATTTCACTCTACCTGTTGCTTTACTTATATAAGGGTGTCCTGGTATAGTCCCTCATATGAACACCCCAGTGGACTGACCCTCAAGCAACACTCCCTCTGATTTCTCCAACTGTGGCCTGATGGTCATATATGATATGAGCACGACATACGAATATCAAACATACACAAATGGGCTTCCTAGGAGAGGTACCCTGAGAGCAAGCAAAGCATAAGTGAGTACCTAAGAGCCTTGAGCATTACAACAGGTGGTCAAGTACCTAAATGGGAAAGAAAAGGGAACACCACAGAGCAAAAAAAGGCACGGAGGTCTAACGATAAAACTGGTCCCACAACTTGGTCCATTTATCATTAGCTATACACAGAGCTCAAAATTACTTCCTGCTCTGAAGAGAGGTATAGGCAACTCCCTTAGCTGTTCCCAAATTCCATTTACACCGTAAGCAAATTAAAGCATCAAGAACAGTATGAAAACTACTCATGTGCAATACCATCCTGACTTCAAAATATAAGGGAGGGACTTCCCTGGCGGTTCAGTGGTTAAGATCCCTGAGGCTTTTAAAGTATACTCATTCCGGAGCATTTAAAGAGGCATTTAGGGACTTCCCTGGCGATGAAGACACTGCGCTTCCAACACAGGGGATGCGGGTTCGATCCCTGGTTGGGGAACTAAGATCCCACATGCTGTAGGGCAACTAAGCCCATGCGCTGCAACTACTGAGCCCGCGTGCTCTAGAGCCTGCACACCACAACTACTAAGCCCACACGCCGCAACTACTGAGCCCGCAATCTGGAGCCCACGCGCCCCAACTAGAGAAAAGCCTGTGCCCTGCAATGAAGAGCCCACACGCCGCAACAAAGACCCAACGCAGGCAAATAAATAAATAGATAAATAATATAAGGGAAATGATACAGTTCTCATATAGGTAACCGTAGCCTACCCTAAAAATGACATCATGACAGCCTCCAATCAAAATTCAAAAAAGACTAACCTGGGATTCAGAAACGTGTTGCAAATAAGGACTCTCTCACTTTAAAATGGGGATCAACAAGTTGTAAAAATGCTCAACGGCCTACTGAGGTTACAGTGAGTTTATGTGTAAACATTACAATCAACTTTTTCCAAGACTCCTCTAAGCCCTGCCAACAATCCCTTTGGATTTTCTCTCAAAATTATATGAAGACATCCAAATAAAAAATCCAAGAGGGTAATGTGAAAAATATTAACAATAGTGACGCCTTGTCAATTTTCCTAATGTGAAGCAGATGAATTTCATTCACACATACGCTGCATAAATAAGTTAACACAATTATTCTCTTGCTCCAGCTGCTAATTACCAGCAGTCAAGAAAAACTCATTTCCGTGTTAGAGCTCCTGAGTACCTCTGTCATAATAAGTCAGAGAGTTGAAGTAAATCCCTATTTTTCCATACTTTTCAGTATAAATGAAACAAGTAGCAGGTAATAAGAGTAATGTTTCCATTCTCATGAGCAGATCGAAAGGCAACAAACTATACAACAAAGATAACTTTTTTAAAGTAGCTAAAAGTTTTGTTTGTTTGTTTTTACTACAAGGGGGGCAGGGGGGTGGGACATAACTATTCCCAGACCATGAAATGACTCATTTTCTATACAATATACCAAAAGGGACTACTGCCACACAGCCAACTGCGTGCATAGTCAGAAGGTAAGAGTTCAGTAAAGAATAGTGATGGGTTTTGGAATCAGGCTGATAGAAAATTACACTGCAGTTTCACCATGTACTAGTGATGTGACATTAGGCAAATTATCTAACTTCCTTGAGCTTAATTGGCCTCATTTGTAAAACGGTCCAGTACCAACCTTGCAGGGTTATCTTGAAGTTAAAGAGAATGTTGTACATAAAGTACCAACTACCTGGCCAAGTGCTCTACAAATAAGAACTATTTTAACACATTTTGTTTGAAATTTGAATTTATGTCTACACCTCATCAACCCCCTCCACCCCAAATTAAGGCAGATATTGTTATTCAACCTAAATTAATATGAAATGGCCCCAATACATAGCACAACAATGTTGCCTTCTCCATTGCAAATTCCTGCAAGAATACCCCCTCCTCTCATCTAAACCCTACTCTGATGACCCCAAGAATTAGAAATGCTGTGCTTTGCAAAAAAAAAAAAACAAAGAAAGAAAAAAGAAATGAAAGTATTCCTGACAATAGCTCATCACTAAAATCTGTTCTGGAGCAAAGCAATAACATATGGTTAAGAAACCAAATTTCAGTCCAATGGTTTGATCACTGCCAAATCGTGATCATATATTTTTTTAAGATTTTACAAATTCTTTTTTTTTTTTTTTTTTTTGAGGTACCCGGGCCTCTCACTGTTGTGGCCTCTCCCATTGCGGAGCACAGGCTCCGGACGCGCAGGCCCAGCAGCCATGGCTCACGGGCCCAGCCCCTCCGCGGCATGTGGGATCTTCCCGGACTGGGGCATGAACCCGTGTCCCCTGCATCTGCAGGCAGACTCTCAACCACTGCGCCACCATGGAAGCCCACAAATTCTTTTTAAATGCTGTAAGTCCTTACCCATATCTAGCACCGTAGCACTGTACCAAATACTATTCCAGATTTTCTCTTACTCAACTCAAATATCTAAACAAGAGTACTTTCAGATTATGGGGCTGCTGAGAATAGCAGTAAGGATAAATGGTTATGTCATACATCAAAATGTCAGGATGTTTTTCCCCTTATCCATCTAAAGACACATTAAACAGATTCTCTCTCTGGACCAGCCCCTGTTTGGACAGCACCTGGGGCAACAAAGGCTACCCTAGAATTACCCCAACTTCCATGGAAGATTAGCCACATAGGTGGTACGTGCTGGGATGACTGCTGGCTAACAGAAGCAGGCCTCCCTCTCATCTATCAACTGCTACAGTACCTTTTGGAAGACTGCACCTCCTGATTGCATGGGACATCAAGACAGTCTCTTGCACAAGAAGCACAACATTTAAAAAAAAAGTTTCTTTTTTAATTGACGTGTAGATTTACAATGTTGTGTTAGTTTCAGGTGTACAGCAGTGATTCAGTTATACATATATATCTATTCTTTAAATGAAGTTTTTCTGATCAATGGACTTTAGACATGTATACAAGTCATTTGGAATGAAGCTATTCATATATATACACACACACACACATGCATAAATACACATACACACACACACATATATATACACACATACATACGTACCTTCTTAATTGGTAGCCAACACATCCTCAGAGATAAATAAGCATTTTGTAACTGATTAATGAAGAAATTAAAATCAATTATTGATGTTTTACCTTGTTTAACAAATGTACCCTCATTCACCCGATTCAATTAATATAAATGCTTTGTTCCAGGCAACTCTTGGCCTCATTCTGAGAGAACTGGTTCTCCTGAGCCTTTAAGGAGCAATAGGACATTTGCATAACCTAAAAATATTTCCCCCAAGATAGTTATTATTTACTGTCACTATTTTAGCATATGCCCACCAACTCCTTGACACTCCTCCCCCACGTAGGTGAAGCTTAATTCCCATCCCCTTCAGTGTGAGGACTCAGTGAACAGAGAGTAGGAAGTAACGTGACAGTGGAGAAACCTGACAGATACCATCTTCATCAAGGGATCAGAGTCAACACAATCAGGAATGTCACATTGACAGCATGTGTGCCAACAAGAAAGGCACACCATCTCTGTGGTATCCCCCCAAAAATCCATGACCTCAGTCCAATCACCAGAAAATATCAGAAAAACCCAAACTGAGGGATCCTATGAAATACCTAACCACTATTCTTCGAAAGTGTCCAGAGAAGACTGAAAAACTGTCACAAATTGGAGGAGACTAAGGAGCTAAATAAATGCAATGTGGTATCCTGAGTCAAAACAAAGAAAGCACAAAGAAAGCGGGGAGAAAATGGGGAAATTCAAATAAAGTCTGTAGTATACCAACATTAATTTCTTAGTTTTGATAAAGGTACCATGTTTACCTAAGATGTTATTTAACATTAGGGGAAGCTAGGTGAAGGGTATAAGGGAACTAGTGTTGCAACTCTTCTGAAAAATCTAAGTAGTATTAGAAAATTTTAAAGTCAAGAAATAAATAATTGGGCCTTAATATTACTTAGTATTAAATGAATCCACATGCAAGATATCCTGCAACTTGACCACCTTCCTCACTTGTTGGAATAGATTTATGCTAGGCGTTGAAGTGAGTTGCTTTTCATTGAAGACTACCTTCCCAGGACTACAGTTCTTAAAAAGGAGACAAACCGTAGTAGCAAATATATGGACCACCGATGCAGTAAATCACAACCAGCAGCTACAAGTAACAGTTTACTCATCCATTCGGCAAGCTTATAGCCATGAACCATGTGCTGGGTACCGTGCCAAATACTGAGGATAAAAAGATCTACCCTCAATAGACACACAATCCAGTATGATCAGGTCAACGGCAATGCACTCAGAAAAGCCTCTCTGACCTTCCCAAGATGAACTGGGTGCCCTCCCTTGGTTGTTCCACAGTTCTGTGCTGCCCACGCTGAACTGTAATTGTTGGTTTTCTCACCTGTATTTTCCCACGATTGATACTTGCCAAGTACTATTCAGGGTCTGAGATTCTATCCTATTTGTAAGATAATAAGTTAGCCTATTACGGTTCCATGGATGCTGGCAGAAGACATGAGACTCCTGGATCAGAGACCAAGGACATGAATACTCATGGCCAAAGCTTCATGTTCGTTTGCATTGGTTTCTCAGGCCCCCTCTGCCTCAGAGCAGTAATTCAAAGAGCCCGTCATGGAATCCTCCACATGCTATGGGTCATGTTACAGGAAAGGAACACTAAGCTTAGGAGACTCACTGCTCTTACAGTAAGTGGAAGCAAGCCCGACCTTTGCCTGGGGGAGATGTTACCTCATCCCTCACGGTTGCTTGTTGCCTCGGGTAGAGAATGGGCAGGGTCCCGCATTCTTGGCTCGTCCAGCAGGAACATGCAGGAATGCTCAGGACCCCTGTTGCCTCTCCCAACAATCATCTTTTTTTTTCTTAATTAAGTTTTATTGGAGTCTAGTTGCTTTACAATGTTGTGTTAGTTTCTGCTGTACAGCAAAGTGAATCAGTTATACGTATACATATATCCCCTCTTTTTTAGATTTCCTTCCCGTTTAGGTCGCCACAGAGCACGGAGTTCCCTGTGCTATACAGTCTGTTCTCATTAGTTGTCTATTTTATACATAGTAGTGTATATATGTCAATCCCAATCTCCCAATGCATGCCACCCCCCTTCCCCCCTTGGTGTCCATAAGTTTGTTCTCTACATCTGTGTCTGTTTCTGCTTTGCAAATAAGTTCATCTGTACCATTTTTCTAGATTCCACATATAAGCGATATTATCCAATATTTGTTTTTCTCTTTCTGACTTACTTCACTCTGTATGATAGTCTCTAGGTCTATCCACATTTCTGCAAATGGCACTATTTCGTTCCTTTTTATGGCTGAGTAATATTCCATTGCATATATGTACCACATCATCTTTATCCATTCCTCTGCTGATGGACATTTAGGTTGCTTCCGTGACCTGGCTATTGTAAATAGTGCTACAATGAACACTGGGGTGCATGTATCTTTTTGAATTATGGTTTTCTCTGGGTATGTGCCCAGGAGTGGGATTGCTGGATCATATGGTAATTCTATTTTAGTTTTTTGAGGAACTTTCATACTGTTCTCCATAGTGGCTGTATCAATTTACATTCCCACCAACAGTGTAGGAGGTTCCAACCATAATCTTAACCACAGGGAATGTTTTAGGCATTTCTTTACCCTTAACACCTGGCATGACATGGGACACAGTGTAGACACTTGTTAAGTGTTTGCTAAAGGAATGACTACAAGTTAGAAATCCTGAGTTTGAAGCCAAAGACAGCTGCTCAATATCAAGACCATGGACACAGTCACTTAATCTCCTTAAGCTTCATTCTCTTAATTTCTAGAAAATGTTCAAAAATAGAAACTCAAGAAAGGAAATGAAAAGATAATGAAAAAATACCTCCAAGGATTCTTCTATCTCTAAAACTGAAAGTTTCTATAATTTTCTAAACAGGAGATGCCAGAAAGCCTGGGTGCCTGACTGTCTCTCTGACAGATGTGATTCCCGTTGCATTCCCACCATGGAGGTAGAAATTCGTGATGACAAACTTAGAATTCTACTAATTTTGGTTATCCAAAGTTATTCATGATAACCTCAAATTTCACTATAAAATTTCATAAAGACTAAACTCTATAAAAACAAGGCAGAAAACTCTACTGTCACAGAATTCTCAAGGTAAATATTAAAACCACATAAATTATCTACTTAGCTAGTAAATGATAGATGAATAGATGAAGAAAAACCTTCTCAAACTTCATGATTTTAAGAGACTAGCAGTGTCATTAACACTGAAACATCTCCCTCTATGTACAATACACAGGATGCAATATTTAAGGGATAGTAGATAATGATCACGTGACTATTAAGTCCCTTCTGCAAGTGCCAGCAAAACGTGTAAGATACAGATCTAATTTCCAAGAGGAATTCCCACCACAGACTATGAAAAGCTATGTGGGGAATGTACACCACACTCAGTCACAAACTTAAGCAGTATATATATTGATATTTCATTAGCATCAGTTCCATTCTTAGGTTAACTGAAAATGCTGAGACAGATGCAGTATTCTCGTAACAAATCATGCGAAGGTATTCCTTCCACTCCCTTCAAGTATGACGATACACTAAGAATATACAATGCAGTATCCTGTATGGGTTTTAATCTTTTGAGTTACGTCACCTTTCAGGTGGAAAAGACATATTTGAGGTTTTTTTCCATCAAATTCATTTGATATTGGCTTTTTTTTTTTTTGACCAAAAGAATCAACAGCACCAGGCAGTCCTTGGACCTGTCTCTTGTCTCAGCAGTGTTAGGTGGAATAGACCCAAGATTTGCCCCCTTACTCCAGCCTCTTGATCACCCCTCAAATCCCCTCTCCAGCTGCAGCCTCCAGGACATCTCCTTGCCATCCTTTGCTTCCCACAACAGTTAACCCCAGATTTTGTGCTTAGCTCCTTGTCGCCAATCAACCATGAGCTCCCAGATCCACCAGAATTATTCCACCAAGGTCAAAGCTGCTATCACCCACCTGATCAACCTGCATCTGTGGGCTTCCTACACCTCCCTCTCTCTGGGCTTCCATTCCAGCTGCAAAAGTGTGGCTGGCGATGAGCTGCCGGGAAAATGCAAGGGCACCAAACATCTCTAGAAGATCCAGAACCAGGGCTGCAGCTGAGTCCTCTTCCAGGACATGAAGAGGCGGCCTCAAGATGAGTGAGGTCACAGTCTAGGTGGCAAGGAAGGGGCCCTGGCCCTAGAGGCAACCCTGAAGCAGGTCCTGCTGAAGCTGCACACCCTGGGTTTTGCCCACAGAGACTCCCATCTCTTGGACTTCCTGGAGAAACACTTCCTGGAAGACGAGGTGAAATTCATCAGGAAGGACAACCACCTGAGCAACCTCCTCGGGCCAGCCTGAGGCAGGGCTGGGCGAGGCCTCTTTGAAATGCTCAGCCGTAAGCATGACTAGAAGCCTCCAGGGGCCGCACCTTCTAAGGCCCTGCTGCAGCTCCCTGGCCTCTGGACTTCTGCCTCCAGCCCCATGGCAGCTTCTTAACCAATCACAAACCCTGTCCCAAGATGCAGACCAAGTGTCAACAATAAAGCTTCCTTTTGCAGAGACAGATATACAAGGGAACGTGTATCTTAGATAATGATGTACATGTAGACTTTAATGGAGAGTGTCAAATGGGAAAGACACCAACTCTGAAGCCAGGCATACTTAAGTTTGAATCCTTATTCTGCTGCATATTAGATGTGTGACTGTTGCATATATTATTTAACATTGTTTTTAAGGCTTAATTTCAACACATGTAGAGATAATGAAATCTACCCTGTAGTTACCATTCCAAATCAATGATATAGAAAAAGCCTACATCCTGCACCTGGTAGGTATTCAGGAAATGGCAGTACTTATTGCCATCAGCTTGCTAGCTTAAGGTCATTTGCTGTCACAGGGTCACTAATGGCCACAGGGATCCATTTACACACACATCCCTTACTTATTTATTTTAAGCCTAACCCTTCTGAGAACACTGGAAGTGTTAACTTAATGCGCTTGAGTAAAATGCTATTGAATCATTGCAAAATTTAAAGAAGCCAGGAGAACAGAATTATAGGATTTAAAAAAAAGTTCCCTGGAAGTTCCCTTGTGGCCTAGTGGTTAGGATTCGGCGCTTTCACTGCTGTGGCCCGGTTCAATCCCTGGTAGGGGAACTGAGATCCTGCAAGCCACGAGGCACAGCCAAATAAATAAATAACAAAATTAAATTCCTTGACAAATCACCTTGCCGGTCCCTGTGCTGCAGGAAGGACAATTGTTGGATCCATTCCAGTCAAATGAGATCATATCTATTCTGAAAGGTTTCCAGTTAGGATGATTCCCCAGCTCTCCCTCAGATGCCCAGTTAACATCTCATGTACAAAATGTACATGAATATCTAATCGATTTCCCTTACATTGTAGTTGAGCCCATTTGGTTTTTTCCATTGTCTTTAGGGCCTGGAACACATATGACATAATTATTAAATCACTTCTCAGACTTCTTTTCCTTAGCATCATAAACCTTTCATCACAGATCCAATTTTTCCCATTTTTAATCATCTTTCAAGTTCCCTGTGTCACCTCTGTAGTTGTAGAGATTGAAAGAGGTCAACAAATTCCATAAGAGAGAAAACGAGCTAATGGCCATTGTGTTTTATATTCTAATTATATATGTCAGTATTATGCTGTTACTTTAATGATGGCCCCATGTTAATGGCATGATTTTAAAGACAACTAGATTTTCTCAATCGTCACACTTACACTGTATATCTACCCCAACAGTTTGCTTGTCTTTGCCTATAAAATAGTTCTTAACATTTTACAGCACTTTATAGTTTATTTAATAGCTCTACATGATCCCTACAACCATCCTGGATTAAAGCAAGGCAGGTGTTATTTTTTACAGTTTAAAAAAATAAAAAAGGAAGTTATGAGAGTTTCACTCCCCCAAAGGCATGTAGTTAGTAAAGTGACAACCAGAACCAAGACAGTTCAGCTGACATCCTTCAATCCAATGCGCCTTCCATTCTACAACCAAAATACACATACAACACTTTGGGTACACTTACTGAAATAGATGACTTTGTTATCACAATCCTATGGTTATGTCTGCCCTTTTCATAGCCTTTAAATTCATGTTCCATGCTCTTTATATTAGAAGAGGTTCTACCCTGACCTTCATTAAAGCTTTTACCAAAATAACTCTTTTATTCTCTCTCTTTCTAGAGCAAGTAAAGAGAACTTATCAACTTCCACTTAAATATGACATTGATCATGAGCATTTATTTGCTCTGCTTCCCAAAACCCTCTTTTAAATGAGGGTAATTTTTTAAAGGGAAGTATGAGTCCACAAGAATAAACAGACTGAGAGGGTAGAAAGCAGAGTTGAGAGGAATATGTAGATGCTGTTAGAATGTAACATGCAGATTGGATGATGTAGCCAGTTAGACATTTATCAACCAGAACAGTATCTGGAATACAAGTCAAATCCAAAAAGATTCAATAATGTTCTCTCAGTAAAATTTCTAGTAAGAATAATCTAAACTATCTAATAGTCTAAATAAACATTCAGTTCATAAAATGAACTTGAGACATTTCAGTCACCACGGCTCAGCTCTGAAGGACTGGGCTCAGGAAGACAGCAACAACAGCCAAAAATGGTGGTGGTGAGAAAATGGCTGCTCTGGGACCAAAATCAGTCATCGAACCAAGTGTTATTTGACTACAGTTTGCCATAAGACAAATTTTTTAAGGAACAGATCAAACTGGATGAAAGCTGGGTACCTCTGGAGATAATATAATTCAACAGGTTAAAATCCCTCAGACTTTAATAGAAGTAGTAAGAAAATCAAAGTCAAAACCCATGAAAATAAATAAAGATAAAGCTAAAATCAGAAGCTCTCCATGCAAAACTCTCTGATGAGTATAAAATGTCTGATGACTGATGACCATAAAAAATGATGTAAAAACAGATCCATTTATATAAAAGGCTTCTCAACTGGTACAACCCTAGGTGACAAAAGAAAGATTAGAAGGTAAAGGTGAAGCACAAAATATTCAAATGAGAAACTGAGACCTCTGACCAAAAGCACAAAGAGAGACTCTCTAATACTTTTCGAGAAAGATTAATTTGCAAAAAAATAAGAGAGAGAGAGAAGGCAAAATGAAGTATAAGCTAAATTGAGAGCTAAAGAAGAAGAAAAACAGCAGTGCAATAAATGCTGAAATGAAATCTCTAGAAGATTAGATTTTTGCTGAGTTTTTTGGATGACTTAGATGATCCGACCTGTAGAGAAGGTCTACACTTCCTTTCCTCACATTGTGGGGAGATAAAGTGGACAGACTTTATCAGAGGTGCAAAAGAGAGAAATAATTCTATTTCATGAGAAAGCCGAAGAAGCACTAGATATAGCCGAAGAAGCCAATAACGGTAACCTCCAATTAAAGAACAAAGAAGAGAGGTGGGGAGTACCAGGAGAGATAAAACACAGCGCTGGAAACAATCGTGGTGGATCAACCAGAATCCCTCAACAAATGGAAATCAAAAGGTCACAGATTTAAAGGAAAAGGAAAAGGAATTAAAGCTGCCTAGGCTGCGTCTGTTTAAGGAAAACTACAGTTTCAGAGCAAGAGGGTGAAAATTGACAGTTAATGATAAACATGATAAAAATGAAGCAGCTGGACGGTAAAAGTAGACAAAGAGTCTTCATCAAAACAATAGAAAACACAATGGTGCAGGAGACCAGTAGGGTAGCAAACAAATTTCTAGGTATTCAGCTGCTTCTATCTTTGGAGGTTTGAAAATAAGAAAATCAAATTAGACCCACTTCAATGTCCAGCTGTAAGAAAGGAAAGATTTGTGTGTGTGTGTGTGTGTGTGTGTGTGTGTGTTTTAACCTGTGTGTGTGGTTTAACCTGTCTTTTTGTTGTTGTTGTTCAAATAAAGATTTTTTTAATGTATAGTTCTGCTTGTGTTATTTCAAATGATTCCAATATCAAAGGGAATGTATTTCCACTAAATTGCCTTCGTAATATAAGAATATATTAGTAAAAACTAATAAAATACATATCAAATAAAAAGAAAAAAACAAAAGAACTCAATCAAAGAGGGCAAATACAACTCAAACTGTCCCACTGCTTCATGGGAAAAAAGGTTCAAAGTTTAATGAAAAAATACAGGCTGCTAGAGTGACAGCCTTCTTTTCCCTTTCGGTCTAATTGCTGGCAAAAGGATGCAGAGGCAAGAAAATCTAATATTATAATTAAAATCTCCCCCCAAAATCAACTTTTCTTAAAATTACACTGAGGAAGATACATAGTAGCTTTTTTTTGAAGGTCTAATTGGCTTTATTCAATGATTCATGAATCAGGCAGCATCCCATCTATAGGATAGATGGGCTTTTCCTATAACTTTAAATGAAAATTTAAATGAAATATGAAATGAATGAAATGAAAATATGTCTAGAGAACTATGCTGACCAAACTGTAGTCTAATCATTTTTATTTGTTCCACTTAAAATAAACAGCTTAGGGCTTCCCTGGTGGCGCAGTGGTTGGGAGTCCGCCTGCCGATGCGGGGGACGCGGGTTCGTGCCCCGGTCCGGGAGGATCCCACATGCCGCGGAGCCCATGAGCCATGGCCGCTGGGCCTGCGCGTCCGGAGCCTGTGCTCTGCAGCGGGAGAGGCCACAGCAGTGAGAGGCCCGCGTACCGCAAAAATAAATAAATAAATAAATAATAAATAAACAGCTTATAGACTTGCACATAAAAGACTGTTTTCCTCATGTTTATCTTCAAGGTTGCTTCAGTGCATCCTGCTCACACTGTAAACATCTGTCTAACTCTGGTTATCTGTGACATCTGAAAAGAAAAATAATAAAGCACATGGCATGGTTTCAATAACTCACCATTTGAAAAACAAAGTAGGAGGCAGAAAAAATGCCTAAAGATCTAAGTTTTTATGCCTGAATGTGAGAGCATGGTGTCATTTTCAAAGGTTTTGAAACATAACCTAGAACTGCAAGAATACTGTTCAAAAAGAAAAGCTGTAGGCATGATTAGCTATAAGACGAAGGCTTCCAGAAAGAGTACTAAACAGATGTCTGAAGACTCCCAATCCTACCAGAAAAAGGACTTCAAGCAAACTAGTCCCCTTCCCATATCCTCCATTTATAAAAATGAGATGCCACTGCCCCTGGCCAGAAACTCAAACAAAGCAGAAAGCACCTGCATGTTGAAGACACAGGTTGAAGGTGCTGAAAAGGGCTGCTTCTCCCAAAATGTTTCCCATGGTCTATGGTAGTAACTGAAATTCTACCGTGAGAAGTCCATTTTTAGACCTTTTTTTTCCCTCGTATAGAGAGATACGTAAAGAATAGGCAATGGATATAGACAACTTAAAGGATTATTAAACAAACACAAGGAACCATTATCCAGATCAAGAAATAGAATACCACCGACGCCACAGAAGCCTCCCTACCAACCCCAACGCACACCTACTATGCGCCCTCCCCAATCATTCCCCCTCATCTCTCCACTGGAGGTGACCGCAGCCCTGATTTTTGTAATAATCATGTCCTTGATTTTCATTTTACCATTTAAACATGCATCCCTAAATAACACAGTTTACTTTTTGTTGTGTTTGAACTTTCTATGGATAGAATCATACTGAGGTATTTTGGAGGTATTCACATAAGGTTTCAGAGATTCATCCACTTACAATATTTATGTACTCATCCCACTGTTAATGGGCATTTGAGTTGCTTCCATTTGTGGCTCTTCTGAACAAATACAGCTATGCACATTCATGCACATGTCTCCTGATACACACGTGCTAGAATTTCTCTAGAGTATCTTCCAAGGTTGGAAGTACTGGAGCGTCAACTTTACTGGAAAATGACAAACTGTCTTCCAAAGTTAATATACCAACATACGTATACACCAACTATGTGCACAACAGAAATTCACTCTTTGAATTCATTCATGGTCTTCAAAAATTCACCACTGTAATGGAAATCCTACTAGGAGAAGAACACCCCATTAAGCTAGGTATACTCTTAGCAGAAGGTCTGCCTTCAGAATGGCAGTTGAGAATTGGACCAGAGGTGTACGCAAAGCACAGCTAATTCTGGAATAGGAAATAATGTCTAAAGAACAGTCCAAAGCAAAGAGCCCCTGACTGGAAAACCAAGTCTGGATGACACATTGCAATGGCAATGGTGATCCTTTCATGACATGTGGCGGACACCGAGATGGGGGAGAAAAGCAGATTAATAACTATAGGGAACAAAGCACTGGAAAGGGGAAAAGACTGTTTTATGACTTAACTTAAGGCCACCAACTTTTAAATGTTTAGTAACTCAGATCACCACCACTGATTATTCAAGAAATAGACTCAATAAGTAAGTTATATTATACCCAAGGATAACTTTTAATTTCTCAGGAAAACAAAGATATATAAATTCTGTTGGCAACCACTGCTATTATGTCTAACATTCAAGGAAAAAAGAAATTGGACTTTATTTTACTGAACACAGTTAACTAAGCTTCTATCAACAAAAAATTTCAGATAAATACTAAATCTAGGTACCTTGGTTACACATTAAGCAGAACTAAAATCAGTGGTAAATTTGGGATAAGATGCTGACATCACCAAATCAAACACTGTTACTTCCTACTATTCCTGCATTTCCTACTGAGAGAAATAGCGTTGCCTTAGACAAAAACATGATAGAATAGGATTCAAATCCAGATCTGTTCTACCGTCAAAAGTTATATACTCTTTAGAAGACTGAAATGCAAGGTGGAGTAATCATGCCACCTCACTCCACTAATCTAAAAATGGTTGTAAAAGTTTCAGTTATACAAGATAGGTAAGCGGTAGAGATCTACTACACAGCAGAGTACCTGTAGCTAACAATACTGTATTGTATACCTAAAATTTGCTAAGAGGGTAGATCTTAAGTGTTCTTACCACCAAAATTAATAATAAGATAAAGCAGATGGGAGGAAATTTGGGGGGTTGATGGACAGTCTATGGCCGTGACTATTTCACAGGTACAAACTTAATCCCCGAACTCATCAAGTTGTATATGTTAAATATGAACAGCTTTTCATATGTCAATAATACCTCAATAAGGTTTTTCTTTTTTAAAGGTTGTGAAAGAATGTAGCAACTGATAAAATTTAACACGCTTCAGAAAACAAAGCAAAATTTGAATTTGTAAGAGGAAATATAAGAGAACATATCTTTGTGATCTGGAGGGAAAGATGAATTTCCCAAACAAGGCACAAAACAACACAAACTGTAAGACAGAAAGTTGATAAATTCAATTACATTAAAACATAAAACCATGCACCAAAAGATACCATTACAAAAGTAAGAGAAAAATCCCATAATAGAAGATATCTGTAAAAATAAACATCCAAAGTATCAAGAATATATTAAAAATATATGTCAATGAGAAGCAAACAAGCCAAATGGTCAGTGAATGTGTGCAGGCCGTCCACAGAAGCAAGCTAGCACAGCAAAAAAAAAAGATGCTCGGCCTCAACAGTTAGCTAAGGAAATGCAACCACCCAGGCCTCCACGCCAGCTCAGACACTCCCTCACGATTTTATACTAGAGTACATCATTACCATCATTTACAACCTCTGCCCCACTAGACCCAAACTTGAAATGCTCCACTCTATGGCCGCCTCTTCCCCACTTTCCGACTCATACCCCTTCAAGGAGGTCAACAATCCTTCTGCACAGAGAAATCTATAGTCCACTGATCCCACTGTCTTTCCTCTGCCCCTCACCTCTCTCGTGCCTGCCCGTCTCTCTTTACCCAGCTTGAACGCAACGGCAATCATCCTAATCACCCCTTTTATTTTCTCACCTCGTTGCATTTGCTGGGCTGAACAACGATATAATCATGATTAAATCCTACTCTCCATCCCTCCATACCTGCACCCACACAGCACGATGTGAATGGGGGGAAAACACACCTTTTCTCACCTTAAATTCATGACCATCAACCTCCCGTGGGCGGCCATGAGCACCCATGAGCACCCAGCAACCATACCACATTTTCCTATTTCATTCAGTTTCCCACTCTCTACACAGCTGTTTCTTTTTTTTTAGTACTTTTTTATTACTGAAATGCAGTTGATTTACAATATTATGTTAGTTTCAGGTATGCAGCAAAGTGATTCAGTCTATTTTTTCAGACTTTTTCATTATAGGTTATTATAAGATACTGAATCTAGTTCCCTGTGCTATACAGTAAATCCTTGTTGCTTATCTATCTTATGTACAGTAGTTTGTACTTGTTAATCCCATGCTCGTAATTTATCCCCCTCCCTTCCCCTTTGGCAAACATGAGTTTGTCTTCTATAGATAACTATTTCTTAACTTCTACTCTCTCCTCACATTTCCAACACCTCCTCCCTGACTCTCACTGACAGCTTTCTCATTTCACTAAGAAAACAGAAGCAATCAGAAGACGGCTTCCTCAAGCCCCCATCACATCTACCCACCTACTACCTACACCTATGCCCAAATATTCTGGGTTTCCTCCAATTACAGTTGAAAAACTGGCCCAGCCCCTGGCAGTGGGCAATCGCTCCATCTGTACAAACGATTCCATCACCTCATGTGGACCAAAGAACACAGATCCAGCAATTCTCACCTCTTCTCACATTATTTTTGACCTCTTTTCTGGATCTTTCTATCAACAGATAAACATGCAATCACTTGTCCCATGTTTAAAAAATATGTTTTGACCCACTTCCTCCACCAGCCCATTATTCTCCTTCCCTTTATAAACAAAATTCCTCAATATTAATAGTTGTTTATACTTTGTCTCAAATGTCTCTCCTTCCATATTCTTTTTGAATCCAAGAAAGAATTTATCCCACCACTCACCGGTAACCTTATGTTGTTAAATTCAACTGTTAATTCTTGGTTGTCGTCAGCTGTGTTTGACACAAATCCCTCGTTCTTCCTGGAAACACTCCTTCATTCCTTCTTCATTCTCCTTGCTGTTTTTTTCTCATTTCCCTAACCTCTAGACACTGTGGTACCCAGGGCTCAGTAGTTTTCTACTCAATAACTCCCTTGGTCATCCTCACGCATTCTCATGACTTTAAATACCATCTGGCATCACCCAAATGTTTATCTCCTGTCCAAACCCGGGTCCTGAACCCCAGATACCTTTATCCAACAAGCTACTTGGAAATATTTCCAATACTTCCTGTTGGGTGTTGTGCTAGGTCTCTTGCAGTTATCACTCCAGGTTCACTCTCCACCCGTCCCCTCTCTGTTCTGCCCTAGGAGGTTGATCTATATGGATCACAGCTTCAGGCTTCCCTTGCCTTCTGACTTCCAGTAGGTTAGGCTTATGGGGGAGCTTTGGAAGGAGAATGAAGGAGAAAAGGAGTCTAAGACCAGAGCACTTCTTCCCCTGCCCCTCTCCCTGTAGAGTCACCTTTGCTGGCTACATCTTTAGACCAAAGGTGATTCATCCTCTCAAGGCAAACTTCTCACATGAAGCTCTCCTTCAGAGTTCTAGTAACAGGGGTGGTAACATCTCTGCCTTCACCTGCCCTCCCAATGCTGTACTATCTTTGTGCTTTCCCTACGTGCTACCTGTAACTTTGGAAATGCTTCCTTCATTAAAACTTCTTTACAATTATACTGACTGTACCATCTAGTTCCTACAGGATTTGGACTAATACAGATGTCTAACTGGCATCTCAATTTTAACACGTGCAAACTGAGCACCTCCTATAGTTTTATCCATCTCATTTAATGTCAAACCCCTTCTTCTAGCTCTGCAGGCCACAATCTTGGTGTCATCCTCGTGCATCTCTTAATCTCACACCCCACATGTGCAAGTCTGATCTTATACCCTACATTTGCAGTTCTTTCAAAATAGATCCGAAACTCAACCATGTTTCACCACCTCCGCCGCTACCAGCCCTAGCCCCAGTCACCATCAGTACTTGTCTGCGTTGCAGTCGGCCCTTCATATCTGCAGGTTCCACATCCGCAGATTCAACCACAGACAGAAATCTGCAGATACAGAACCCACGGAAACAGAGGGCTAGCTCTACTACACCATTTTATGCAAGGGACTTAAGCATCCACAGATGTTGTTATCCACTGGGGGTCCTGGAACCAAACCCCCATGGATACCGAGGAACAACTGTATTTCAGTAGCCTCACTGGTCTACCTGCTCCCTCCCTCACCAGTCTTCAGGTTATTCCAACTCAGCAGCCAGAATGATCCCGTTAAAACAAGAGTTCGCTATATCACTCTTCTCTTCAAAACCCTCCAGTGGCTGCACATTTCACTCTGAGTAAAAGCCAACATCTTTAGAATGGCCTACAAGCCTCCAGGCGATCTGGCCACGCGACGCCTCTCTGACCTCACCGCCTGCCTGCTCACTTTGCTCCAGCCATGCTGGCCTCTCTGCTATTTCCTTTACTCCTATCTCAAAGCCTTTGAACTTGCTCCCGCCTCTGCCCGGAACACTCTTCCCACAGATACCCTCAATGCCTGCTCCCTCACCTTCCTCAGGTCTTTTATTCAAATGTCATCTTATCGGTAAGACTTTCTCTGGCCACCTTTCTAAAATTGTAAAGGCCCCTCCTCACTTCACTTCTACCCTAAGCAATTATAGCCATTTGACATCTTACATAGTTTCCTTTTCTTTATTCGGTGTCTGCACCCTCTAGAATGTCAACTCCACGAGGCAGGTGTTTGCGTCTGTTCTGTTTCACTTGTGTATGCTCAGCCTCTGAAACGGTACCTGGAAATGGTGGGTGCTCCAATAATTGAAGGAACCTCAACTAGATACCACTCAATCAACTGGCCACAATAAAACAAATTTTGTAAAGCCTAACAGGGCTTCCCTGATGGTGCAGTGGTTGAGAGTCCGCCTGCCAATGCAGGGGACACGGGTTCGTACCCCGGTCCAGGAATATCCCACATGCCGCGGAGCAGTTAGGCCCGTGAGCCATGGCCGCTGAGCCTGCGCGTCCGGAGCCTGTGCTCCGCAACAGGAGAGGCCACAACAGTGAGAGGTCTGCATACCGCAAAAAAAAAAAAAAAAAAAAAAAAGTCTAACAGTGCTACATATTGGCAAAGACGGCGGACTCTAGGTAGTTCAGCTCATCTCCTCTTTGGAGAGCATTTTGGCAATATCTAGGAAAGTTTACGATGCGCACGTCTATGATGTTTTTACTGGGTTGTATATTTACTTATACAAACAATGATAGTATACTAAAAAATCAGAATCATTCCAAGGAGTATGGTCAGTGATATTTTTTCTGGGTTGTATATGTATTTATACAAATAAGGACAGTATACTAAAAATCAGAATCATTCCAAGGAATATGGTCAGCCTATCTAGAGGACATTCTTAATATTTTATGATCACAGAATGAACTCCACTTCTCAAAAGTAATCCAATATAGCCTACCCCACCATAGAGGAAGAAAGCACGGAAGCTCTTCTCAGGCTTATGCCGTAGTGAAAAGAAAATGATAGATCAGCAGCAAACTGGGAAAGAAATGTAAGCACATATCAAGATGTGACAGTTGTGATCTCCCAAGAAACTAATCACCGATAAACCACTTAAGAAATCAGTAAGCAAAGACAGACTACAAGGAAAATATACATATAAGACCCAAACCATGCCAGGCTTTTAGTTATAAATAAAACACTACAATAAATAACCAAAATCATAAACCAATGTGCATAACTGTTGGATTAAACTAGCATTCTGAATTGCTTTCAAACATTTATGCAGTCTCTTTTATTGCCAGATACCGTCCTAGTAACTTGACTACACAATTGATTCAATTAAATCCACTGGTAGGCAGTCCACATGTTAATTTTATGCACTACTTCAAATTGCCCCCTAAATCTTTTAGTGGAACAGCTGGTAAAAATTGAAACTGATGAGCCCACATTTTATCCTTCTCCTATCTTGAAAACAAGTGCTTATAAATCCATAACTGGCCAAAATGCAGATAATGAGAGGGAAACACTCATCTGAGTGGCAAAAAGATGAGCTACCAGTCCCTGAACAATGAGTTGGATGCCATCATCCAAACAAGGGGGTTACGCTACGTGGCATAAACATAACGACCCCAGGCTGAATCTGCTCTCCTACTCAAATCTAATACTCTCTCCACTTACCTCTTCATTTCCTACTCAGAGGGTTTATTCTATTAACTTGGAAGACAATTCATCACTTTATGATACTTAGTTTGGTGCAGACATTCAAAAATACAGGCAGATGAGAAAAAAGAAAGGCACAACTCAACAGCAACATAAAAGCTGGGGAGAAGAAGAAATTCAAAGCCAACTGTCTGAAAATATTACTTTCACTTTATTTCTGTTTCTCATAGCTTCATCCTCTAAATTTTTTTTAACCTGGCAACTTTTTTGAGGTAATTGTAAATTCAGATAGTTATAAGAAATAATACAGCAAGATCTCCTACACGGTTGGCCCCGATGATAACATTTTGCACAACTATAGTATAATATCCCAACCAGGAATTGACATTTGACATAGATAGAATCCACTAATCTTATTCAGATTTCCTGTTTTATTTGCACTCACTTTTACGTGTGTGTATATAAGAATTTGTGTGTCCACCACCACAATCAAGATATTGATCGGTACCAGCACTGCAAGGATCCTTCGTGTTGCCCTTTCATGAGCACATCCACCTCCCACCCACTCCCCATCCGTAACTCCTGAAAACCAGAAGTCTAGCCACCATTTTTCCTTTGAATTCTTATGCCGCACGCTGGTAGGGAATAGCCCTCTATACAACCAGCTCTGGTCCATTTCCTGTTACTACTCTCAGGCTTCACACTGCTGTGCGTTGCTCAACGGAGTCAATCTAAAACAGCTGGTCAAAGAAGGGATGAGTGTCTCCCCTTGCTGACAGAGAAGA
The DNA here is from genome assembly GCF_949774975.1 of Lagenorhynchus albirostris. Taxonomy (NCBI): domain Eukaryota; kingdom Metazoa; phylum Chordata; class Mammalia; order Artiodactyla; family Delphinidae; genus Lagenorhynchus; species Lagenorhynchus albirostris. The sequence continues at coordinate 77,113,461 of NC_083095.1, read as the reverse complement.
CTGTCCAAAACCAACAAAGAAAGTATCGGTACTCAGACACATATGGCTACAATATGTGCCTACCCACTAATATGTACGTTCTTGAGTATAAAAGGAAAAAAGAATGTATATTCTAGAAACTTTGTAAACCTTTGTATAAACTTCAGTACTAATTCCTATGAAATCAAAGAAAACACTTCTGTTTCTCAGCCTACCCAATTTAGAGGGGCATAGTTTAGCATTTTTCATTCCTATAAAGCCTTTTACCTTTCAACCAGGACTGAAGTCTTTCTACATCAGTACATGGAAATCCAGATTTCCATTTAAAGAAATGTCACTTTTTCCTTGCCAACCATTGGACACACTGTCCTTTACCTGGATTTAAAATCCAAAGAACAAACGATGAATTTCTAGTTATTAAAATGCTATTTAAAAAGGAACATAAATGCCTATGCAACTTTCATAGCACTAAGCAGCCCGCACGCAACTGGAATTCATACCTGCAGAGCTGAGGAGAACGCTGAAATCTGTCCCCCTCTGTGATTCTCCACTTTCATTATCGACCTCTTTTTCAGTATCTTGATATCGATCCCAGTTAGAAACTATCTTCCTTTTAGAATAATTTCCCTGTTCTTCATTCTCTTCTCCATAGGTCTCTGCATCACTGTCATCTTCGACCTGCAATCATTAGAGACAAATCGATAAGCAGGCAGTGGAAATCTTAACCTTAGTAGCCTTAGCAGTAAAAATTTTTAAAAACAAATGAAAACAAAAAAATAGTACATAGATATCACGATAAAGAGCACATCTTATAAACCAAGCTTTATGCAAGTATTAAATAATATTTCAAGAGAACCCCACTATATCAGAATGTACTTTCAGTGTAAACTCTTCATTTAGCCGTGAAAAGGAAATCTGATGAGATCCTACCTAAAATCTGTGTAACTGAATCACTGAAGTCTACCCCCAATGTAATCCTATTTCAAGAGTTGTTTCTTCTTACTGAAATAGTCAAGGCTGTAAGAGTCTTAAATTCAAAAGACTTTAGGACGGAAATTAGTTCTTCCAGTTTACAGATTTTACAAACACATTCCGTAAGTATATTTTATAAGCTTTAAATGGGAACCTACTCAGATGCATTCCAGAGAACAGTTTCCAGACTTGGGCATTAAAATGTTAAGACAGCATGCAGAAAAATGCAGAATGTGAGAAATTACAAAAGATAAAGGGTCTAGTTTCTTCAACAAATTGCAAGGAAAAAAAAAATGATGGGGGAGGAGGGAGAAACCTATAGATTAAAAGAGGTTAATAACACACCATTGTAAAGCAATTATACTCCAATAAAAATGTTTTAAAAAAAAGCTTAGGGCTTCCCTGGTGGCGCAGTGGTTGAGAATCTGCCTGCCAATGCAGGGGACACGGGTTCGAGCCCCAGTCTGGGAAGATCCCACATGCCGCGGAGCAACTGGGCCCGTGAGCCACAATTACTGAGCCTGCACATCTGGAGCCTGTGCTCCGCAACAAGAGAGGCGGTGATAGTGAGAGGCCCGCGCACCGCGATGAAGAGTGGCCCCCGCTTGCCACAACTAGAGAAAGCCCTCGCACAAAAACGAAGACCCAACACAGCGATAAATAAATAAATAAAGCAAACTGTCAACAAGTAAAAATAAATAAACACTAAAAAAAAAGCTTAATGGACACGTAACCATTGTAATGTTGGGAACTTATTTGTACTCTGATTCAAACACTATAACTAGAGAAACTCACTTATAAAACTATTGAAGAAATGTGAACAAGACATTTTCTTATATTAAGGAAATATTGTTATTTTATTTACTTATTGTTTGGTGTGATACCATTTTTTTTAATGTATTTATCTTTTAGAAATAAATATTGAACTATTTATGGATGCAAAGATATGACATGTGGGTTTGCTTCAAAATAATAGGTGGAGAGGAATTGTGGGTAGAGATGAAATAAATGGCATAATTGATCATTTCTGAAGCTGGATGATGAGTACATGGAAATTCATTATATTATTCTATTTTAATATGTGTTTGAAATTTTCCATAATAAAAGATTAAATTTTAGGGGCTTCCCTGGTGGCGCAGTGGTTGAGAGTCCGCCTGCCGATGCAGGGGACAGGGGTTCGTGCCCCGGTCCGGGAGGATCCCACATGCCGCAGAGCGGCTGGGCCCGTGAGCCATGGTCGCTGAGTCTGCGCGTCCGGAGCCTGTGCTCCGCAACGGGAGAGGCCACAGCAGTGAGAGGCCCGCGTACCGAAAAAAAAAAAAAAGATTAAATTTTTAAAAAGCTGTATATAGAATCTAAAGATACAATTCAAAGGAGTATCCCAAAGATTATAAAATCCCTACCAAGAAAAGAATTTGTGAAATATATTAAAATAATCCATCTGTACAGGATGAGTTACACTTTTTTAAAGTAAGTTTTTATTAACACAAACAGGCATGTACATTGCAGAAAATTAGGAGGGAAAAACAAGTAAAAATATTAAAACTCCACATTCCCATCACCTGGGAGTACCACTACTAACACCTTAAGTGTATATACTTCCAGATCTTTTACTATGTAAATATTTATATACACTTTTCCTTGGTCACCAGAGTTATTCTCCACTTCTGCATTTCAGTAAATTTCATTTCACGTAACATCCAGACTATTTCCAAATTTCCCTAACTGACCAAAAAAATTTCCTTTACAGTTGGTTTGTCTAAGCCAGTATCCAATTCAAGATCATGCGTTGCATCTCAGTGCTTGTCCCTTAAGTCTCTTTGAATCTAGTACAACCTCTATTTTTATGACATTGATTTACTGAAGAGACCAGTACAGGTAGAATGCAAAAGGACCCATCTTCTGTCTGGCTGCTTCCTTGTGGTGTTAGTATATTAGTTTACAGGAAATAGTGGATAAAACATTTTTTTTAATCTAAACACCCAATAGAGTCAGGGATTTTTTGGCTAAAATACATCACAGATGGTGCTCTGAACCTTATGTTACATCACATCAAATGACAGATGATAAATGGCTAAGCCAACATAAGTAAAGCTAAGATTAACCAATGAATTTGCATGATGAAGCCTGATCCACCCACTGTATGGGTATGTTTTCCCTGTTACATCTAGGAAATTGTCTGTGTAGTGTTATTTTGGTCCACTACAAATTTCTAGTTCCCCAATCAACCATTCACGTAACAAATTTAACAGCAGTCAACAGTCCTCACCTGAATCAAATTTCATAAGTTTTCATGAAACAATGGAGTAACTGACCTTTCACAATCACTTTCAGCACTCAAATATCATCATAAACCTCCTTGACAGCACACAAAAAAATGGCAATTCACATTATATTCTAGAAATTGCAGACACTGCCTGAAACCTAGAGGTTTCCTACCATTCCTGCAAGTTTCTCAGAACCATAAGATGCTGGCAGATTAAAGGTATGTGACTGAATGATATCTGCTATATAAATAACAAATACCAGGAACATTCTAAAGAAAATAGCTTCCCAACTGATGAGAATTTGGGGAATAGAACTACAGCTGAAAAATACTTGCAGGGTTTAATTTGAGAAAATCCAATATTCTTTTGCTGACCCACTGGGTAAACAGAGTTCAGAGAGTCTTCTCCAGTTAGTAAAAAACTTTGAACACAGATATAGCCATAGCAAAAATGTAACCCTGAGCAAAATAATTAGCTTGATGTGAAAGGATTATGATCTGAAACACCCGAGGAAGTATTAACACAGAAATAACCACTGAAATGGAAGACTGGAGACCTAGATAGAATTAATGACCCTGCCATCACCTCATTTAATATTTACAGAGTGTTTATAATAGGCTGGGCCTCACACAGCTGAATGACTCACTAATTCCCAAATTAGAAGAATCACTGAACAAGATCTCATTACCTCCACCCAACAGTGGAGACAAGAAAAGTCGTCATTAGCCTCCATCACAAGAGGGTAGTAAAAGTAATAAAGTTTAGAATACATTTGATGTAACTTAGAGAAAGGTGTATCTTAAAAACTCCTACAGATTTTATGTTTGGTTCATCTGGCAAAAATCTGGGACAAAAAATAAAATATGCATAGCCCCATGATGGAGAGAAAGAACAGAACAAATAAGAAAATACTGATGAAAGCAATGTGAAAACTAAATAGGAAGGCATCATTATTATGTTAACCTCATCATTATGAAATAAGTCTGGTGTATACTGTGAACTATAAGTCACTGATGAAAGAAATCAACAGTACAAATAAATGGAAAGCTAGTTCATGTTTACAGATTAGAAGAATTAATAGTTAAAATGTCCATACTACCCAAAGCAATCTACAGATTCAGTGCAATCCCTATCAAAATTCCAATGGCATTTTTCACAGAAATAGGACAAACAATCCTAAAATTCGTAAGGGAACACAAAAGACCCCAAATAGCCAAAGCAATCTTGAAAAAGAAGAACAAAGCTAGAGGCATAACACTTCCTGATTTCAAACTATATTACAAAGCTATACCAATTAAAACAGTATGGTATTGGCATAAAAACAGACACATAGCTCAATGGAACAGTATAGAGAGCCCAGAAATAATCCCATGCATATATGGTCAAGTAATTTATGACAAAGGAGCTAAGAATATACAATGGGGAAAAAAACAATCTCTTCTTTAAATGGTGATGGGAAAACTGGAGAGCCACATTCAAAGGAATGAAACTGGGCCCTTATCTTACCCCATACACAAAAATTAACTCAAAATGGATTAAAGACTTGAATGTAATACCTGAAACCATAAAACTCCTGGAAGAAACATAGGTGATAAATTCCTTGACATAGGTCTTGGGAATGAGGTTTTGGATTCGACAACAAAAGTAAAAATAAACAAGTGGGACTACATCAAACTAAAAAGCTTCTGTACAGCAAGGGAAACTACCAACAAAATGAAAAGGCAACCTACAGAATGGGAGAAATATTTGCAAATCATATCTGATACAGCCTCTCTTCCAATAACTGATTTTAAAAGCAACTGTACAAAACAATATGTGCACAGTTATATTTCTATACGTTATAGACCCAACAATACATTTGCCAATAACAGCAAAAAGGATGTGAGTGGGAGCAAAACTGTATTAGTCTAAGGAAATAATAACTCTATATGGGGAATACACAAAAACAAATGAAAAAGACTAGAAATAGGAAATAAGAAGGCTCTTGTAACAAAAGCCATAAATATATACTTACTCTTCTTTCTTCTCTCATATTCTTTAAAAGATGTAAAATTATATAAGGCAATAATTATAACAATGTGTTACTGGTTTTGTAACATGGATGTAATATGTATAACAACAATGCCACAAGAAGGGGAAATGGGGACTAGAATGTATTGGAGTAATGTTTCTATACCTCATTGGAATTAACTTATCTGATGCAGATTCTAATAAATTAAAAGGTATATGGTAAGCCCTAGAGCAACCATTAAGGAAATAACTACAAAAAAGTGAAAAAAATCATTCAAGGAATTAAAATGTTACATTGGAAGTATTCACTTGGTGCAAAAGAAAGCAGTAAAGGAGGAACAGAGGAATGATATACATGAGACATGTGGAAAACAAAGTAAAATGCAGATACAAATATCCAACTGTATCAATAATAACATGAAATATGAATAGATTAAATGAAACAATTCAATCAAAAAGGCAGAGACTAGGAGAATAGATTTTTTAAAATCCAACTATATGCTGTCTACACTAGACATGTTAGATTCAAAGATAAAAATATCATTAAAATGAAGTAAGAGGATGGAAAAAGATATTCTACGCAAAACAGTTCGCCAAAGAGATCTAGAGTGGCTACACAAATATGAGACAAAATAGACTTCAAGGCAAAACTGTCATAAGAGACAAAAAAGGACACTATACAAGGAGAAAAGGGGTCAATCTATCAGAAAGATGATAAATGTAAACACTTAAACATATGTTCCTAAAGATAGAACCCCATAATATATGAAGCAAAAACTGACAGAATTGAAGGGAAAAATAGTTCAACAATATTTGGAAACTTCAACACCTCATTTTTGATCATGGCTAGAGCAACTAGACAAAAGGTACCAATACACACAGCAGAACAAATAAAAATGTTTACTCACTGAAGCTGTAGCCCTATTTAACTTACGACAATAATTTACATTAACTTGCAATCAGCTTAATTTAACTGGCCAGCCTATGAACATCATGTTTGGGCAACATTATTTTTTAAATATCCTCTTACCTTTTCTTTCAAAAAAGCAACAGTCTTTAAAGATTATGTTTATCATTAAGAGCTTGCAGATAAGCCAGTAAAATCTGGGAAGTTACTAATACATAACAGCTAGACAACAGATCCTATTTAAAGCCTTTTATACTCAGGAACCTAGCTTTTGAAGGTCCCTGTTCTACTTTCTTCTGGAGTAAATGGGTGTAGAAAAAGCTTTCCTGCTTTGAACCTAATAAGGAGGTTGAAAATAGTCAATCACACATTTTTCAACAAACTTGTATGTTTCTCACAAAATGTAATTATACCACAGAAGCGAACAGGTGGGATAGAAAAATATGAAAGAACACTTTTAAGGAAACCCTCCTACAGAAAGTAACTGGAAACTGATTTCAGTAATTAAGTAATAATGTCAAATATATCCAACCAAAAATGTTACACTGTGTATAATTTGAAAATTATATTAATTCATCCTACTATAAAATTTTTAAATGTTATCAAGCTTTAAAATATATCATTAGTTAATAATCTAGTTGCCAACTTTTATATTTTTAACCCTATTAAGGTTATTTTTTTCTCACATAATCATTTGGACCCTAAGCAGCAACTGATACGTCACTATTTTTTATTGAAGTGTAGTTGATTTACAATGTTGTGTTAGTTTCAGATGTACAGCAAAGTGATTTAGTTACACCTACATATTTATCTACTTTTTTCAGATTCTTTTCCCTGATAGGTTATTACAAAATACTGAGTATAGTTCCCTGTGCTATACAGTAGGTCCTTGTTGGGCATCACTATTTTTTTGAATTATGCTTTTAATAAAAAAAAATTCACACGCCATCATGGTTAAAGAGTTCAATGACAGCTTTCGGTATTAGAAAAGTGTGCTAGCAAAAATAACTTTTATATATCATTTCAAGAAGCTAAATTTTAATAAATGATTGAATTAAAAATATAGTATATACCTAGTATACAGGTATACTAAGAAGGACATTTCCATTTGTCATTGTGTATTAAATAAAATACACATTACAGCATGATCATACTTGAAAAAATTAGTAAATGCAATATATGGCATATATATATAAATTATCTATCCCAGAACAACGTACGGAGTATTTGAGCTCCAAAATACTGTGGCCATTAAGAATGGGAAAAAAAGTGATCCAGACTGTATTCACATTCAATTTGTATTCAATTTGCTTGTTTCTCTAGCAAGAGAATGATATACAGCCTCTTTTCTTGTCCCTCTTTGTGATCAGTATACGGGAAAGAAGAGAGGGTGGAGGCATCTGAGAACAGAGAAAATGGTAACCCAACCCTCAAACCAGCTGTTCAGTGACACTTCTCCACAGGCCCCCTCACTCACCCCAGTCCTTATATCTTTCTTTCTCAAGTCTTTCTTTCTCACCTGTGTTATTGTTTCAGCACATTGCCTAAAAACAGGAGGCACAGAAAGCCAATTACCATTTGCTGGCAGCCCACCTAAGACCTTGAGAGTTTACTGCTTCCATGATTTAAGGGCAGTCTGGGAAATTAGACTGCAGTAACTTTCATTGGGCCAACTGGTGATTTTATTTTTTTTCAAATTTTAAAATAGTAGCTTTATTGATGTATAATTCACATACCATGCAATTCACCCATTTAGCGTATGTAATTCAATAGTCTTTAGTATATTCACAACATTGTGTAACAATCACCACAATCAATTTTAGGACATTTTCATTACCCCAAAAAGTCTGTACCCATTAACAGTCACTCTCCATTTTCTAGAAAGCTCTAGAAAACCACTAATATACTTTCTGTCGCTACAGATGTGCTTATTCTGGACATTTCCTATAAATGAAATCACTTCTATGGCTGAATTCTTTCACTTAGCATAATGTTCTCAAGGCTCGTCCACGTTGTAGTGTGTGTCAGTACTTCATTCCTTTTACTGTTGAATAATATTCCATTGTATGTATAGACCACATTTTATTTATCCATTCGTTCCAACTGGTGATTTTAAACTCTACTTCGTGTTTGTCCTTTTATAGAGTCCTTATGGAAAGGAGGGCGGGAGTGGCAATAGAACGAATCAGTTTCGCTTTATCTGCTTTACATCTTGAGCTCCATGTAAGAATTCAGGCTTAAAAAAGGTTTAAAAACTACCAAATTAATCCACCTTGTAAGTCCCAACTCCCAGGTAAAATTCTACGAAGTAACATCAACAATTTTTCCGGTAGAGAAGGCACTAAATGCAACTATAAGGAAGACAATTTGCTTCTTGCTGTGGTTATGCTCTAAGTCACACAAATTAACCAGAAAAGCAACTAAGAGGCCTTCAAGTAAGAACCCTGCTTTACCAAAACATTTGACTGAAAGGTTTTACATACACAAAAATAATCAACCTTCGTATAAAGAGTGCATGTAGACCAAGCATCCCTGGGTAAAGCTCAGTGTACAAAACATATTCCCCTCTATCACAGCCATTGACAGTTTACTCTTCCTAAGAAGGCAAATGGTACTTCAGGTGCACCTGCCTCTGTCCCATCGTCCCAGGGATTACACTGCATGGGCTTAACACTGGAAATCAGATTTTCTTTTTCTTAGATCGAAGCAGAGTGATGTACAGTATTATAAAATTTAAGGTGTACAACACAGTGATTCACAATTTTTAAAGGCTATATCCATTTATAGTTATTATAAAATATTGGCTATATTCCCCGTGCTGTATAACATATCCTTGTTTGTAGCTTATTTATTTAATACACAGTGGTTTGTACCTCTTAAACCCCTACCTCTATCTTGCCCCTCTCCTCTTCCCCCTCCCCACTAGTTCGTTCTCTATAGGCCAGATTTTCTTTCAACTCTGTCTCAGTTAAATTTTCATCTCACTTCTCTACCAGCACAGGGTTGGTTTCCTTAGTTACTGAGGTTTTAATGTCATCACCTTTCATTTTCAAGAAAAATCACAGACCACTAAATAGCTGTTGTTTATCTGGCCAACTTTAAGACACTCCCCAAACCCTCAAAACACCAGAGAGAATGTAATTAAATTAGTAATTATCAAGCTAAAGGGAACCTGGGTAGCCCTGGTCCACCCTCTGCCCTCAAGCAAGATCATGTAGAAATCACATTGGGCCAGTCTACCTGGGTCTATGATTATGTTCTCTACCTAAATTAATCATATTTCTTCCTTCATAATGACAAAGTTCTCATTCCTTAATCATTATCACTGATTGTTCGACATCTCTTAAATTCCCCATGACCATTTTTCGTGGTTATAATCAAAATGGACTTGGTAGATGTGGTTTGACCACTGCCACCCTCTCCCCACCGGAAATTTTGAAAATAAAAATTAAAATAGTCATCTTCAGAGTTCCATACCAAGACACATTTTTTCTTTAACTACAAGCCTAAGTGGCACTTTCCTTTCCCTCTGTCTATCTTACAATATATCTGAAGAGGACTGCTTTTGTTCCTTGCACCACTCGTTTGCGAGTGTTCCTTCAACAAGCATTTCTTGAGTAGTTGCTGAGTGCCTAGCACCAGCTCAGGCACTGGGAATATAAAAAACAAGACAAGGTCCCTAGCCTTAAGAACCGCTGTTCTGTGGGGAAATCAGAGAAGCAAACATACACTTAAAGCAGTGTGATATGTGCTTTGAAAAAAAACCTAAGACGCTATGGGAGCAAGAGAGCATCAGAAATGGAGGAAGGACAGGGATGGGGGACGTTTGCAGGAACAGTCTTGCACTTCAGGGAAGGCAAGAAGGTTGAGGGAATGGTATACCTCGGCTCTAGCTGTGAACACATGGCCTCAGATTAGTCTAGTAAACGAAACAGCTGCTATCTCCTGCTGGAAGGCGGTCCTCAGGTTCAAGGAGAATTAGCAAAAAACATGCTTCTAACTATGGGATGAGAGCTGTTCAAAGCACAGCCCAGGGAGGTCAATCATGGGAAAGGGTAAAAAAGAAAAACATGTTTGAGGATTCGAGGAAGATGGTAGCAGTAGTAGCAGTTTTTTAGTCTTCCCAAATCTCCTCATAAAGTCCACACAGAACCACGAGGACAGAAAAATCAAAAATACACGGAAAACATCCACAAAAACCTAGGTGGCAAGGTACAGCCACAAAGTGACAGAGATGAACAGGGAGAAACCAATCACCAGCAGTCACAAGCCCCACATGTACCAGCACCTGTGAGAGGAAGCAAAGAGAGCAATGGAGCACCTAGGAGACCTGAGCATCCCAAAATAAACAACAGGTGCTCACCAGAAGAGGTCCGTGGAGAGCAGCGGCTAAGAATCTTGGGTCGTTTGTATTCCAGTAGTGGGTGTGTACAAGGCGTTCACAGGAAAGCCTGAAGGGGCTGAGTAAGCCAGGGCCTTATGAACTCTCAAAAGTAACAGGGCAAACAAAGCTTTGCAGGACAAGACTCCACTCTGGAGAAACTGCTGGATGTAGAGTCACAGTTGAGCAGAACAGGGGAGGGAGGGAGGGAGGGAAAAGAAGGTCCAGGTTTGGGGGTAGGGGTGGTGAGGACGCAGGGATATACCAGATGTGAGATGTCTATATATATATATATATATATATATATATTTTTTTTTTTTTTTTTTTTTTGCGGTACGCGGGCCTCTCACTGTTGTGGCCTCTCCCGTTGCGGAGCACAGGCTCCGGACGCACAGGCTCAGTGGCCAGGGCTCACGGGCCCAGCCGCTCCGCGGCATGTGGGATCCTCCCGGACCCATGTCCCCTGCATCGGCAGGCAGACTCTCAACCACTGCGCCACCAGGGAAGCCCAAGACGTCCATATTTTTACACTACAAAATAACAGAAGAGGGGGCTCCAGAGACATGAAATCTGAAAAGCCAACCTTAAGTGTGTCTCCCTTTTAAAAGTTCCGGAAACTGCTTTCACATGAAAATCAGGAACAACCGAGGATCATGATCAAATCCCATACAAAGTTGTTATTGTAAAGGACAAACATACTAAGGATAAGCGCATTTTTACAATAAATCCCACACAGCATCCAGAAGTGTTTTATCGTAATACAATTTCACTTGTTTTAAGTATGTAACTAGAAATTCTACCCTGAGTCTTTTGGGGCAAAGGATAAAAAAGAAGAGCTGTCCAGTCTCAGTGTTGATCAGAGATGTCAATACATGAAAAGAAAAAAAAAAAAAAAGTGAGGCGGAAAGAATCTGAGAACAGAGAAAAAAGGTAAAACAACCCATGGAAAAAAAAAAAAAAACAACCCATGAAGCTACTGTTCAGTGACTCGGCTCATGGGGCCCTTCATGCCATCCCTTTCCTTCTCCAGCTTATCTCTTTCTCATTGGTGTTATTTTGGTTCAGAGTCTGATAAAAATGAGGTATGAAAAACTGATTACCATTTGTTAGCAAAGTCAAGAAGCTGGGGCCATACCGCTCATCTCCATTCCTAGCTCCTCAGAGGCTCTGCACCTTTCCTTCAAACGATACACCCCAGATCTGAACAGTAACCACTATGTGAACACAAAATGGGGCGAAATTTTCTACTTCCTAGGTTCCTTATCAGAATGAAGTTCACAGCACTATCGGATCAGCACAACAGATTGTTTCAAAATTACCTAATAAACGTTATATTAAAGATAGCTTCTGAGATGGACTCTGATGGGTATCTGTCTCACACGGTCACATTTCCTTGTTACTTCCTTCTTTGCATGGGGCAGTCTCTTTGCTCACAAGCTTCCCCCTTTCTTTCATATTACACTTTAGTCAAAAGTTATCTCAAGCACTATTTATCTCCAGAGCTGCAAAATGAAACTGAATCTCTTCTAAAATATTTCTACCAGTTTTTGGTCCAGCTAACAAACTTTTCTCCATCAAACTTGTGAACCCCCTGTGAGCTAAACCCAAGTGTCTCTGGGTGCTTGGGCGCTAGAGTCCGGGAGAATGAAGAAACAGTTTAAATACTTAGTGAATACCCTCCTCTGGTGAGCACAGGTATTGAGACAAAAACAAGGCTTTTGTCTTCTTTACGTTCAGAGTTCTGAACGACTGTCTTGTAAATAATCTCTTGGGCTTATCAAAATATTGTGTATGATTTGCCAAGTGTCTCTTCACCAACTACGCACACACCCACCCATCCCAAATTCACCCACAGTCCACCTGTTAACAATTCATCACAGAGCCTAGAATGGAGTGCTACACTCTCCCTACGAAATGAGACAAAGTAACCGCCTCCACCTGCCTTTTAAACAGCATGGAGATCTCATCCTCGTTTCAGTAATGCTAAGCGGCTTCCTCAAAGAAGTTAGCTATTTTGAAACATTTATCACTTAATTTTTCATACAATGTCCCTGTTACCACGTAGCTATTAATTCTAATAAGATGCCAATTACCAAGGTAAGTGATTTCAGTAAGCCTTATTCAGAGATTCTGAAAGGATTGAAAACTGTTACCTGGCAACCATTTATTCCAGCAGCACTTAGAAGAAGCACAAAGTCATATACAGTTCTTTTGTATGCTGCTGTGCTTTATCCTGTGCACATAAGAGTCAATAAATTTATTTTTTTAATGAAGTCATCTACCCTTTTCCATGCCTCAAAACACGTTTTACTACTAGATAATGTCATTTTCTACCTTTAGAACAGAATTTCTTACCAATACCTTTACAAACTTGTTCCACAATAATCAACCCAAGGAGACAAATTGAAAATTTGGTTGAAATAACAGTATTTCTCTTAAAGGATCTTTGTAGATCATCTGGTTTAAGCCCCAAGGCTTTGGAGATGAGATGAGGTTCAGAAAAGAACTTGCCCAAGGTCTTACTGGCAGAGGCAGAATGACAATCTGCCTGAGATGCAATTTAGTGCTTTTGCAAATATGTCTCTTCACTGAGCAAAATCTTAGTGAAACAAATCATTCTAATGTTTTTAGTCTTTTAGTTTCTAAAGCTTTTGTGAAGGTCCTGCTCAAAACTCCTAACTACCAACAGAGAAAAATAATGAGACTGTTTAACGGGCAGAAGAGATGTAACCAGCCAGAGACTGATAGTTCAAGAATCATCTTCTGATGTGTGAAACTACCTTCCCTACATCAACGACATGAAGAAAAATATGCAATTAAACAGGGGAGTTGATGAGCTTTTGCAAAAATTGTCGAAAGTAAAATAGAAGATGATGTCAATGGGTGACAAACTGATAAAATGTGGAAAAAAGGAAACAATAAGCAAATAGGTGTGATTTACATCTTATACAATCTATATTAATTAAAGGACGAATGCTACCATCTGGTAGAACACACTTCACACCACCTCACAACTCAGTCAAGTGGACTGCACTTTCCTTAGTGACTGATCTAAGTTACAGCTGTGCAGCTAGAAACTTGTGGGCCTTCATACAAGTTCTGCACATCACCTCATTTAGATCCCTTGACTGAATTACAGACTTACTCTCCTTGTGGCAAAAACCTATAAGCTTAACCTATAAATTTAACCTCTGGGTCAAATTTCTGAAGACAACAGCTACCCTTTTTAGCTGTTCTCTCTTTAAAGACAAGGGCTAAACCCAGGCCTTACCCAGTGAAAGCTGTTGAATTTGCCATTTCACATGGAAGAACAAACGGACCTAAGAGAATTCTCTTCCTGTTAAGTCCCTACCTTACGTGATGTGGGGCAGCCCATGCACACACTGACCGAATAAGGAGGAATGAATCACTCGACCAATCATTGGAAAAGTGTTTCTTTGTGCATGTATTTTATCTGACACATAATTTAACGTATGCTTCCACGGTCTCTCGCTTTCTACCATTTGAAGTGCCTCTTTTGAATTTATCCCCCTATTCAGTTCTTCCCCGATGAATGGAATCTGTACAAAATGCATATCATTTCTCTTTTGTGGGCTGGCTGATTTTTTAACACTAAAATCTTTTATCTTCAAGAGCACTTACACATGACAATATTAGTCTGAAGAGAAAAGGACTGGGACGCTCGGAGCACTCCCGTCAGTCGGCTCCCTTAACGTCCATAAAAATCGGATGACAACTTCTACAAACATCGTATTTAGAGATTTCAAGGGCAAATATTTTGTAGATGGCATTGTTTGCAATGAAGACAAACGCCTGCGTTAAACGCAAGGCTTACGTTTGCCCCATAATGCGTGACATTTGCAAGGAGCTCAAGCCGCCACGCTCTTCTTTTCGGGCTGAACTTCCTTCTCTGTTCCTCTGGCATCAACAGAATGACATCATGGCTACATGTCAGCAAAAACTCTTTCCTTCCCATCCGCACCACTTTAACCAAAATTGAGAAATGAGAAAAAGAAAATGCACTTTCCGGAGGCAGAAAGGTTCGCAAGACAATTTCCCCTGTGAAAGGACAGAATACTATAATCAGCATTTCCCTTCTGCAGCTCTCTTCAAGTGTGACCTTTAGGAAGCTCTTCCAACATTAGGGAGGAAAAAACTTTAATTAAAAGAAAGGGCAGCAAAGACACATAAGGAAGGGAGAGAGCTTTTCGCCTTGCATTAAAGAAAGGTGGATTTTCTCAAAGCCCTCAATCCACAAGGACAAAACGCAAATCCCAGGACCAGGATTTGAAGTGCACACAAGCCAAGGGCCTTGAAGCTGGGCCACGGAACAGCGAGCCTGAATAATCGCGTGTCGGTAAAACTCCCTTGGAGTTAGCAGTACTGACGTGACGTGTGCCTCATCTTCTGTGTAAGCGTGAGACTATCTCCGCTTCATAGAAATGTAAAGCAACACTTAATTCCACCTTCTCTAGATCCCCACCCACAGTGTCCAAATACTCTTTTGTGGAGGAAGCACAAATTAAACTCGTAGTATTGCTTTCCTCTAACACGGCAGCCTGTGAGTTTAAAATCGTAATCGAAACTCTCAAGAGGAATAAATATGAAAAAGCTACTGCCTATTAGAACGTGAGCTCTAGGCTTGGCAGAAGGAAAATGCTGTATCTTCCCATAATATGCTCAGCACAAAAAGTGTCCCCAAATAGTGTCCCCACTGGGATGTCTAAAAAGGCAACACACTGACTAGATTAAAGAAACTCGAAATTCAAAGCCCTTCCCTGAGAGTAACACACTGTCATTATCACAATTTTGACAAGAGGAGAAGAAAAGAAAATGTCTGGAGTGTGACTTGTCATTAAGATAGCACAGGGAGATCAGTGACCACGTAGAGGGGTGAGATAGGGAGGGTGGGAGGGAGATGCAAGAGAAAGGGGATATGGGGATATAGGTATAGGTACAGCTGATTCACTTTGTGATACAGCAGAAACTAACACACCATTGTAAAGCAATTATACTGCAATAAAGATGTTAGGGAAAAAAAAAAGTTCTGAACGGGCTACCTCAGAGACAACCCTAGAGGACAGAAGCAACAGGAAGAAGGCCCTGGGTCTGTCCCAAAGAAAATGTCACAATCACCAGCAAGATAAACCTTGCTTCCTTCTGCACACAATCCCGAGACCAGCCTTCAGGCATTATTCACAGCAATTCAGTGCACTAAACGTTAAAAAGAAAAAGGGAAATTCCTCTCATTGTTTCTAATGGTCCTGAAGCCACTCAAAAAGCAGTAAGATCCAGAGTGGTAGATTTCGTTAGCTGAGGCACACAATTCACTTAAAAAGACATCACGGGTTTACAAGTCTACTCAACAGACACGCTCTTCTCTCACCACTGAAGAGGGCTGATGACTTACCTCAAAGCCAAAGTATATCACGTGAAAAATAATAGCCCTCTTGGTCTGGAATACTTACCTTTTTAGGATCTGCTAAAAATTATAACTAGACAGTCCCCAATAATTATTTTCTTTTATGAATTTCCATATAGTAAAATACAAAGTACTGTGAGCTTAGACAAATGGAATCAATATAACCACCACCACGATCAAGATACAGAACAATCCCATCATCCCAAAGTTTCCCTTCATACCACCCTCCAAGTTTCTTTCACTTAACCGAGTACATTAGTGGCAGATCCATCCATGTTGTTTTGAGTAACAGTGGTTCATTCCTCTTTACTGCCAAGTTGTAGACCATTGCATGGATAGCTTGTGTCTCCATTCACCAGTTAAAGGATCTTTGGGTTGTTTCTGGCTTTTGGCAATTATGAAAAAAATGCTGCTATAAACATTCATGTACAGAAAGTTTTCATTTCCCTGGGGTAAGTAAATACATACCTAAGAGTGGGACTGCAGGGTCATATGAAAAGCGTACGTTTAATTTGATAATAAAGTGCTAGGATGTGGTACTGTCAGGGTGTTTTTTAAGCCATTCTAATAGACATAAAGTGGTTTCTCATTGTGGTTTTACTTTGGATTTCCCTAATAACAAATGACGTTGACCACCTTGTGCTATTTGCCATCAATATATCTTCTTGGGTAAACCATCTGTTTAAAAATGGGGAAAAGATTTAAACAAATTGTTGACTTTCATACTGAGTTTTGAGAGCTCTGTGTATTTTCTGGCTACCGGTCCTTTGTTGGATATGTGATTTGAAAATATTTTCTCCCAAGTCTGTGGCTTGTCTTTTTTTAATAGAATTTATTCTTTATAGCAATTTTAGGTTCACAGCAAAATTACATGGAAGGTACAGCAATTTCCCATATATTCCTATGTCGCTTTTTTTTTTTCCTCAACAGTGTCCTTCCCAAAGCATAAGTTTTTATTTTTCAGGAAGTCCAACTTAGCAATTGTTTTCTTTGCGGATCATCCTTTTGGTGCTATACCTAAGAAATGTTTGCCTAATCCGAGGTCACGAACATTTCCTCCTACGGTTTCTTCTAAAAGAAGAATAGCTATCCTTCCATTCATGTCAAGATACTTTAACTCATGGAGGGAGCAGACTTATAATAACTGCTTTGAAGTCTCTGGCTCAGAATTCCATTATCTGGGCCATCTTGGGGTTGGCCTTTATTGATTGTCTTTTGCCTCAAGAATCGGTCACATTTTGCTGGTATACTGTGACATTTTAGATGTAGAATAACATTGTGAATACGAAGTTGTTTAGACTCTGGATCCCATTAAAAATCCTCGGGAGAATGTTACGGTTTTGTTTGTTCCATTTTATCAGGCAACCAATCTGGTTAGATCCAGACAGTAAGTTCTGTCTCATCTCCTGTGGGCAACAGTTCCCATGTCACTTCTCAAGGCTTTTGCTACACTGCTACTTCCAGTCTGTCTCCCCGATGTGCAGCTCAGGGTGAGCCCCTGCCTTTGGACATTTCACACACAGAGAGGATCCCCTTCCAGCTCTTTCCTCTCTAGGATTCTCCCAATCCTCTGGCCCAAAGGTCGGGTTTCTCTTAGAGTTCTAGCCGCCCACATTGCCCCTCAGAGGGCAAAGCTGAAAGGGGGAAAAAAAAGAAAGGGGAAAAAAAAAAGAAAGAGGAAAAAAAAAAAAACGGGGGCTTCCCTGGTGGCGCAGTGGTTGAGAGTCCTCCTGTCGATGCAGGGGACATGGGTTCGTGCCCCGGTCCGGCAAGATCCCACATGCCACGGAGCGGCTGGGCCCGTGAGCCATGGCTGCTGAGCCTGCGCGTCCGGAGCCTGTGCTCCGCAACGGGAGAGGCCACAGCAGTGAGAGGCCCGCGTAGCGCAAAAAAAAACAAAAACAAAAACAACGGGCATTTTCCCATACTCTTTTGACTGCAGGAACCCATTTTCCTTGTCCTCTGGCCAGAAAAACAGACTTCTACACGTTTTAGCTGCTAGCACCACCAGCCAGCCTGACTCTCCAAAGAGTCTGATGCTCCCCGACCCCGGCGCTCATCCCATGATTCAAAAGAAGGAGGGGACCCCCCCCCACCCCATACTCCCCAACTTGCATTTTCCTAGTCTTCTGGTCAGAAAGATGGACTTTCTCTTGGTTTTTAGCTACCTCCGCGCCATGGCTGCAGCTCTGCTGAGAGCCTGCCTTTGGTTCAAGGCCAGAGAGAAAAGGAAAACGATGAGAAACTCGCCTCCCTGGTCCCCATACAGGTCGCTTACCCGGGTTTTCACTCCCTTCACCACCTGCCAGCTTTTCCTTGCTTTTCTGAGTCCTCGGGCAATCTGTCCATGGTGTTGAGCTGCACTCAG
This sequence comes from Lagenorhynchus albirostris, assembly GCF_949774975.1. Classification (NCBI taxonomy): domain Eukaryota; kingdom Metazoa; phylum Chordata; class Mammalia; order Artiodactyla; family Delphinidae; genus Lagenorhynchus; species Lagenorhynchus albirostris. Next base: position 77,095,155 of record NC_083095.1, on the reverse strand, counting down.
CAGAAGAAACAGGCCGTAGTGGGCCAACTCCACCTTGGTCGTGTCTGCCCAGTGACTCCACCGTGGTTTGCTGAGGCAGCATCTCTCTCAGCCTCTCGGATTATGAGAGCTTCCACACACCTGAGTTGAGGGCCAGCCCATTTCTCACCTTCCATTTGATGGTATCGCCATTTTATTGACTCTTATAAAACCGTGATATTCGTGCACATTTCTTATTCTCCTCTTAGGTGTCACAATTTATCTAATACCCTCAAAAAAAAAAAAAAAGAAAGAAAACCAAAACTTCCTGACCTCTGGAACACTCTCCTCTTCTAGTCCCCACTCTGTAAGCCTCACCTCTTACCTTCCCTGCCACTCAGGCTGGGTTTAAGAGGCCAGGAGGGTGGGTAATTATTCATTGTAAACAGCTGCTCATCAGGTATATTGCTAGAGACTAAAGAAAAGTAATCTACACACATTCCCCGTTAAGGGCGTTGAAAGACAAAACACCTGTTGGAAGCGGACAGCTGCTTATTTCTTTGGCAGAGGCATTTAAACTCCTTCTGGCTCTTTTCACAGATGGCAAAATAGAGGACTATAATGCAGAGAGGAGCCCAGACAGTGGAGTTGGTTTCAGAGTTACTACAGCTACACCCAGCCTCCCTTCACTACTTTCAGTTGTAACAGGAAAAGCATAAAGCTGCTAACAAAAAATAAATGTGAATATTTCCAGAATATTCTAATGCCATGCTTAAACACAAAACCCACTCTTTGCTCACATAACAATTATCTATTGAGAGCCTATACTATGCCAGGCACTGTTTGGTGTGCATGGAACATTCCCTGCCCTCCTGGAGCTGACATTCTACTGTAGGAGTCAACCAACCAACAGATAAATAGATAGACAGTGTTTGAATAAATATATGCATAAAACACTGTGCTTTCAGGTAGTGACAAATAAAACCCTACAAATATAAAGCAGGGTAATGGCTTGGAGAAGGATGAGGGCACTATTTTATACAGAATCATCAGTGAAACATCTTCAGACAGAACATTTAAGCAGAGAACCAGAAAAATGAGGGAGGAGGCCATGCTGGGATCTGGGGCAGAAAGGCAGAACATTCCAGGCCCTCAGGAGAGAACAATCCTGCCACATTCAAAAATCAGAAGTAAAGGGCTTCCCTGGTGGCGCAGTGGTTGAGAGTCCGCCTGCCGATGCAGGGGACATGGGTTTGTGCCCCGGTCCGGGAGGATCCCACATGCCGCGGAGCGGCTGGGCCCGTGAGCCATGGCCTCTGGGCCTGTGCGACCGGAGCCTGTGCTCCGCAATGGGAGAGGCCACAGCGGTGAGGGGCCCGTGTACCGCAAAAAAAAAAAAAAATCAGAAGTAAAGCCAGTATCCCGGCTACACTGCATTGAACCTGGAGGAAAGAGTGAAGGAATGAGGCCTAAGAGGCTCACAGGAGTCAGAGAAGAGCATTACAGGGCAGGGTAAGGAATTCAGATTTTATTCTAAATGTGATGGGAAGGCAGATCCATAAAGACATGAAAAGTGCAAGGTATAATCTGATCATCTCTCAGTCCTAACCAGAAAAATTACTTTCAAACTCAGAGCTAAATCTAACGTTCAAATCCACTTCATGGTCAGTCTTCACAGATCAAGAAGCCAATACAAAGTCAAATCACAAAGTTAAAGATGAATAAAGCATAATTAACTCACCCCCCAAAAACACATTATTTATATTTCATAAGTAATATTCTCAAATGCCAAATTATTCCTTTTCTACTAAAAAACAAAACTGACATCATGGCTTTTTGTTAATAACAATATATCAATATTGGTTCGTTAATTGTAACAAATGTTCCATGCTAATGTGAGATGTTAGTAACGGGAAAAACTGGGTATGGGATCTATGGGGACTCTCTATACTAGTCTCTCAATTTCTCTGTAAATCTAAACTCTTCTAAAAAGTCTATAAAGTCTATTTTAAAACTATATATATAGATATAGTCATATATAGTTATCTAGAGGTAATATATAGTTATACAGAGATATATAACATCTCCATATATTGATAAATATATAAAATCTCAGGGCAGGATATAATATGCTCTGACACCACATACCAACAAAAGCAATCACCTTATCCTACTGCTATGAGTTATTTCAGTTGATACAACAATGAAACTGAAAATTAGCTTCAAATCAACTAAGCAGTTAAGATTGCAGATATTTCACTTTTTTTGAACAAGCACTGTCCATACTCTACCTACCTCTTAAGTATATGGACATGTTTAGAAAATATGTTAGGCATGCTTACCTCTTTAAATAAGTTCACGATAGCAATAGCAAATAATTACTATTATGGGGGAAATGGAGCCGGTAATAAGAATAAAGTAAACCCTAGGCAGATTTTTAAGTCAAACAAAAGGGCAAATGTTATATCCCAGAGCCTAAAGTACTCCAGAAGTCTGAAACAATGGCCCAGATGTAGGCGAAGTACAGGTGTGACAAACCTTATTTAGCTCAAACACTTGGGGGATGCGGGGGTTATGTGAATATTTTAGAGGGGAAAAAACAAATGTGTTTATTATCGACCGCAGAACAGACGAGGTTTGTTTCTCAAAAGAGGACATAGGTTTAAACAGTTGAAAAATAGACCATGAATCTTCCAATAAAAGACAGGCTGAAACACAAGAGCTCCAATAATTTTCCAAGCAAAGTTTTCTCATACTTTATTAAATATATCACTTTCTGCCTGTGATAGGCAGAAGAATTGTTCCCCAAAGATGCCCACATCCTAATCCCCTGAATCTGTGAATGTTAGGGTACACTGCAAAAGGGAATTAAGGTTGCTAATTAGTCGACTTTAAAGCAGGGAGACTGCCCTGGATTATACAGGTGGGCCCACTGTAATCACAAGAATCCTTACAAATGGAAGAGGGAGGCAGAAAAAAGGAGAGAAAGGAAAAGAGATGTGATCACAGAAGTAAAGTGAGACAGACCCTACGTTGCTACCTTCGAAAACAGAGGAAGAAGCCAAGGGCCAACGAACGTTGGCCGCCTCTAGAAACTGGAAACATTCTCCCTGGAGCCTCCAGAAAGGAATGCAGCCCTGCAGACACCTTGATTTTAGCCCAGTGAAACCCATGTTGGGATTCCAGAACCATAAGATAATCAATTTGTATTGTCTTAAACCACTAAGCTTTACGGCAAGTTGTTACAGCTACAATAAAAAAAAAAACAAATACGCCTCCTCTAAAAAGAACTCCCCTGCTTCGAGGAGAGAAGCCCTTTTTAACCCGGTATCAGGGGGCGTCTTTACCACAGACGAGTGAAAGGGGGAAAAAAATGTGTCATTCGCATGTGAAGTCAACAATCACAAATAAGAAAATCCAAAGATCAGTAACTAAAAGAATTGATATATGTAAGCTACAACAAAAAGCAGACTGGGCTATTCACGTCAGTAACAGTCTGAGTGGTTCTTAGTTTGCATTAAATTTCCCATCAGTTTCTTAATCTATTTCATCTGAAGTCTTCACATTACCCACTATAAAAAATACCTATTTATTTATGGTTAGAAAGTTAGCCATCTGTATTAGCCAGACAGACTGCCCAAACAAATTACCACAGACCGTGTGGCTTAAACAACAGAGATTTACTTCTCAGTTCTGAAGGCTAGAAAGTCCAAGATCAAGGTGCCAGCAGACGATGTCTAGTGAGGACCGGCTCTAACTTGCAGATGGCTGCCTTCTCACTGTATCCTCACATGTCAAGGAGAGGGGGCTCTGGTCTCTCTGCCTTTCCCGACAAGAGCACCAGGTCTATCAGATTAGGGCCCCGCCCTTATGACCTCATTTAACATTTATCACCTCCTCACAAGCCCTATCTCCAAATACAGTCATCTGGGAATTAAGGCCTCAACATAGGAATTTGGGGGGAAACAGAAACATTCACTTCATAACATCATCAGTAATCATTATTTAGGTCAGAAAACAAAAAAGAAAGATATTTTGCCCAGAGAATATTCATTAGGGAAAACTATTAAGTCATATAAATTACCATAAACAAAAAGGAAAAAACTGGGAGTATAAAGCACTTCCAAATAGCATATTAATATACAACTTATATGAGTATGCTAATGAATATATATGTGTAGATACAGAGAGGGGCACATGCCGGTTGTGGGTGTTGACAGAACACAGACGGTCAGCTCCTGCACTAAAAAAGAAAGGTGCCCCTTTAATTTGTTCTTTTAAAATAAATGTGTATTTAAAGATATACCGGCTTTGGTAGTGGAGAAGTACAATGGCTGTGGCACCAAAAGTCACTATATATATATATAAACTGCAAATATCAACTCAGTTTCTACAATACAGAAAATGAAGGAAGTAGCATAAACGAAAGTCCACATATCAGAAGAGACTCAACGCAAAATAAAAGAACAACTCCCTAAGTTTGTTGTTTATTCCACAAAATTTATTCTCTAAGTTCTACCTTAACTCTAAGCCACTAATGCTGAAAAATCAATGAAACTATATTGAAATTTCACAAATATGATAATACATGCCAGATCTGGAGTTTATACTGCAAAAGTCCGTTTCAGGCAACATTTTCATCTAGAAATACCTACGTTAAGGATAAAATATTAAGCAGCCTATTAAGCTTACACATTTGCTAATTATCCTTGCCTGAATTACCCTTGGCCATGACATACACACCAACAATCAGAGATAAAGCCCACACACCCAAGAGATAAGAAACCCCCTCAATAAAGAAGATTTTCTCCTACAACTTGTCTCTCTGATTCCCACTCTTTTTTCCTCTATGGGTAAGACGGTATGATTCTAACAAAACAAGGGGAGGAAGAACACAAAAGAGAATCGTGAGTGTACATCATTTCCCAGATTTCCAGTCTGGTTTGAAATGATATCAACAATCTAGGAAATAGTCAGAATTGAGAAGATTTATAATCACAGTGAAGAATTTGTTGCTGTTGCTGTTGTTTTAGTCTACTCAGCTAAGGTTTGAACCCACTCGGGTTTGCACGCATTCCATGGTCGTTCAATCAATGACTAGGTATGAAATGAACGTTACTCCCATTTGGAAAAATGTTTCACTGCTTACCCCACCTGCTGTTCAAGGCTAAAACTGTACTTTGGCTGCTGGTTTCACGTCGGCTGCGAGCAGACACACGTTCTGTGCAGCAGATGATGCCTGGGAGTGGCCTGGAATTTTCTTTTCACTCCTGTTTTGGACAAGGGCACTGGAGTTCATACACCTAGTTCAACCTGCATTTGACAGATGGCTCAATTGTCCTTTATTTGATTAGGCCAAAGAGCACTTACACATTTGCTTTTCTCTCTACTATTCACTTCTTATTAAAAAAAAAAAAAAATCCTTTAACTTTTGTAAAGAGAAATGAAGCGTGACCATTTCACAGTCATTTGTAAGCAGTCTGCACTTCCAGAATGTGGACTTACAGAGCAAATCGGAATCTTACACGATTTTTTTTTAAGCTACAGGATGATTTAATTGATTATAAACTATAATGATGGCATTATAAAACTGAGTGGTCTCTTAAAAGCTTTTCACACTTAAATGTTTTATAAGTGAGAGAGAGAATGAGAATGAATAAATACTTGTTTGCTATAGAGGTCCCAATTTTAGAAAAAGAAACTGAGAAGGGAAGGTAAGTGGGATGCTAAAAGTTTCCCAGTCTTTTTAATATCACAGCAGCCCATTTAGAACCCCTTATGTTTAAGGAACTAGAAACTGAGGGATAGAAGCATGGCTTCTTACAGCCTAGGGGGTACAGTGTGGTGAAGCCACACACGTAGACCTAGCATACTGGGCGGAAACCTCCATTTGTGTCATTTGGTGAAAATCTTAAATTCCCATCTCCACATTTTACTACCCCACATTTGCTATCTGTAAGAGCAATGAGATACATATTGAATAAACTAAAAAAAACTTAAGTCAACAGATCTAAGGGATAAACTACAATTCAATATAGCCTAACCATTTGCTATATTAGAAAAGATATATATGCTTGATAGGAGAGCATGAAAAGTACATAACCCCCTTTCTAGGAGGGGGAAAAAAAACAATTCACAATTCATTGTTTTGTTCATTCATAAACAAAAAACTTGTCCCATCCTAGAAGTTAGAAACCTCAGGTATTCATTCCACCACCAACTACCTCACTGTATCTTTTAAAAGGCCTAAATCCACCCAACTACTAATATCTTCATCTATAAAACTACACTTAGGACTTCCCTGGTGGCACAGTGGTTGAGAATCCACCTGCCAATGCAAGGGACACGGGTTCGATCCCTGGTCAGGGAAGATTGCACATGCTGCAGAGGAACTAAGCCCGTGAACCACAACTACTGAGCCTAAGCTCTAGACCCCGTGTGCTGCAACTACCGAGCCTGTATGCTGCAAATACTAAAGCCTGCATGCTACAACTACTGAAGCCTGCAGGCCTAGAGCCCGTGCTCTGCAACGAGAAGCCACCGCAATGAGAAGCCCACACACTGTAACAAAGAGTAGCCCCTTCTCGCCACTAGAGAAAGCCTGCATGTAGCAATGAAGACTCAGTGCAGCCAAAAATAATAATTTTTTTTTTTAAAAAAAACTATACTTAACACTGCCAGCCTCCTTCACAGGGAGGTTCTGATCAGTTAAATGTAAGGATGCCTTTCAGGGCCTACGAAGAAGCAGTTCTAGGTAATTTAATGTTTGTTTCTTTACTCATATGAGTAATGCACGTTCATGGCAACAAAATAAAAATTCAATAGTACAGAAATATATAAAGGAAAATCCTCCTTTTCTCCTATTCTTATTCCCCAAAGGTAACCACTTCATGTTTCTTATACAGCCTTCCATTGTATGCCTTTGTATGAATATCTTTTTACACAAATGTAACACTAAGTTTTCTGAAGTAACTTTTTCCCTTGATATTAGACATTTTCCACATCTACCCCATTCTTTAATAGCTACATGGTATCCCTCTGCATAGACATACCATGATTTACTTAACCAGTCCTTCTTAACAGACATTTAGGAAGTTGTTTCTAGATTTTCCTTATTTTAAACAGTGTTGCAAAGAACAATCATCTACTTACATTTGCTAACTATTCAGACATATTTGTAAGATAAATTGCTAGGTCACGGGCTAAATCCTGATGTCAAATCATTTCATTAATGTGTTGTATCAACTCCCACCAAGAGAAGAGTATCTAAGGTCACGGGCTAAACCCTGATGTCAAATGGTTTCATTAGTGAGTTGTATCAACTCCCACCAAGAGAAGATTACCTAAGTATTGAATATGATCAACACTTTTTTAAAAAACATAGTTTTAAAGGTTCTTTCTGTATATGCTTTCATTAGGAAGTTTATCTGCAAGGAAATTAACATCTTTTTTTTTTTTTTTTTTTGGCTGCGTTGCGTCTTTGTTGCCGCGCACGGGCTTTCTCTAGTTGCGGTGAGCCAGAGCCACCCTTCGTTGCGGTGCACGGGCTTCTCATTGCGGTGGCTTCTCCTGTTGCAGAGCAGGGGTTCTAGGTGCATGGGCTTCAGTAGTTGTGGCATGTGGGCTCAGTAGTTGTGGCGCACGGGCTTAGTTGCTCTGCAGCATGTGGGATCTTCCTGGACCAGGGATCGAACCTGTGTCCCCTGCAATGGCAGGCGAATTCTTAAACCACTGCGCCACCAGCGAAGTCCCTAACATAGATTTTTAAATATTTGTAAGCAACCTAATTTATGTTCCTACCATCTCTTTGAAGCAAATAAAGAACCTACAATTTCTACTTGGCAAAAGCAACAAAAGTAACAATAATAATAAAGTTAGGGCACAAGAAATGCTCTGTCCTAGGTTAGTCCTGACCTAATTTTACAGCATAAAGAAACACTACTAAAAAGCTACTTTCATTATTCCCTGCTAGGTAAAAAAAAATTTTTTTTCTCCAATCCCGTTATTCTATACATAGAACTAACACAGCACATTTTTATAAATAAATTCTAGTTTAAATTTAACAAACATGTACTCTTGTCAATTCATTAGCAACAGATTAGGAAATAGTTAAGAAAAAACAAAAACACTAAAATTTCTTATGGACGCTAACATTTCAAATATAAGTTAAAATATACAGAACCATATAAATCACACAGCTTTAAAAAAAACTTTTCTATTTAATAACTGACCAAAAAAATGGCAAAGATAAAAGTGGCAAGGACTCCAAAGTATAGACGAAATAAGAATCAAGTCTGAATAATACATACAACAAATGAGTTTAAAACATAAATAGAAAACAAAAGAGTGAAAAGGGGCGCTATACATATAAGACCTCTGGATACTATAATTCCTGTTTTATTCTCACAGTCTAAAAAATCTGTGGTTTGCATTACACTGGAAAGTTTAAAAGATTTAGAACAAGGAAAATATAAAATCCAATGTGATTTAAAGCTCTTGTGTAGATCTGGCCCTTGGGAGAGCAATAACTTTTTAGTTACTGAGCTCTCAACCACCAATGAAGGGTACTTCAAATAGCATAACAAAGGCAAATGAAACATAAAGGGTTCCCCTGACCTGAACTCCCAAATGACACTGTCTAAAAACACACACTCTCTAGCTTGCTCCATTTACCTTCTAAATTACCTTCTATTGATAAATCCTATCACTCATCTGAACACCACAGTGCTATATCATGTACAGGCCTTCAAGTAGCTTACAATTAATGAAGGAGACATACAAGTAAATAACTGACTATAATAAAATGAAGACTAAAAATAAGTGCTCTATTTACAAAGTACCACATTGCTAACTGAGGAAAACTGGAAGCTTCACTGAAGGTGGCATTCGAACTAGCATGTGAGGATGAACAAGATTTTGAAAACCAGAGAGTGTGAGAAATGTAATATATCAGTCAAAGTTTGGGCTGCAAACTATAGAAATCAATTCTGGCAAACCTGGGCAGCAAATGAATTTACTAAAAGAATTTCGAGTAGCTTATAAAATAGATAAGAAGTCTAGAGGCTGGGGGAAAAAAAAAAACCCAAAACACCCAAGCAGGAAACGAGCAACTAAGAACTCAGTCACCTAACAGAAATAGTGAGGATGCCATGATCATTGCTATAGCAAATAATCTCTAATTATCCTACATCTATATGTCATTTCCTCAAGATTCAAAGCCTAATAAAGGACATTATTGGGTCAACTGGAAAAATCTCAATCAAGTTAGATGATAGTATTGTATCAATTTAGTTTCCTGATTTTAATAATTGTTCTATAGTTATGTACGAGATTTCCTTGCTTTTAGAAAATACAGGGCTTCTCTGGTGGCGCAGTGGTTAAGAATCTGCCTGCCAATGCAGGCAGCACGGGTTCGATCCCTGGTCTGGGAAGATCCCACACACTGCAGAGCAACTAAGCCCATGCGCCACAACTACTGAGCCTGCGCTCTAGAGCCCAGGAGCCACAACTACTGAAGCCCGCATGTCTAGAGCCCAAGCTCAGCAACAAGAGAAGCCACCGCAATGAGAAGCCCGCACACCGCAACCAGGAGTAGCCCCCAGTCACCGCAACTAGAGAAAGCCTGCGAGCAGCAACAAAAACCCAAGGCAGCCAAAAATAAATTAATTTTTTTAAAAAAAGAAAATACACACTGCAGTGTTTAGGGGTGAAGGGACATCATGTCTACCATTCACTCTTAAAGATTCAAAATAAAATCTTTAAGAAAAAACAAAATAGGTCGGTGCTTTGTGTACATCTAGAGGGGTGGGATAGGGAGGGTGGGAGGGAGAGGCAAGAGGGAGGACATATGGGGATGTACGTAAATGTATAGCTGATTCACTTTGTTATACAGGAGAAACTAACACACCATTGTAAAGCAATTATATATAGTCCAATAAAGATGTTAAAAAAACAATAGTGTGTGTGTATGTGGAGAGAGAGAGAAATAGGAGAGGGACAGGAATATAACCTGTCCAAACTAAAGTGATTGTCTTCCGCACAAAGTCCTTTGTACAGTGCATGACACCACACAGCCCCTTCACCCAGAGATAATCCCTATTACTTGTATATGCATCATCTTGCCTGTCCATCTTGTCATATTTTCTAATCAAAGTTTATTTGTAGAATCCTCTTTTCAAATGCAATGTATTTATGTTGCTAATAATATACAACTATAAAAAATTTGAATAAAGAGAAAGACAAAGTTCCACATAGTCCCTATATTTTCCCCACTCCAAACACAGATTAATAGCTTGATACGTATTCACACCCTCTCAGGATTTTAAATGAATGTACACATCTTATAATTTTGACATAAATACATATTATCTTTTTTCCTTAAAGTCTTATCATGACATCTTTCCAGTTTTATATCAAAAGACCATACAGCAAAATGTTGACTGATTATTTCTGGGTAATGATATTACACATAATTTTTATTTTCTTCTTGGTATTTTTCTGTTATTTAACAGAACAGGTAGAACTTTTGATCTTAGGAGATACCTGTATCTCTGATACAAAAGGGAAGGAAAAGAAACAGATTAATTTTGACAACATAGGGAGGAATATTGGAAGTCAAATTTGAGAAGTTTAGAATTGAAGAAATCACATGATAGAGACCATGATGTGGTGTGTATCAATCCCATGTAAGTGAGTGTCACCCAGGATGTACTAAAAAATATAAACTGTAAATTAGGTGCCAAAATCTTCAGAGGAATCAATCATGAAAATAGTCTCATAAAATGATAAAATATCATATTTGACTAAATAATTAAAAATCATTCATTTTTGCCTACTTACCATACTCTGACTATATGTGGTCAATCCCAAGTTGAGTTTCAGGAAAAAAAAAAAGTCTCTCAAATTAAACATTAAAAAGTCCCCCAGGGCATTTTTTTAGTCTCAAGGGAATTCTTCCTATGTTTTGGCTCAGTCAAAAACACTGTTGTTGGGGCTTCCCTAGTGGCGCAGTGGTTGAGAGCCCACCTGCCGATGCAGGGGACGCAGGTTCGTGCCCCGGTCCGGGAAGATCCCACATGCCGCGGAGCGGCTGGGCCCGTGAGCCATGGCTGCTGAGCCTGAGCATCCGGAGCCTGTGCTCCGCAACGGGAGAGGCCACAACAGTGAGAGGCCCATGTACAGCAAAAAAAAAAAAAAAAAAATTCTGTTGTTCCAGAGAACAGAACTCTGTCCTACACGTAACAGCGTTAAGGGGAGACATGTTTTGTCACAAAAAGAAAAAGAAGTTTCCAACAATTAGAAAGAGTAGCAACGGCTGCTTCAAAAAACAGTAGGATAGAAGCACTTCCAGAATGGCGGAGTAAGGACTTCCGAATATCCACTCTGCCACAAAAGCAACAAGAACACTGACAAAAAATTGTTAAAACCAACACTTTCAGAGCTATGGAAATTAACCAAAACTTTGCAACAACCCAATGAGTGTTTATTCAAGGAAAACAGTTACATTTCCGTAAGAACAGCAACTTGCTTATTCCAATCCCACTCTACCCAGCTCTACGATAGCCCTGAAAACCAAAAGCCTCACTACAATGGTGACTGTGAAAACCAGCAGGCTTGCAGCCACTGGAGAGGGTAGAAGAGCTTGCCAAAGTCCCATCCCCAGAGAGCTGTCACTATTTGACTTTTCTGGAAGCTCTGTGAAAAGCTCCATTCTCAGATCTTGCTCTTTTTTTTAAATAATTTATTTATTTTGGCTGTGTTGGGTCTTCATTGCTACACGCAGGCTTTCTCTAGTTGCAGTGAGCAGGGGCTTCTCTTGTTGCAGAGCAAGGGCTGTAGGCGTGTGGGCTCAGTAGTTGTGGCTCGCAGGCTCAGTAGTTGTGGCACACATGCTTAGTTGCTCCACAGCATGCAGGATCTTCCCAGACCGGGGCTCAAACCCATGTCCCCTGCATTGGCAACCAGATTCTTAACCAGTACGCCACCAGGGGAACCCTCAGATCTTGTTTTTATTTGAGCAGACTTAGAACTCACCCTGGGTAAACAGTCATATAAACCAGGAAGTTTGTAAAAAAGAAAAAAAATCAGCAGCAAAAGTTTAAAATCATAGCCACTTGAAGCAGTGATACCAGGTGGGCTCAAAAGAGGCTGAAACTTATAAGGTAAAACTGGAGAATGAGATGCCCAAGAGGGCATTGTAAAGCTTTGACATATTCCTAAAAATCTAGGAGGCCATGCACATGTGCAAAGCTGTGGGCATGCCCAGGAAAGATCTGAGAAGGCCCTAATCTTTTCCCTCAGGCCAGCCTTGAGGCTCTGCACAAGCAGGAAGTGAACGTTAAGGCAGAGCTGTAAATTTCCTGATAGAGCATTGAAAACATACCCAAAAACACACGCACAGAGCCTCTCCGTAAAGGCTGGGAGACTTACTGCTTCAAAGCTTTTAAGGAAATTCTAAATGAAAAAAGATAATACCTTATTCAATAAGTAATACAAATTCTAAATATTCTATACATCTGTAAGTTCCTGTGTGTGACTAAGTGTAGTTTTGCATTTGACCTGCATGCTCTAAGAAGATTAACACTCTGCATGAGGGAGGACAGCAGCACGACTGTAGATAAAAGAACCACCTTTGACTGTGTTCATCTAATTTCAATCTTTACAACTTTGTAAGGTAGACACTCTTAGTCACCCTTTACAGGTAAGGGAACTGAGTTTCAGAAAGCTTATGCAACTTTCCTGAGGTTTTACAACTAGTAAGTAGGGGTTTGGAAGGTAGGTTTCTAGCCAGTCGGCTACACTGCAAAACACACATCACTGACCGCCACGTGATATAGCCCCTGAAAGAAAAATGAAAAAACAGAAAACAAAAAACATGGGTGGGGGCTGGGGGGGAGGAGGGAAAGGAAGGAAGAGAGACAGGCAAAAAGCAGAACTTAGGTGGGTTTTGAGAAGTTATACCCTAACTATTCATTTGTCTCTAAAGTCCTGTTATCTACCACCTTGAAACAGTAATTCCTATTTGTCCATAATGCTTCAGCTCTAATACTTAAGTTTTCAGAGACCCCATCCCACATGGGATCACCATGATGCCCCCACCAGCATGGACACCCATCCTCAGCCTCCAACAGCACTTTCCCCTCTCCTCCCTGCCCCCACGAAGCCACTCAGGAGACAGATGAGGTGCAAACCTGAAGCTCCCCTCCCTGCCAATTCTCTCTAAAAACCCTCCATTTTAAGTCTACTTCCATACGGTAAAAATGAAAAACCAACTTACCTGCTTAATTTTCCCCTCCAATATACATAAAATAATTGCTCTTAAAATAACATTTTCTATTAACCTCTTAATTCAATGATTCTCTTGACTGTGAAAAAAAATACTTTTTAAAACTTAATAGGTAAACAAGGACCTACTGTATAGCACAGGGAACTCCACTCAATATTCTGTAACAACCTATATGGGGAAAGAATCTGAAAAAGGATATATGTATATGTACAACTGATCACTTTGCTGTACACCTGAAACTAAGACAACATTGTAAATCAAATATACTCCAATATAAAATAAAAATTAAGAGAAACTTAATAGGAATTGTTCTACAAAATCATAATACTACTGACATAAAAAAAGAAGCAGCAAACCAAAATACAACCTGGGAGTGGGGTGAAGGACAGTAAGGGAAAATAGGAAGCCAAGCTTTGCCTTTAGAAAAATACTCATTTCTTAATCAGGCTTTGCTCCCAGAGAACTCACAAGTTCTTCAGAAGGACCTGAAGTTTGTGTATCTGCAACAGGGATTAAGCCTTCTTCAGCAGTATAAAATAAGACTAGGCATTAGTTAGTCCAAGTATTAAACAGAGACATGTTATTTTATCATCAGCATTGTAGTAAAAGAAAAAAAATGAGAGCAAAATATCCTAGTCTTCAATATCGTGAATCCAGCTACTGGGAGGTGAACTTTAGATTCATAATAGAACCACAGAGCCAAACCCATGATTTAAATGAAATTCACACTGCATTAGACTTTGAGAGAGAAGGCTAAGTATTTTACATTTTCCCAAAATGCAGCTGTTAATGGTCCTTTCAAGCCAGAGACTACGGACATCTAAATTTGGCGACTAATTATTTCACAAAATACACATCCATTGACAAAAATCTCCCAGCGCTAGTAACTTCCCACAGCTAAACAGAGAAATGGAGGGATCACAGCACTGATAATCCAAGAGTATATATGAATTTGGGGCAACATCCTGTCACCCCAATACTTTGCTTAGGTTAATATTAAAATGTGTTTGCTATCCCTCAGTATAGGTTTGACTTGGTACTAAAGAAATATGGATCAGACGTATTTGTATCAGTCCTTAATAGCAAGAAGAAAAAAGGCGAATTAAATATGTACAATGGGGAATTCATTCTATCAGTCTCTTACAAATTTTTTAATTGTCATGCTATGTGCACATACCAATGATGTGCATGGATGGTAGAAATGGCATCCTTGGGAGTACTGTTCTTTACAGAAATTGTCTTTTAAGTAATTTAAGGCTGACAGACATCAGGTTAGTCAAATTCTAAAAACAGCATCCTAGCAACGTCAGGATAAAACTAAGCATATCAATTTGTATTTCTCAACACGCTTTGACAAAATCCACTCAAAAGTGTGATATTATCTATAACAATTATCAGTGCACTGCCCCATGAAAACTCTGTAGAAAATATTCAGACCAACAAAGTTGTTGATTATTTCCATCCAAAAGGAAAAAGCATTAAAGAATTTATTCTTGGTACCTCAACACACACGCACAAACGGCTCTAACAAAAGAAAAAGAAATTTTAAAGAGAATGAATGCAGTGCCCTAATAAGTTAATCGGGAGCTTCTATAAAATAGAAATAATTGTGTCAGTACGGTCTTTATTTCTCCCTTTGGTATTTCAAAGTGCATCAGGAAATAGCGACATCTGAAAACACCTTTACAACCACTTAAATTAATTTCTTAAAAAAGCCTTGTCAGTCATGCTGTGGTGTGGCTAAGACCAAACGACTTCTTACACAGCCTCTCTAGAGGTCACCTGCACAGTGACCGGTACTGTGAAACATGATCACTACTTTTTCTGAAGAAAAAAGGAAAAAGCAGAAAAGGCTTACTACGTAATTCCCCAGGAAATGTAGCCGTGTTGAATTATGAGGTTGCCATTTTCCATCCTAGCAGTAGTTTAAATCAGAGACAGTAACACTACTAAGAATGACAAAAAATTGGAAACCATACTCTGCACAGTGTGAAACCCCCCCCAAAAAAACCCAGAAAAACAAAAACGCTCCAACCTTTTGGGTGAATACATGCAATAAACTATCTTACTAAGAAAAGAAAAGAAAAAAGTAAGTAATGTGATTTTTTTTTTCCCCAATTTAACAGTGAACAACACAAGCTCCTGTCCTCTAGGACAAAGCAGAAAGTCAAGGGCTAAGGCAGCTCAAAGACGGGGCACCGAACTCAGTGAGAGAGAGGGTTCAGGTCACGAGGAGATGACGGGAAATCATCCCTAAGAAGGAGATCCTGAACAGGGCCTTCTGACAGTAGTGCAATTAGCAGAGCCTTCACATATCGATTTCCTCTTTTCCCTGGTACTACCCTTTTTCACAGGGCTCTACACAGGCTCCTGATAGGAAGCAGAGCTCGTAAGTAATGTGATCTCAGCAGGCCCCTGATGGAGCAGGCATAGGCCTGGCGGGGGGGGGGTCATATAGATTTTCCTAAGGGTTTTTGAACAAGCACGTTTTTAAAAGAATCAAGTTTCAGTTCCAGATATTCAATGTCCATACTCTTTCCTAAGAGCAGTCTATCTTAGAAATACAGGACACTTAGCACTTGAGGACAAGGCAACCCCTTCTCAGCCATTCTCAGTCTGACTGTGGTGCATTCCCTGAAGCCCAAGCAAAGGGTAATTTGAAATACAGGTGTAGATACTGAGAAAGTATTGAGCCCTTTCACAAATCAGTAGTTTCCAATTCCTTGTTTTCAACAAAATTGAAGGAGGACCTAATCTAGTCGTCAGCTGACAGATCATTCAAATGTTTTACAGTAATGATTTCAGCATATAATCAGAAAGGTGTTCAAAGAATTGAGTGACACTTACATGACAAAACTCCAACCAGTCCCATCTACCAATTTATGAGAACTATGTTTCTCAGTACTTACATCTATAAAAAGAAAAATTAGGAGGAAAATTGACAGTGAATCCTGTCTCATTCAGGCAATAAGTAATATTCATTCATGGATACCCAACTAAACTCATTAGGGAAAAAGATCATTTACATGATATTTTTACATAAAATTTACATAAAATTTTACATGTTTAACAACTGCTAATTAAAATAGATTGTATATAAATCAATGTGATTTTAATTTAATCTAAAAGAAAAATTTATACCCAAGCCTTAAGGTTACAGAACATTTTTTTAAATCACAAGTTGTTACAAGGAAGCAGAAAGGGTAATCACTAAAAGATTGTCAAGTTCAAAAATATATTACGGGCTTCCCTGGTGGCGCGGTGGTTGAGAGTCCACCTGCCGATGCAGGGGACACGGGTTCATGCCCCAGTCTGGGAGGATCCCACATGCTGCGGAGCGGCTGGGCCCGTGAGCCATGGCCACTGGGCCTGTGCGTCCGGAGCCTGTGCTCCGCAACTGGAGAGGCCACAACAGTGAGAGGCCCGCATACCGCAAAAAAAAAAAAAAAAAAAAAAAAAAAAAAAATATATATATATATATATATATATATTACACTGGGTCAAGCTCTAAGGGAGATGTGGAATTAAAAAACAAGTTAAAAAGAATAAGGAATAATGTAAGTCTTCTCACTGTTAATATTAATGTGATTCTTAAATGGATGGTGGTGTACAAACTTCCAGTTATAAGATAAATACTAGGGATGTAATGTAAACATGAGCAATATAATTAACACAGGTGTATGTTACATATGAAAGTCAGAGTTAATCCTAAGAGTTCCCATCATAAGGAAATTTTTTCTATTTTTTTTAATTTTGCATCTATGAGATGACAGTTGCTCACTAAACTTATTGTGATAATCATTTCATGATGTATGTACACCAAATCATTATGCTGTACACCTTAAACTCATATAGTGCTATACATCATTTATAACTCAAACTGGGAAAAAAAATAACATCGAGGGACTTCCCTGGTGGCAGTGGTTGAGAATCTGCCTGCCAATACAGGGGACACGGGTTAGAGCCCTGGTCCGGGAAGATCCCACATGCCTCAGAGTAACTAAGCCCGTGCGCCACAACTACTGAGCCCTTGTGCCACAACTACTGAAGCCTGTGTGCCTAGAGCCCATGATCTGCAACAAGAGAAGCCACCACAATAAGCCCATGCACCGCAACGAAGAGTAGCCCCCACTCGCCGCAACTAGAGAAAGCCCGTGTGCAGCAATGAAGACCCAACACAGCCAAAAATAAATTTTTTTTTAAAAAAGAAAACCTTGAAAAGAAAATTTTAAAAAATAACATCGGAAAAAGCAAAAGGTGGAAAAATAGATAATGATGGCGAATATTAAATGACTATAGTATTTAGACCATGCATAAGAATGATGTGACACTTCTATTTAAAAAGTCAATACAGAGACTTCCCTGGTGACGCAGTGGTTAAGAATCTGCCTGCCAATGCAGGGGACACGGGTTCAAGCCCTGGTCTGGGAAGATACCACATGCCGCGGAGCAACTAAGCCCATGTGCCACAACTACTGAAGCCCGCAAGCCACAACTACTGAAGCCTGTGCACCTAGAGCCCGTGCTCCACAACAAGAGAAGCACTGCAATGAGAAGCCTGCGCACTGCAACGAAGAGTGCCCCCGCTCGCCGCAACCAGAGACAGCCCGCACACAGCAAAGACCCAACACAGCCAGAAAAAAAAATAAATAAATTTAAAAAAATAAATTTATTTAAAAAAATGAATAAGAGCAGCTGACACATTAACATGGAGCAAGAAAGCAAAGATCTGACACCCACAATAATTGAATATGGTATCTGTATTACCTTAAAACCTATAATCATATCAAAACATCAGGAAAACAGGTATCACTCAAGTCATCCATACATCCGCTCTTCACATCTCTGAATCACTCCAGATGCAATTTGGGGTAGTAGTTAAAAGATTCAGCTGTGGAGCCGAAATGCCTGGGTTAAATTCAGACTCCTTAATTTGGTGGTTGAGTGATATTGGGTAAATCACCTAAGCTCTCCTAACTGTGAGTAATCTAACTGTGCCTCAGTTTTCTCATCTCATACTAAGTGCTCAATAAATGTAAGTTACTATTAAGTAAGTTACTATTAATATTACAGGGAAGAAAAAAATTTCCAAGGACTGCCAATAGGTCTTGACTTCCTCTCTGTTAACAGTTCATCAAAAATATTAATATAATACTAAGCAAATCCTAGTATTGGGTTTTTTTTAAGTTAATGATTGCATTAAGTATAATATTACACCTAGTGGGTATTCAATGAAGATAATTAGCCTTATGACATGCTTACCCAAACTCCATAGGCTTGGGGTTCATACCATCTATAGAGGAAATGATTTAAGAGCAAGAGACTAGCAGATGCAATGTACTCAACTAAGTTACCTTGGAGTATTACATATCAAGAAGTTGTTTGGTTTCGTTTTATTTTGGCCTGTTTTCCACTTATAAGCCATGTATCCGTAGTAGTCTACGGAAGCAAAGGGAATAGACAGTATTCAATTCTGGAGTTAGGTACCTGGTCCTTACACAGCTAAAACTCCACTGTGAACTTTTTTTCTTTCTAATCATTTCAATTAATCTCCATTTGGGGCACAAATGCACCACAGGATATGAGAGCAAGGAGGCCTCAGGCACCTTAATCAACCTTGTCCCACTTAGTCTTTAGGCACCAAGAAATGGTATTCTTAGCAAGCCTAAACAGGAAGAGCACTTCAGAATCTGAGATGTGAAAGTGACCTTACAGGCCACCAACCCAAACCAAAATGAAGGAATAATCTTTCCAACCACTCTTCATCCACCTCTGCCTAAAAATATGATGGTGGTAGTAACAGTGGCTGCAGCTATGCCCCAGGCACTGTGCAAAGCATCTACATTCACTGACACACTGAATCATTAAACTGTGAAGTGAGAAAATCCTAAAAGAAAACACAAGATGGAATTTTTCAGACCATTGTAAAAAAGGATAAAAGCCTAAAGTTTTAATACAATGGTTACAATATTAGCATAAATCAAAAAATACATTATTCATCTCTAAATGATACACCATCATTTCATTCAATTTAGTTCAACAGAGACCAAATACCAAAGGTACCATTACTACAATTACTGTTAAAACATGATCCCTGCAACCAAGGAGTGTCCCCTTTATTCTCAGTAAAGCAGTGATTGGTTCACAAAAATGTAAGAGAGAAAACAGTCAAGTCAAAGGCAGCTGGGTATAAATCCCAGCTCTGCCACTGGCTTCAACAGCTTAGGCAAGTCAGTTAACCTACAAAAATGAAGATTTTATAAAGTATACATATAAAAAATTTATCAAGTTGTTTAAACAACTTTCAAGTTACTAAAAAAATTAAGTTGTAATAAAGTTATATAGGTAAATAATGTTATAAAAACAAGATGTGATATATAATGTGCACTAGACTGGTCAGTTTCCTTCATTTCCTGATGAGCTGACTCTAAGAATTTCTTCATACCTCTCTCAAATTTTACTTATTACCTGCCTTAATCCTAACAAGGTTAAATGTGGCACACTTAAGTTTTGTATTTTTTCCAACTCTACTTCTGTACACAACTCCTATCTTTAGGGACATCCTACCTACTATGCCCTTAAGATGTTACAAATATCAATACTTCAGTAATAGGAAATTTAACTCAACCCAAAACTATAATAATTTTTTAATCTATGCACATGGGAATTCAAAATATAAAGACAGTTTTGTACTACAAATGTTAAAATAACAGAACAGCTCATAAAGAAAGTAATTTAACTCCTTTAGCTAGGGTATCAGTAGAGTAACAGTTTGCCCCCAAACCATTCCCTGCTCCAAGCTCTAGGACACGTCCAATTATGAATGTGTGAATATGGACGATTATATTGCTAGTAAAATTGAGACCTGACTGCTGAAACATTTACAGATGGAAAATTCAAATAGACGAAGGCCACCGCCCCCTGATTCCTACACATGTACAATGAACGAGAACTATGCTATTAAAAAAAAGAGAACTATGCATCCGATCCCGCCCCCAAATACTATAGAGTCCAGCTCGTCGGGGTCATCCTTTCACTGAGTAAACATTATGTGCCTACTGTGTGCCACGCATTGCACAGGCAGTGAACAAAACTGACCCCCAAATCCCTCCCTTCTTAATAATAGGAATGTCTCCCTGTGAGGTTAGGCACTGGGAGACCAAGCCCTGGTTGTCCCTACCCCAAAAGGGTTAATCACACTGACACCCGCACCCGAACCCAACCGGCCCCCTTGACTTGCGGACACAGCCGCGGCCGCTGGGTTCTTTAATAATTGGGCCAAGACCTCTTGGGCAGGCTGGGGAAACCCATGGCCTTGAACCTCACCGCAGCCCAGCAGAGAGGGAGGAAGGGACGCACACCCACCCCCCACGCCACGTGTGCACCCCGGCGCACGCCCCCGCCGCCCTCCACCCGTCCTGCGCAGGCGCTGCAGCCGTCCGGCTCGCGCATTCCCTGCACGCCGCTCGCGGCTTCTGACTCTGGGCCCGGACCCCCACCAGGCCTGGACCCACACCAGCCCCGGTCCCACGAGGCCGCGACCCCGACCCCGACCAGGATCCCACCGGCTGTCGCCTCTTACCGGCGCACTGGCCCCGGCGCCCCAGCCTCGTGGCTCTCGGCGGCCGCCTCGCGGACCTCCTCCTCCTCGGCCTCCGCGGCTGCCCCGGAAGCCCCTGCCGCGGCCCCGGCGGCCGCCTCCATCCCCGCCGCCGCCTCTCGCCACCGCCGCCGGGGCGCCGGCCCGCTCGCGGTCGCGATCCCCGGTAGGCCGGCCGCGGCCGGGTCGGCGTCCTCGGCCGCCCCGAGCTCCTCGCTCCGCCTGCATCTGGCCGCCGCCGGCGGTGCTAAGCGCGCGGGAGCCGGGCCGCCGCGGAGACGCCCTTGCCCCACCGGAAACGGGCCGCACGGAGGAGCCGCGAGCGACGGGCCCCCGGTGACAGCGAGCGCGGGGTGCGGGGCCGGGTATGAAGCTGGCCGCGGCAGGGGCGGGGCGGCCCCGGGGCCTGGCAGGTGGGGCCGGAACCTGGTCTCCGGCAGGGCCGGGGGCTCAGAGGAAAGGCCTGACTAGTAGAAGCTGCAAGTGGGAGACAGTGGTGTTTCTGGGGGAAGGGCCGTAGTGTAAGTAAAAGGATGGGTTATAAAATAAAGTTTATATAATATGAATTCGTTTTTTAATTAAAAGAAGAAAGACATACTGATACGGTGTATTTGCCTAAGAAAAGGTCTTAAAAAGTATATACCAAAACATTAGTGTTACCGAGTCCAAGCTCCTGGTGCACGCTGCAGAGGACAGGCCAATGAATCCGAGAGATGACTTGTTGGGGCAAGGAGTGAAGACTTACTTGGAGACACAGCAAACCGAGAAGAGAGTGGACTTCTGCCCCCAAGGAACCAGCTGCCTGTGTTGGAACTCAGGCTTCTTTTATACTAAAACGGGAGAGGGCGGGCGAAGTCAAACAGGTTCTCTTCCTCCCTGCAGTCATTCACAGGTGGGCCTGGTCAGGATGTTATCTTGAGAGCTAAAAAAAAGGTATTTTAGCTTAATGCTCACTACCTGGGAGGCAGGGTTCCCAGAGATGGGCCATTATGTATAATTGAAGCTTACAGGCAACAGCCCTTTAGTGACTAACTTGTAATAGAGTAGAAGGTTCTTCCCTATTACATTAGTGGTTAACTGCGGGGTGAGACTTCCAGTGAGTTAATTTTTCCATTTTTTTTCCTATTTAGTCTTCTGATCATCAAAAATGAATAGGTGTAATTATTAAAATTCCTTCATACCTCTGGGTTCAGGAGGAGGTATGAAGGAAGGGGGGGGCAGCCCTCAGGTGAGAGGTGTGGCCTGCAACAAGCCACTGGGAGTAGAGAGAACAGTGCAGCCTGTCATGGACAGAAGGGGCTCCCAGGACGTCAAAAGAATTTTTATAGAAATGGCTGCTTTAGCTCACACTTACTGAGCACATGAGCATTTAATTCTCCTGTCAGCCCTGTGAGGTAGGTACTACTGTCATCCTTATTTTACAGATAAGGAAATACCCCTAGAGAAGTTAAACCACTTGTCTGATGTGACACAGCTACGGTAGTGGTGGAAATGACATTCTAATTCAGGCAAGCTCAGTCTATTCATGTTTGTGTGTCAGTGTCACTTAGTAGACAGTTTTGGGGACTCACCCATATCTTATGATTTAATATTTTGTTCCTTTTTATTGCTAAGCAGTAGTTCCTTTTATGGATCCAGTGTATTTTAACCAAGGGGGAAAAGGACCTTTTGTTACATGGGAGCAATTTTTAACTTTGTATTACCAGGACTTCCCTGGTGACACAGTGCTTAAGAATCCGCCTGCCAATGCAGGAGACACAGGTTTGATCCCTGGTCTGGGAAGATCCCACATGCCGTGGAGCAACTAAGCCCGTGTGACACAACTACTACTGAGCCTGCACTCTAGAGCCCACGAGCCACAACTACTGAAGCCTGCACACCCTAGAGCCCGTGCTCCACAACAAGAGAAGCCACAGCAGTGAGAAGCCTGCACTCGCCACAACTAGAGAAAGCCCGTACGCTGCAACGAAGACCCAATGCAGCCAAAAATAATAAATAAAATTATTTTTTTAAAAAAACTTTGTATTGTAGAAACCACATGAAAATAATACAGAGAAGGGTTAAAACATCCATCATCCAATCAGTGTGGTGAAACAGGTGTCTTTTTCCCAATCCTTTGTGTCGCTTTCTTACATTCATACATAGTTAACACTGTTCATTGCTTCTAATTATCTACTCTGTGTTAGGCACAGTGCTTGGTCTTGAAAATTTAGAAAAAAAGAAAAGAAAGAAAAGCCACAATCCTTGCTCTCAAGTATGAATAGCTCACTTCCCAGAAGGAAGATAATAACTCTGTAAGCAGGTGATTGCACTATTGTGCTGAGTGCAGTGAGAGATTCAAGGTGAAGTCTGGAAGGAAGAAAAGTTAAACTGCCTAAATGAGTCTCCCAGGGCTTCATGAGAAACAGACCCAGGAGCCAAATCCTGATGGTTGATCAGGAGTTTGCCTGGTTGATAAGTGGGACTAGAGAACTGCTGAAGGGTTGTAAACCGCAATCTTGAACAAAGTAACACAGAGCACAGTTCTGAGTACTTCCCATATAGCACTTCCTTTAGACCTCACAGCAGCCTTATGAGGTACTACTAGTGTCATCCCTGTTTCACAGATGAGGGATCTAAGACGGAAACGTAAAGTAACTTCCAAATCACACAGCTAGTGAGTAATGGAATGATTGGAACCCAGGGCAGTCTGGCTTCAGATTCTATGCTGTTAACCACTGTACTCAGAAAACCATTCTGTAGAGGAGAATCAGAATTCCAGGCAGCCATCAGGAAACTACTGGAAGAGTCCAAGCCACAAATAATTAGGGCCTAAATTAAGTTGAGAGCTAAGAAGGAAGATAATGGGACAGATAGGAGATGGGAGAACTGATAGGACTTCGTGTCTAATTCTAAGTGGGGAGGTCAGGGTGAGAAGTTAGGGGTGATGCCCAGGTTTCTTGCTTAAGTGACCAGGTAGCTAATGATACTATTAGTCAAGAGAGGAAATACAGGGTTGGGAGAGGAGATGTGTCAGCATAATAGTATTTTTTTAACACTGTATTATATATTTTTCTCTATTCATTGTCTTAATAGTTAACATTTTTGTCAATAGACACTGTCACTTCTCACACAGTACATCAATTTTTCTTTCTTTTCCCTCTCTACTCTTCCCATTTTTTATTCCTCCACATCCTATTTCTCTGTTTTTCTACCTTATCTTTTTTTGTGAAATTAACAGTCAATGGCACTCAGAATTAAGTTATTCATCCTCATGCTCAAATTCATAATCCCACCCCTAGAGAAACACTAAACAAGCAGATGGGAGTAGTAACAAGAATTTTATCCTTTTCTCTGCGCCCCATAAAGGAACCAATAGGAGAACCCCTTGGACAACCTGGGCCCCCATCCTCTATGTGGCCAGGAACTGTAATGGTCTGCTGCATTATCTCTTCCTAATTCTACGTGCAGTGACATAAAGTTGGTTGCTTGAAACGGGTTACAGTGGGAATTTTTACACCACGGAAATTGGCAAAATTCTGCAAATCAGTGGGGGTGGAAACAGGTTGTTAAATATTTATCTACACACCACAGATTCAGGCTGTCACCAAGATGAAGATCCACATATTAATCTCACACCAGACAGCGCAAATCGGGGCTTCTCAACCCTGGCACGTTTAGGACTTGGTCATTTTTTGTGGTGGTGGTGGCTTGTCCTGAGCATTGTAGAATTTAACAGCATCCCCAGCCTCCAGCCACTAGGTGCTACCCACTGGCGACCCTCCCTCCCCCCAGTTATGACAACCAAAAATGTCTCCAGACATTCATCCCAAGGGGCAAAATCACCCTGCATGAGAACCACTAGCAAAAATGGATTTAACTGTATAACTATCCCTCAAGAAGCCTCCAAAATTACGACATTGAAAAGATCAGTGGGGGCGGGGGGAGCAGGAATTCCCTGGCAGTCCAGTGATTAGGGGTCCACACTGTCACTGCCGAGGGCGTGGGTTCAATCCCTGGTCGGGGAAATAAGATCAGTGGGTTTCAGATTAAGCCAACTTCGTTCGAGCAGACAGACTTGTTTGTGGGTAGTAACAGGTAACGTTTATTTAACATTTACTTTGTGCCTGGCACAATTCCAAGCACTTTACACACACTAACGCATTTAATCTTCATTTATATTTCTATGAAGTAAATACTATTATTCCTATTTTACAGATAAGAAAACTGAGTCACAAAGGAGTTCAATCATTTGCTCAAGCTATGAGTGACAAAACTGAGATTCATACCTGGTCAGTCTGGTTTCAGAATCTGTGCCCTTATGTCTATGCTGCGGATGCCATCAGAAGTCCAGGGACTACATTACTCTGACCTCCCCATCTATGAGTTCAAGGTTTTTTCAATTCAACCAGGAGTGTTTAGGATATGGAGAATTTGAAGGTCTCCTGCTAACACTTCCTAATTGGAGGACATCACTGACAGAAATTCTTTTAACCAGTATGTTGAGAATGCTTTACTCATTTGATTCTGATCCACATGGGAAAAGTGTCATCACGGATGAAAATGGCACACAAATACCTACTGCACTGCAAAAAAAAAAAAAAAAAAAAAACAGAGAGCTTTTAGTTTTATAAATAACAAAGGGAAGGAGCATTTTCTGTAACTGCTTTGACATGATAGTCCTGATTTTAAATATACGCCATTGCATGAATTAAAAATTCAGTTTTCCCTTAGGTAGTATTCATGAGATATCTAAAACAAAGTCCTGAATTACATAGGTAACTCCTAAGAAAATAAACCGCATTTGTTGCATATTTTAAAATATATATGACCGGGCTTCCCTGGTGGCGCAGTGGTTGGGAGTCCACCTGCCGATGCAGGGGACGCGGGTTCATGCCCCGGTCCGGGAAGATCCCACATGCCGGGGAGCGGCTGGGCCCGTGAGCCATGGCCGCTGAGCCTGTGCGTCTGGAGTTTGTGCTCCACAACGGAAGTGGCCACAACAGTGAGAGGCCCGCGTACCGCAAAACAAAAATAAATAAATAAAATAAAATATATATGACCTCATTTTTTTAAATGAAGCCAATTCCTTAAGGTAATAGTTCTCAAAATGTAGAACAGCAGCATAGCATCACCTGGGAACTTATTAGAAATGCAAATTCTCAGGCCTCACCCCAGAATCAGAAACTCTGGGGATAAGGCCCAGCAATCAGGAGTTTCACAAACCCATCAGGTGATCGTGATGCGTGCCCAAGTTTGAGAATCACCATCTCAAGGTAGTACTGGGCATTTAAACACCACAAGAATACCTCCTAATTCCTAGTCCAAGATTTTATAAACTCTCACTGTTTGATGAAAGTAGATGTTATTTTTCTTCTTTTTTTTCAACTTTTTTTTGTTGAAGTACAGTTGATTTACCATGTTGTGCCCATCTCTGCTGTACAGAAAAGGGACTCAGTTATGCACATATAGACATTCTTTTTTATATTCTTTTCCACTATGGTTTATCCCAGGATACTGAATATAGTTCCCTGTGCTATAGAGTAGGACCTTATTGTGTATCCATTCTAAATGTAATAGTTTGCATCTACCAACCCTCAAACTCCCAGTCCATCCCTCTCCCTCCCCCCGTCTCCCTTGGCAACCACAAGTCTGTTCTCTGTGTCTTCGAGTCTGTTTCTGCTTTGTAGATAGGTCCGCTTGTGCCATATTTTAGATGCCACATATAAGTGATATCATATGGTATTTGTCAGAAAGTAGCTGTTATGATAGGATTTTTTTTAAAAGGCACTGTGCCCTTGCAAATAGAATTCTTATGGGGAAAAAAAGCGTCTTCCTGATTCTTCTCTTTATAGGCAGGCAGATTTTCTACAGTCTAGTTGATGCTTCGTCTATGAACAATGCAAATTGGAAAACACTGATAAGGTCTCTTATGTCCGTTTATCTACTTTGTGTTTTGAACAGCAGCATGCGTCAGTGAGGGGTGCTGTCTGGCTGAAGGGGGAGGGAGTCTGACAGGAGTCACTCTTTCAGGCCAGGTTCCCCAGCCTGTAACCTGGGGATGATGAGGGCAAGTGAACCGCCTGTCAGCTCACAATGGTGCTTTGGCTTCCAGAGCTGGTGTCAGGGGTAGAGAACTCCCAAAAATGAACGGAACAAACTCCGAACATACAGAATTCATGACTTGATCCCTTCTCCTCTCTCCCTCCATCCTCACTCCCACGCCTGCTTTCTGTTTCATAGAGAAATGGGAGCAATCAGAAAAGACTCTCCACCGCTGCCATCACTACAAGTCCCAGCCTACCTGTGCCTGCACACATATACCTTTCCTCCTCTCCTGTTCCTGAGGGGGGCCTCTGCTCCAGTGCGAGGTCAGTGCCTTTAGTACGGCGCTGGGTCCCATCCTTGCTCACCTATCGGAGGACATCTCTCTAGCAACTACCCCTCCTCTCTCCTACACATCAGTTCTTCTCTTCTAATGACTGGATCGCTCCCACCAGGCTGCAAACATGCTATAATTTACACCTTTCTTAAAAACAAAAACTAAAACACTCGGTCCCACATTCTAATCCAGCTTCTGCCCCATTTCTCCACTCCTTTCTACAGCAAAGCTCATCAGAAGAGTCATCTACGGCACTGTCTCATTTCTCCTCCCATTCAGCCTTGAAGTCACCCCACAGGGCTCTCATGCCCACCACTTTACCAACATGACTTACGCTCTCCATGTAACTACATCCATTAGTCAGGTCTCGGTCTTAATCTTTCTTGTTTTATCAGCTTCATTTGTTACAGTTGATCGATCACTCCCCCCTCCTTGAAACATTCCCTTGTTGCTTCCAGAATGACACACTATCCTTGGGAATTCAAAGATGAATATATGATCCATGCCGCCAAGTCTGTTAGGAAGACTTGGACAACACCGTCAAGAGCTTCTGGACTTCCAGAGTCTCACATAAATCCATTTGTGGCGGTACCGCCCAGAGGTTTTCATGTCCAGGCACACGTAAAAAGATGATAACACCTGCCCCGTACTTCGGGATAAGGAGACAAGACCGACCCCAACAGAAGACAACCCACCTAGGCAACTCCAAGGCCTGAGGGTCACAACACGTGCTTTGAATGGCTCCAATGTATGCCTTCATGTAAAGCAACGCACCTCTGTTTTCTTGGGCTACAATGAAAATACAGTCATCTGATGGCCTTGGTCATAGACTTCTCTGTCGCATAAATGTGGTGCAAAGGCTCAGTTCTCAGAATTGTAGAAGTTTAACTCCTTCAGTTCAAGGCCTGTTGTATATCCCTCTTACATGCCCTGCAGCACCTAGCACAGTGGTGAACACAGTACATATTTTTTAAAATATGTCAGAATAAAATTCTGTGCCAGATACTATTGCTTCAGCAACATCGTCTTTTTTTTTTTTCTTTTATGTGAAAGCAGGTTTATTTAGAGAGATACACATCCCATAGGCAGATGCAGTCTGTCTCAGGAGGCGAGAGTGGCCGAGAAGTCCTTTCTTAATCGCCATACGTTTTTGGACAGTATTCTGTTCTATCAGTCAAAGGTTAGATAGATCTTACTTGAAAGTAGAAACCAAAAAAGACAAGTCCAGAACCTCCCTTACTCACACATTGTGTCATTGGAAGTTCTTCCTGGTATCTAACCCGATGGTACCATGAGTCTAAGCTTACTTTCTATGATTTAGCCTTGAAAATGAAGGAGAGGAGGAGCTGCACATGAATAGTCTGCGTAACAACACAAGCTGGTGATGATGGTGTCCTGATATCACTGGATTGTAGATGCTGTTAACGGTTTCCACTGTGGTTGCTATGGAAACAGTGAAGAGTGGTTTGGGCATAAAGCTTCTCAGAGAAAAGGTGTTTCAGAAAAGCAAAGCCCCAGAAGTCATCAAGGCCACTCCACAAGGAAAGGAATTCATTTGGTACACAGTGTTACCTTTTTCGGTTTTTATGTTGTTTTGCTCCATTTGTAATTTGACAACAAAGAAGCAAGAAGCAATCTACCAAGGTTGGGAACAAGGACACTTTTATTACTCTGAGATTCTTGTTTTCTGTTCAGTAGTGGAAAATAAACCAGGGATGATTATCTGTTCTCTGCTGATGCAGGCACCCTAGAAATAAACATATTCTCCACACTGTGGTGAAAAATGGAAACTTTTAAAGTTTGAGTGACCAAATAAGAACTCAGAAGAATTCTCACTCCTCCCCATAACCACTTCTATTTCATTTGCCTCCATAACACACACAAAAACATTGAGTTTCCCCTCCATAAATACAATCTTTCAGTCAAAAACATTTTAATGATTCATAAAGTTTATTATGGAAGACTAAGATGCCTGAAACTCAGTTTTCACCCTCAACTATCATCCAGCTATCAGAACAAAAAGAAATCAATCCTCAGTCATGGAACCTACCTCATGTCCCAGATGCCTTTGTCTGTGGAAAGTCTGTCCATCCCCAGCAGTTTAGGAATCAGGAAAATCACTCTCAAAAATGAGGCAGGGGAAAAAAAGGAAAGAATAGAGGGAAGCAAAGCTGGAAAGGAAATACGTATTAATTTCAAATAAGAAGAACTCAACTGTCCTTGTGATTAATTTTTTTTTTTTTTTTTTTTTGCAGTGCGGCATGTGGGATGTTAGTTTCCCCATCAGGGAAAGAACCCACACCCCCTGCATTGGAAGTGTGGAGTCTTAACCACTGGACCACCAGGGAAGTCCCTCAACTGTCCTTGAAAGGCAGAGGGGGATCCCAATTGTTATTGAACATTTCAGTTGGTTTCAACAGCACATTGTAAGCTATGGTTCCCCTCTTCTAAGAAGTTCAGAAATTACCCTCAGCCTTGCTATTTAAAGTATGGCTCATGGCTCAGCAGCATTGAGAGGTTTTGAGAAATGTGGAATTGCAAGCCCTGCCCTTCTGCAATTTAACAAGATCCTCCAGGTAATTCACGAGCATTTTGAGAAGCACTGATCCTGGTCATCCTTCAGTTCTAATGTGCTCTGAGGTGATGCCGACACTGCCCCTCTATCAACCGCACCTTGAGTAGCAAGGATCTAGAGAAGGCACTGGCTTTCCACCCTGGCTGCAAGTGAGAATCACCTGAGGAATTTCAAAACAACATGAGCCTGAGTCTCTCCTACATAGATTCGGAATTAACAGGTCTGGGGTGGGGCCCAGACATTAGTATTTTTCAAAAGCTCCCAGATGACTCTAACAAGTGGCCAGTGGTGAAATCCATTTACCTAGACTAACTCTTCATTTTTTAATAATTAAAACCCCAAACTGCCATTAGAATAGGACTTGGTGGTTTCCCTACTTTATCTCATTTGGGAGTCCTCAAAACAACTCTGTAAGGTAGATACAGCAGATATTGTTACACCTGTTTAACAGATAAGAAAATTAGCTGAGAGCTGCTTTCACGACACTAACTTAGGGCGCAGCTAAATAACTGCTATTTCCCTGGTTGAGAATAGCGGAAAGTTGAGGTCTAAAGTTAATACAACATCCAGTGTTTTCCACTGTGAGTCTATAGGAAAAACCTGAACTCATTTTCAAGGATAAATCACCAATGCCAATCTCTTAATTTTATATGTGAGGAAACTGAGGCCCAGAGATTTGTCTCAAACCACAAATTTTAGCTGAAATGAGAACTCAGATCTCCACGCTCCTAGTTCAGTATGTTTCCCACTAAATTGCATTTCCCAAGCATGATCCATCTTGTGGGATTCCACAAGATACTAACAGATGTTCCACTGAAAAAGGTTAGATATGCTAAGCCACATGTGGGTTAAAACAAATTCAATAGTGTCCTTGACCTCACGACTTCTCGGCCTTCACTGGGCTCATGTGTCCTCCAAGTCTCTGAGAGCTTTATGTAATATATGGCATTTCCAGAACTTATTTGACTATGGAACCACTTTTTTTTAGTCAAGAATCTTGAAATAGTCCTATTCAAATAAGCAGACCTTGAGGAGGACTGTAGGCTACTCTGCTTGAGGGGTTGGAAACAAGGTTATGCCCTCAGAATTAGGGCACCAACTATAATACTTAAAGGGAAAAGTATCATTAGCACCACAAGACATCTAAAACAGTCAGCTCAAGGCTGCAAAAGTATGGCCTCATCATTTTATTCCACGTTGTCCCTTAATAGACCGTGCCTCAGACCCATTCCCCCAATAGGAAGTCATTGTGATGTCCTTCTTGCTGGTTTGCTACTTTGTAATGAGCAAATCCCTGTGTCAGGCACTAGGCAAAGCACTTACCCGGATAATCTTGTTTAATCTTTAAAACAATCCTATGAGGTAAGGACTCTTAGTATCCCTACTTTAAAGTTTAAAAATCTGAGACTTAAAAGAGGTTAAGTAGCATGTCCAAAGTCATACAGTCAGTAGTGGAACTAGGTTTTGAACCTGAAGCTGCCCAATGCCAGATTCAGTTATGTGATTATGACATGATGTTGCCACTATAAATGATCTTCTTTTCCACTTATCAGAGTGTATTCCATTTATCAGAGAGAGAGAGACAGAGAGATAGAGACAGAGAGAGAGCTTTTGGAGAAATGTTTAAGGACTGTGAGGGCTAACAAGTCTGCAGTGTGCAGCGCAGGCCAGCAGGCTGGAAATCCCAGCTGGAGTCAACGCTGGAGTCTTGAGTCTGAAGGCAATCTGGAGGCAGAATTCCTTCTGGGGACCTCAGTCCTTTCCCTTAAGGATTTCAACCGACTGGACGAGTCCCACCTACGTTATGGAGGACAATCTGCTTTACCCAAAGTCTACTGATTCAAATGTTACCACATCTACAAAATGCCTTCACAGCAACACCTAGACTCAGGTGTTAGACCAACAGCTGGGTACTGTAGCCTGGCCAAGTTGACACTTAAAATTAACCATCACACTATATAATAAACAAAAATTAAAAAAAAACGTAGGTATCCTAGATTGCATAGTCCAATTTCCTTATTTTGCAAATGAGAAAACAGATCAGAGAGGATAGGCACCCAGTGATACACATGCGTTCACAGGAGAACATGCACACCCACATTCGCAGAACCTTTCATAAGTTGCTCACTACCTTCTAATACAATTAAGTAGAAAAATTAAAGCCCTCCAAAACACCATTTATTTTTATTTTGAAGACTTGATTAGAAAAATTCAGCAAACAGTCCATTTTATTTCTTCTCTCCAGGCTAATGCTCCCACATGCTGGATGTGGGGACTACTTTCAGAGCAGATGGGGAGTCTGGAAATAGCTGACACTTTTCTCCCCCAAAGCGGACTTACTCTCAAGTTCATTCCTGTCCCTCCTACCCACCCCCTCAACCTCTCCAGTCTCACCTGTCACTTCTCAGGCCTCCTCCAACTTGATGCCTCCTTTTGCCTCTGGGCTTGCAAACATGCTCTTCCGTCTGCGGCACTCTTTCCTCAACCCCCTACCCCTCCACACACACACATCCCTTTTGCCTGGTTAAAGCCCAGTCATGCTAAGTCTCAGCTGAAACATCTTTTCCTCAGGTAATGCCCCTGCCCCTACCAGACCGGGTTAGATGTCCTTCCCATGCACCCCTATGGCATGCAGTACCAACCCCTGATATGTACTGTTTATTTATCTATATCCCCACTAATGGTATCCCCAGCGTTAGAGTGTATCACATAAAAGACATTCAATAAATATTTATTGGGGGAAGGAAGAAAAGGAGGAATGAAGGAAAAAGGAAGGGATTTCTGTAGGGCCTATCTTGCACTGCATGACTGAGATCTGACTATTAGAAACAGTCTGTGATGAAATTTGCCCAGGGAACTGCAGGGGGTAGAGCAAATTTGGTCATTTCAGGTGCTAGGGAGTCTCTATCGAGTGACCTGGCATCCTGGGGTTTTGTTTTGCCGTCATTTGGACATTGATATCACCAGGGAGTTATCGGTGTAAAGTAACAAGAAGCTGAACCAGGGTGGTAGCAGGAATGAAAAGGGACCCATAAAGGGATGTTTCATGGCTAATTTGGACTGCATTCGTTGGGATGTGAAGGAGAAGGGTGCAAGATCAGGAAGCTGGGAGAATCTGATTTCTGGTACAAGACAATATCATCAATTCCATACTAATTGGAGGTATTAGGAAAGCATCTAAAAATACAGCTGAAAATATAAAACAAAGCCAAGAAGATCTACCGTCCTTCACAAATTCTTTATATCAATTCCTGTTATCAGAGAAGTGTCAAAACTGGCCAGCAGGCAGAACCGGTATTGCCTATACGATGTGCTTTGAGGGTCATCAAAAAGACTCTTCTCCTTCACGATCTATCATCATGTCAAGGTACCTGAAATGTAATTAAAATGGTACTTTTCGTATATCACCACATATAATTTGTATGCACATATTATATCTCTGGAAGGAAAGATAAGTCATGGTAACAGTGGTTACCTCTGGAAAAGGGGGATTAGGAGATTGGAGGTCAGAGGTGGGAGGGAAACCTATCTTTTACCATTTACACTTTTGTACCCACTGAAGCTTTTTATCATGTACATACATCTTTAATGTAGAAAAGAAAATTTTTCATTTTATTTTTAAAAGTTGGAATTTGTCAATGGGCTGTTGGTTAAATAAATTATAGTACATCCATTAAGTGGGATAATGTACAGTCATTAAAATGAGAAAGATAGCTTTGATCCAAAAGATGTACTGATCCAAAGATGTCCGTGATGATTATTTAAGTAAAAAACAAAATTTAGAGTGTAAACATTAAAAATCCACCCATTAGAAAAAAATGTGTTTAAATACCTGTTAGCATGTATATGCATAGGGAAAAGCTGTCAAAATACACCTGTTAGCATTGATTACCCTGGCAAGATGGAATTAGAAGAAACTTTCGCTTTCTAAGTTATATATTTTGACATTGTTTGAACTTTTACAAGGAGCATATTACTTTATAATCAGAAAAAAAGATAATTTAAAACATTTGTGGCAACGCAAATAGCCCCAAAATGGAGGGAGGGTCATCATCTTCAGCAGCTGGGGCAACTTTTAAACCCTCTAGATGAAAACGAGGTACTCATGGGGAGTGTGTGCATTAAGTCAGGGAGAAGTGCTGTAATACAGCCTTGGCTCACAACAGTGCCTCAGTAATATTTAATAACTGAATTTATAATTAAACTCAATAAAGTTGGACTATAAACTAGATACAACTTGTCTTTTTCCCAAGTGAATGACAAAATAGATACTTATCACCAGGAGCTTAAAAAACAGAGGATCTGGGGCTTCCCTGGTGGCGCAGTGGTTGAGAGTCCGCCTGCCGATGCAGGGAACACGGGTTCGTGCCCTGGTCCAGGAAGATCCCATATGCCGCGGGGCGGCTGGGCCCTTGAGCCATGGCCACTGAGCCTGTGCTCCGCAACGGGAGAGGCCACAAAAATGAAAGGCTCAGCGTACCGCAAAAAAAAACAAAACAAAACAGAGGGTCTGACCTCAAGGCCATAGTCTAAGATAACTTAACATCACCTGTTTTCCCCTCTTCCCTGCTTTCCAACAATCTGATTCTTTTCTTTTTGTTTGCCCTTGTCATCTTCCCAGCCCTTTTTTAAAAATTGCCCATTAGAACCACAAGAGGGCAGCAGCCTCATGTACAAGAAAGGCTCTCAGGCATTGGTAATCATAAAAAGCAAAGGGAGGAGATGCCTTTATAAAAAGTGTTACCAAACTTTAGAGATTTCAGCATCTTGCTCTGAATAGATGTGGAACCACATTTAATGTTCTGTTAGAAATTATAAACAATGAGTGGAAAAGAAATTCATGCTGGTGAGTGGAGCTAATGTATTTCCCTCTCTTCCAGAAACTGGCCAGAGAAATGAGAGAACAGTCTAGAACCTAAGACTTACTCCTAATGTAAACTCTTGCACCAGGATGGAAGGGGAATCTTACCACAATGCTACTACCGTCAATGGCACCCCAGTGAATCACCAGCCTTTGGAACGCCACAGGTTGTGGGAAGTCATCACCATCGCAGCTGTGACAGCTGTGGTGAGCCTGATCACCGTCGTGGGCAACGTCTTAGTCATGATCTCTTTCAAAGTCAACAGCCAGCTGAAGACAGTTAATAACTATTACCTGCTCAGCTTAGCCTGTGCAGACCTCATCATTGGGATCTTCTCCATGAACCTCTACACCACCTACATCCTCATGGGACACTGGGCTCTCGGGAGTCTGGCTTGTGACCTTTGGCTCGCACTGGACTACGTGGCCAGCAATGCTTCTGTCATGAACCTTCTGGTGATCAGTTTTGACCGATACTTTTCTATCACAAGACCCCTGACGTATCGGGCCAAGCGTACCCCAAAGAGGGCTGGCATCATGATTGGCTTGGCCTGGCTGATCTCCTTCATCCTCTGGGCCCCAGCGATCCTCTGCTGGCAGTACTTGGTTGGGGAGCGGACGGTCCCACCAGATGAGTGCCAGATCCAGTTCCTCTCGGAGCCCACCATCACTTTTGGCACTGCCATCGCTGCGTTCTACATCCCTGTTTC
This sequence comes from Lagenorhynchus albirostris, assembly GCF_949774975.1. Taxonomy (NCBI): domain Eukaryota; kingdom Metazoa; phylum Chordata; class Mammalia; order Artiodactyla; family Delphinidae; genus Lagenorhynchus; species Lagenorhynchus albirostris. The sequence continues at coordinate 77,059,805 of NC_083095.1, read as the reverse complement.
TGTGATGACAATCCTCTACTGCCGGATCTACCGGGAAACAGAGAAGCGAACCAAGGACCTGGCCGACCTCCAGGGCTCTGACTGCATGGCTGAAACTGAGAAGAGAAAGCCAGCTCACGAGGCTCTGCTCACGTCCTGCTTTAGCTGCTGCCCCCAGCCCACACTGGCCCAGAGGGAAAGGAACCAAGCCTCCTGGCCATCCTCCTGCAGGAGCACCTCCGTCACTGGGAAGCCATCCCGAGCCACTGGCCCGAGCACTGAGTGGGGCAAAGCTGAGCAGCTGACCACCTGTAGCAGCTACCCCTCCTCAGAAGATGAAGACAAGCCCACCACTGACCCTGTCTTTCAAGTGGTCTACAAGAGTCAGGCCAAGGAAAGCCCAAGGGAAGAATTCAGTGCTGAAGAGGTCAAGGAAACTTTTGTGAACGCTCAAACTGAAAAAAATGACTATGACAGCCAAAAATACTTCCAGTCTCCAGCTGCTGCTCATCGACCCAAGAGTCAGAAGGGCATGGCCTATAAGTTCCGACTGGTGGTGAAAGCTGATGGGACCCAGGATACCAACAACGGCTGTCGCAAGGTGAAAATCATGCCCTGCTCCTTCCCGGTGTCCAAGGACCCTTCAACGAAAGGCCTTGATGCCAACCTCAGCCATCAGATGACCAAACGAAAGAGGATGGTCCTCGTCAAAGAGAGGAAAGCAGCCCAGACCCTGAGTGCAATTCTCCTGGCTTTCATCATCACGTGGACCCCTTACAACATCATGGTCCTGGTTTCCACCTTCTGCGACAAGTGTGTCCCAGTCACCCTGTGGCACTTGGGCTACTGGCTGTGTTATGTCAATAGCACTGTCAACCCCATTTGCTATGCCCTCTGCAACAGAACCTTCAGGAAGACCTTTAAGATGCTGCTTCTCTGCCGATGGAAAAAGAAAAAAGTGGAAGAGAAATTGTACTGGCAGGGGAACAGCAAGCTCCCCTGAAAAGTAACGACTCCCCTCAGAAGAATGACCAAGGTCAAGGTCCTCTGAGGACGGGTGAGCTGATTCTGCTTTACTTTTCAAAAAGACCTTTTGAGTCCCTGAGGACATGGAAAGCCTCGAGGTCCGTCGCCAGAAGGAAAGAGTCACAGCTGTCACAGTTACTGCCATATTGAATGATTCTTATCCATGACCAGGGTCGCCTGATGCTGCTGGAGTGTTTGCCACCAAAGTAAAGAGACAGACTCATGACCCTTCACAGGAGGAGGAGCAGTTGGTCACAGCAAACAACAACTGAGGGAGCTCCTGTCCAACCTTCTGTGGGCAACAGCAGGACCGGTGGAAACCTGTCACAGAGTTTTGTGCAGTATGTATGTATCTGTGAAGTTGTCTCATTTCAGTGAGAACGAGGAGAATGTAAGTCAGTGTCACCTGTTAACAAGAGTGATATTCAACTGGCTTCTAAGATTCTATTTCTTTATGAACTGAACAGTATTTATTATGCAGCTATTATGTGTTCTGTACTGTGGTATGTTTTCCTGTCCCTACATCTGAGCAAAGCTCTTGCTCTTCCTTTTCACAACTGATGCCAATTCCTGGTACCCACTGAGGCCAGGCTGGTCCCCACAGAACCACCCTTCCTCTCAGAGTCCTGGGTCTGAAAGGACACTGGAACCTGATCACACCCAGTCCTACAGAGAAGCCTCTATTCTGCTAATAAAGGTAATCAGGTCTCCACAGTCATTTATTTTGTTTTTACCAGTGGGGATTTTTTTCCTTTTATGTAAACAAATATTATGTATTGTAGTTTGTGCCCTTTGAACCCATTTATTTATGCTCTGTCCTCAGGAAGACTAATTGTATGACAGCTCTTCACTGGGTAAAGACCTTCTGCAGTCTGTTTAATCATGGTTCTCTTAAATTATTTTCAGAGGTCTTACTTTCTAATCTCTTCACAAGGCAAACCTGAGGCAAAATGTGCAAAACAAATCTGGTTTCGCTCCATGCTTTTGAACTTCTTCCAGGCCCTTTTGCAGGCCCTCATCCAGACCCTCAATTCACACCCAGGCACAAGCAGGTCACTTTGCTGTCTCCAGCCAGAAATGCTATTTAGAGGGACAGCAGGGGAAAGGCTCTTTTAAAAAAAAATAGGTCCTCCAAATCATGGCTCAGAAATGACTTACTGGGCTTCCCTGGTGGCACGGTGGTTAAGAATCCGCCTACCAATGCAGGGGACATGGGTTCGAGTCCTGGTCTGGGAAGATCCCACATGCCGCGGAGCAACTAAGCCCGTGTGCCACAACTACTGAGCCTGCGCTCTAGAGTCCGCGAGCCACAACTGCTGAGCCTGCGCACCTAGAGCCCGTGCTCCACAAGAGAAACCACCATAATGAGAAGCCCGTGCACCGCAACGAAGAGTAGCACAAGCTCACCTCAACTAGAGAAAGCCTGTGTGCGGCAACAAAGACCCAATGCAGCCAAAAATAAATAAATAAATACATTTATTTTTTTTAAAAAATGACTTACTTAGTCATTCCTCTCCAAATTCACAAAAATGAGAAGCCCAGAAAAATACAGTTGAGGTCCAGTAATGACCTCATGGTCATTAAAAATGACCATGTTTTCTTTAAAAACAAAATGTAGGCCATAATAATGTATAAAAATAAAAGTTATCAACATACATTTAAATATCAGGATTATCCAAAAACCAAATTTTAACTGAAATCTCTGTGTATATAAACAGACCAAATCTAAGAGGTTTCTTTGATAATTCTGAAAATAAACCAATGTGCAAGAAATCAAAACAATACAATAATGCATACAATTAATGAACAGTCCACAAAGAAAGCAGCAGTATAGCATACAACAAGGATTTTAAAGATGAAATACTCCTGTCAGACAGAAATTCAGTATTTAACCTGTTAATTACATCTGCAGTTGTATATAAAAATCTCTGGGCTTCTTTTCACCTAATGTGGGCCAGTTCTTTTTCAGCCTCGTTTGCTAAAGGGATGTAAAAATAGCTGGTTTAGTTGTCCTGGGACTTTGGTACGTACCTGAGTATAGGAGAGTTTCAAGCTTTCCACTGAAGAGTGAATTGGCCTCTTCTACAGAGTACCAAGGACGCTTCAGGGAAGTGGAAACCCAGGCCTCTCCAGCCCTGTAGGGACTTGATGTTGAGATGGAACATCTTTGAAGCAATGTAGCTGCTGAGGCTTTATGAAGGGCAGGTTGACACCCACCAAGAAGTTGGTAGAGAATATTAACTGGCTCAATTCCCCAAGACAGAGACTCCCAGGTCTACAAGATGCCAACAGGACGTGGCTTCATACGCTCTGGATAAACAGTTGATTCTTTGAGTTTAAGGCTTTGACAAAAGTGAAAATCCCTCCAAGAGAATAGCACTTTGAGCTCACTCACTGTTCACAGTAGACAGAGATACAACCTAATTCAAACAAAAGAACACAGAACTGAGGGGGTGGGCTGGTGGAGGCACACTTTTCTCACTCCACAACTGCCTAGAACTAAGCCTTTTTTGTCTTTTGTGAAATTCATTGAGAGGCCTATGCCTCCTACATCACGGGCTTTGGGAGGCAACCAGTTATGAAGACTACCTATGCCCCTTGACAAAGACAAAAAGAATGCCCCGAACTACTAGGGGAAAGGAGACTTCTTTAGAATAGGGCCTCTGGTGGGGTCCTCAGAATGAACAGATCCAACTGTAAACTACAGGGACCTGATGGGTGGATGGGTAGGGTGTGGACTGACTTTGGATCTTAGGCCGTCTTACGCCCCGTCTCCAAAGCTCTCTTTGTGGTACACTATGTGCAGCTTTGATTAGTGGCCTGTTGGATACTGCTATGTTGCTAACGTTGTGGTTTGTTTCTCCTCGCTGTGAATTTGATGGCTTGTCGAGGAATCTGTTTTCAGTACAATGTTTGGTTAAAGCATTTTGTCAGTATTCCTGGTCTCTGCTTTGCTCCTCTGGTGAATGCCTTTTCAGGGTGATGCTGATGTTTGGCTCTTTGTCGTTGTGAAATCTGTACCTAATCTCTGGAGAGAAAAATCCCATTGTCTACTGTAAATACTGGAATCACAGCAAAGGATGTGGGGACTGGACTGCTTTTCTGTATCATACTAGCATTGTTCTAGATATTAAAGAAATTTAACCACACAGTAGTCCAACGCAAAGTGTTTAAATAAGAAAATGGTCTCGGGCTTCCCTGGTGGCACCGTGGTTAAGCATCTGCCTGCCAATGCAGGGGACACGGGTTTGAGCCCTGGTCCAGGAAGATCCCACATGCCATGAAACAACAAAGCCCGTGCGCCACAACTACTGAGCCTGTGCTCTAGAGCCTGCAAGCCACAACTACTGAGCCCATGTGCCACAACTACTGAAGGCTGCGCGCCTAGAGCCCGTGCTCTTGCAACAAGAGAAGCCACCTCAATGGGAAGCCCGCGCACTGCAACCAAGAGTAGCCCCCGCTCACCGCAACTAGAGAAAGGCTCCATGCGGCAACGAGGACCCAATGCAGCCAAAAATGAATAAATTAAATAAATAAATTTGAAAAAAAAAAAGAAAGAAAATGGTCTCAGTGAGCTTGACAGATCCATCTATGTTAGAGATTCCACACACATTCGCATTGCCTGGCCTTTTAAGGGAGTAGGGGTTGATATACAATGTAGATACATGTCCCTCTTGCCACCTTTGTGATTTTCCCCTTTCCTCTCAGTTACCAAATGACCAAATTAAGATGAAATAATGATGACAAGATTCCTGTGACTAAAATGATCCCATCACCCTCCAGGACGAGGGAGGTGAGGCAGACCTCAATCCAGGGCACGTTAGCCAATACAGACCCTGCAACGAACCAGAACTGCAGCATTTCTTCTCTAACTGCTCGAAGAGCTGGTGCCCCAGTCATTTCATTCCATTGTAAGGGATACTAATTCCCACCTCCCCCCACTCATATTACCAGTAAAGTTTGAGATTATATAATTCTTTCCGATAAGAGCCCCAGATTGAGAGTGAGGAGGAAGGGAAATACGTTTTTTAAGCATCCAGGAAGGAACCAGAAGAAAAATTATTTAAAACATACAACTTTTTTTGGGGGGGAGGATAATTTTAAACTTAGAAAAAAAGCTGCAATAATAGTACTCTGATATCCTTCTCCCACATTCCCCAGTTGTTAACATTTTGACACATTTGTGCTGTGTGTGTGAGTACACTTTTTTTTTTTTCTCAACCATTTGGAGTAAGTTGCAGACATCACATCCACTGACCTCTAAATACTCCAGTGGGTATTTCTTAAGAACAAGGAATTATCTTACATTACCACAATACAAATACAAAATCAGGAAATTCAACATTGCAGTAATATTATTATGTGAATCATAATTATGTAATACAGTCCATACTCAACTTTTACCAGTTGTTCAAACAATTTTCATTATAAGAATTTCTTTTCCAGTTAGGATCTAATCGAGGACCACACACTGCATTTAGTTGTCATGTCTCTTGGACTCTTTTAATTTGGAAGAGGTCTTCAGCTTTCTTTCGTCTTTTATGCTATGGTCATTTCTTTAGCGTACATTCAATCCAATTTTTAAAAAAGAATTTCCAGGGACTTCCCTGGTGGTCCAGTGGTAAAGAATCTGCCTTCCAATGCAGGGGATTCAGGTTCGATCCCTGGTCGGGGAGCTAGGTTCCCACATGCCACAGGGCAGCTAAGCCCTCGCACCACAACTACTGAGCTCCCGTGCCGCAAACTACAGAGCCCACGCGCTCTGGAGCCCGCACGCCACAACTACAGAGCTCAAGCGCCCTTAAGCATGCACGCCACAACTAAAGAAGAGAAAAAAACCCACACGCCACACTAGAGAGAAGCCCGTGCACCACAACAAAAATCCCGCATGCCGCAACTAAGACCCGACACAGCCCCCAAAATTAATTAATTAAAGGGTTAGTTTAAAAAAAAAAGAATTTCCATCAGTTTGCGGTTGTCTGATGTTTCACATCAGATTCAGTTTGTTTGTTTTGATTTGGGCAGGAATGTCACAAATGTGATATTGTGTCCTCAGTGCCTCACATTAGCAAGACATGATGTTTTATCCCAGTAGTGGTGACGCTAACATGGATCGCTTGGTTAAAGTGTAACTTCCATCCACCCCTCCACGTTTCTCCACTATAAATTTACTATTTTTCCCTCTGCAACTAATAATTTTGAGAAAGAGATTTTAAGCCTCTATAAACGTCCTATGGGTCATCAGGTTTTCACTCAATAATTGTAGCATATCTTTATTATTCTCATCAAGTTATTCCTATGATGATTGCCAAGTGGTTGGCATTCCACTGTAGGGAAGACTTGTTCCCTCTTTATTATCTATTTTTTTACTTACTTATTACTATTATAGACTAACAAACTCATAATAATTGGTTAAAACCCATTACTGTCATTATTTCAATGTTAAAATTGTCACAAATTTATGCAGTAAGAGCCCCTTCAAGATGATTCCTGTGACCCTTTGACATAGTTCAAACATTTGTTGAGCACTCCCTTACTTTCTGGTACAAGAAGATATTCCAGGCTCATCTTTACTCTCCCACCCCAACCCAAGAACCAGCCATTTCTTCAAGGAGCCCTGGTTTCATTAAGTAGAGAATGGTACCTGACTCAGTTCTAGAATCAGGATGTATTCATTGCTATTAGGCCCTTTCAGTGGATGGAACTAAAAAATATGTATATGTGTATACTTACTAAAAACAATGAGTTCATATTGACATCTGCAATTCAAACAACAGGGGCTTCCCTGGTGGCGCAGTGGTTAAGAATCCGCCTGCCAATGCTGGGGACACAGGTTCAAGCCCTGGTCCGGGAAGATCCCACACGCCATGGAGCAACTAAGCCCACGCACCACAACTACTGAGCCTGTGCTCTAGAGCCCATGAACCACAACTGCTGAGCCCATGCACCACAACTACTGAAGCCCGCGCGCGTAGAGCCCGTGCTCCGCAACAAGGTAAGCCACCACGATGAGAAGCCTATGCACCACAACGAAGAGTAACCCCGCTCGCCTCAACTAGAAAAAGCCCATGCACAGCAACGAGGACCCAACGCAGCCAAAAATAAATAAATTTATTTTTTTAAATGTTAAAAAAACAATCAGTAACCCTTGTTTCATTTTTACTCACAGTCATTTTGTTTTTGTTTTTCTTTCCTCTATTTTTCACTGGCGCCACCTTCTCCAAATGCCCCAAATCTTTGTACCCTCTTTCCTTCACCATCTTCTTAGATCCAAGAACCACCATCCAGGCAACCTGATTACTCCTTTGTTTGGTTACTCATTTGTTCAGCAGATAATTTTTTATCTCTGTGGGAACCACGTGACTTCAGAGGGGAACAAGACACTGTCCCGGCCTCCAAGAACACAGACTAACAGAATGAGGGACAGTACAAAGAGAATCACCCCAGTGATGGCTGGAGGCCTCCAGGTCTCCTCCTCCCCGAGCACAAACATTTCCCTTCTCTAGGCCTCTTTTTTTCCCTGCTCTTTGGCAGAAGGGGAAACTAGCACCAAAATCTGAACTGCAGAGGGTAGAACCCTTGTATGATTGAAAAGAGAAAGTGAGTGAAGAGTAACAAGATGAATGTGGATTATATCCAACATTCCACTTAGAAGCTCTCACAAGCAATCCTCTGGTCTTTTTTTATCCAGTTTGGTTCCCAGGCCTTTCAGAAAGGAGTCTTGCCCTGTCAGGATACAGCCTAACCTTCCTATTCCATAATCCAATCCCTTCTCAAGGTAGAGGTCAGGTAGGAATGCAGAAATTGGAGAAGTTGTCAGTAGGATTCTGCAAGGACACTTTCAAAATCAAATACATACAATCACACACATATTTACATACATAAAACTTGAAGCAGTGAGGATGGAAAAGAGCCTCAAGCAGTTGGTTCAGAGTGGGAGGGCTGAGAGCCTACCAGGAGCTCAGAGTCCTTCGAGACGCCTTGAAGAAGAGCAGGAACTTCCTTCCCAACCAATCCCCACCAGCCCCAAAGAAGATGAAGGGAAAGAGAAGCTGCTTTATGTCACAGACATCTGCTGGGCCACATCATTTAAAGATGTGAGGTTGGGCCGGAGAGCAAGTCAGGAGGGAAGGCAAAGCTTGTTTTTCTTCCATTAACATATTATCTCAAAGGTTTTGGGTACCTGAGGTTTCTACGAAAGACTCTAGGCTTTGGGGCAGTGATTTTCATATACCACAGTTAGTTTAGAGACTGCTTAACAGTAATCAGTCACACCAGGTGACCATGGAATGCCATACACAGGATTTTCCCTTACCGTTTGTCCTGAGAGGAGCGAGGTGTGTCCTCGAGAAGATAAGGCGAAGTCAGGCCTGCAAGGCCTCCAGGCGGCCTCTGCCTACCTGTCCAGGCCTTCTCCGCTCCCCTCTTCCAGAAGTGGTCCAGCTATATGGCTCTCACAGTTCCTTCAGGGGCCGACCTCCCTCCCACCTCAGCTCACACTGGGAAGCCCCTCATTCTCATCCTTTCTTCTCAGCCTCAGCCTAGTTTATTCTTATGTAGTCTTTCGTCTTACCTCACGGGTCACTTTCTCAGCAAAGTGGTCCTACATTTGCCCTCTACCCTCTCATCCAGATTCCCATGTTATGAGCTTTTATAGCACCCAGGACTTTTCCGTGGAGCACCTATCAAGGTTTTCGTTACATATATTTGTTTGGTTATTCATGTCTATTTCTCCCACTAAACTCTAAGCTCTGAAGCCAGAGTCATGCTATTCTGCTCATCATTGTGCCCCCTCACCTAATAGCCTTTGGCACATTCAAGAGTATAGGTGCTTCACAATGTAGTCTTTACTAAACAGTAAGTGCATACCTGAGATAAGCGATGGTTGCAAGGTAAGATTCCTGGGTTTTGTGGGCTTTTTTCTAGCATGGTTAGTATCTTTGTGCTTCCCTGAGAAGTAGCTTAATTCACCACGAGTCTCTGATCTCCATTTTTGTCTGATTTGAGTTGGGATCCCTAAAAATGATGAAGCTGTATGTGGCAGCCACCCAGAACTGTTATAGTGGAGAAATTAAGATTCTTCCCACCCTTCCTTGAGAACAGGACTGTTGTATTACTAGTGCTTTCCAGTCCAGGTAGCTTAGAGTCCAGAGAGGAAAGTCAGAGAAGTAAACAGGTAATCCGATAAAATGAAATTCTATAACGGTGTAAGCACAGGCACGAAAGGGGACAAAAAAGAGGTTCTTATCCAAGCCTTTGGGGCATCTGGAAGATTTTTGTCAAAGGTGATTTCTACACTAAGTCCTGAAGAAAATGTAAGAGGTAGACAAGGGAAAGGGATGGGGGTGGGGTAGAGAGTTGAGAGGAAGAAATAATCAAAAAGGTCCAGAGGTGAGCAAACATATAGAACTTAAGAGTGGGGAAATGAGGAAAACTCAAGATGTAAGTGGGATCAAAGTGGCAAGAAGTGAATCTGGAGGGACCACGGTCAGGGTCCCATATTTTGAAGTCTATGGAGAGTCTACAAAGGGTTTTTAATAAGGGAATGACCCCGTCGGATTTGCCTTTTAGAAAGATCTTTAGGTTTACAGTGTCTGAAACTCTAGGCACCAGACATTAGGACTAGAACTGCTTTGCCTTGGAAGTCAGTTTCTCTTGACTACACCACCCCTTCTGAGGAGTGTTTGGAAGGAGAGAGGCAAGTCCCCAGATCATGCCAACAGCTGTAGGCAGAGGGTGGGCAAGTGAATAGATGTATGGCTATGTGTTGATCATGGGTATGTGAATGTTTAGTTTTTTTAGTTTAGCTTATGAGAGAAGCACTGTAGGAAGTAGTTAACAGGACTTGCTCTAGGTTACCAGCAGGTGAGCTTGGGAAAATTTTAACCTCTGTTTCCTCATCTGAAAAGTAAGAATATTAATAATTATGAGCTTTCACTGAGCACTTATATGAATAGGGTTAGTATTAATATTAAGTGGGATGATAATACATGTAAAGTGTTCTAAACAGTTCTACTTATGAAGTAGATATTTCCCCCATTTTACAGCTGAACCTTTGATCCATTTCACTCATGATGAAACTGAGGCTCAGAAAGGTTTCTTTCCCAAGATCATACAATTAGTAAGTGATGGAGCCAGGACATGTATTCACCCGATTTCTCCCTTAAGTTAGAAAGTTCCTTCTGACCCATTCATTCAAGATGGATATGGAGGCAACACAGCCAATTTTGCATTGACTGAGGGAAAAAGAGAAGGCTTTCAGCAGGTTGGAGATCATTTTGGTCAGTTCTGGATAAGTGCATAAGTCAGGACACTGGGTTCAAGTGATAGACACCTACTGGAACTAGCTTTAGTAAAACACATAAACACTATACTAGAGGATATACCAGTGCTCCGTGGAACGCAAGGGCAAGAATGCAGCGACCTCAGGAAAGGATTTGAAAAAAGGTACAGTTCTCAGATTTCATCTTCCACTTCAGCTTGGAAGCTGTTTTCTCCTTTTCTGTAGTGTACATGGTAGAATAAAGGACCATGAACATCTTGCAAGTTTATATGTTGCAATCTACGCGTTTAGTCCCTGAGTTTTCATTTTAAATTCCCCAGGAACAGCCTTTGGCCTAACCTGGATGAGATGCCCATAAAAGCAGAGCCGCACAGCACAAATATGGTTGCTGGGACAACATCTTTGCACCCCCTTCTCAGGGGAGAACCAGTTACAGGGGTAAGCTGGGCGACAGCTCAACAGATGTACATTAAAGGAAGGCAGGCTCTCATTGTCAGAGTTTAGATTTTCCTCTGCCCTTCCCCACTTTCCAATTGTGCTAATATATCTCATTTTCTCCTCCATAAAGATTCAATCCTACCATTCCTCACATTCTGGGAATAAAATAATTTACTTTTGGGGATAGAAAGAAATTTGAGAGACCATCAGGTAGGTGCACATATAAACCTCCTAAGAGGTGACTTCTGCCCAATTTTTTAACAACGCCAAGAAAAGTAAATCTCACGGTCACTGGCACCTCACAATCTTGTTTACTATGCCAAGAAATTCCTCTTCACAAGAAACTAATTCCTTCTGCTGTATTTAAGTCCATTTCCTTTCTCAGACTTCACAGAGTGGTACACAGCTCATCAGAATTTGCTTTAAAGGGATTATCAAGCCTTTGAAAAATCCCCAGCATTCTCTTTACCAAACTAAAAATTACAGCCACTTTAATCCTTCTTAAAGTATATCTAGTTAATATAGTCATGAGGTCAGTAGAATCATTTGTATAGAAAAGTATGAATATTAATCGCTGGCAGCTTTTCTCTAGACCTGCTCTATATATCTTATTATAGAGGCTAAAACTGAACACAGTACTCTCCAAATCAGGATAAATGATAAGTAAGGGGCTAGGCTGGAGATGGTGGGGGAAGGGATTCAAGAGGCTTTCACTGAATCCCTGCACGAATTGCAGCTGAACCTCCATGGACTTGAAAGGTTGTCCAGCAGCTACTTGCTCCACCAATCTCTGCCATACTCTCTTTGTGGGCCAGATTCCTTAGACTGTTGATTCTGCTTACCTGTGGCTCAGGATCAACATACCGCCTTCTCTGATACAGTACCACCCAACTGACTGGCTCAAGTCCCACCCTCAGTCCAACCAGCTGTGGATGGGAAGGCAGGTCCATCCAGGCCTGTGAAGAGACAAATGCAAAATGAAATTTTTCTTTCTTGTGTATAATGCACAAGATACCGTGACAGCAATGATTGCAAGGAAGCTTTTCTTACATATCTTCTCATGGTCCCTTATGAATCACCTCATAAAACTTTTAGAATGATTCCGTTTCTTAATCTTCATGCCAAATTTTCATGATCACTTAATTCTGAAGATTTTCTAATTTTTTTTTACTACAGTTATTTAGAAATATGCTTTAAAATATCCAAATATATGTAGTAGGAGTGGGATTACTTCGAGTGGGATTACTTTATATATACATGTTTTCCATATGTATATGGAAATTTTTGTTTACTAAGGAGGTACAGATACAAATCTTCAGTCATTACTAGTTCATTAAATTTTAGTGGAATTAAATGCCTTGTCAAAGTTTTCTATTGGAAATGCTGTGCCCAGATAGTTTTTACGGCCCTACCCATTCCTCCTGTTTACCACTTGACATTATTAATTTACTCCTCCCTCTTCTCAGGTTTGCCCAGGCTGGCTCAATGCTATCAGACTGCAGCCGCTGTGAAAAGCTTCAATTCCCTGTGCTCCCATGATGAAGCTGTGTTACTGTGGGAAAGGAGATAAGCTAATACATGGTGCTATTTGGGGGAGGGGGGATTTTTATCTAAAATAGCTATTTTAGTATTTCATCATCTTTTTTTCAGGAATATTAAAACAATGTTCATAATTTATAGGCAACATCTGAATTTTGCAAAACCTACCCTCAAGTTCTCCTAAATAAACATTTGTACCAATTGGATATTCTCATATACTTTCAAATTAAAAAATAATTGACTGTGACGACAATAATCACACCTAAAATGCTAAGGGGAGAGCACAACTAGGTCCTGCCTCAACATACTCTTTGAACAACACTAAAGGACTGGGTCGCTAGCTTCTATTGTGTTCCCTAATGTTAGTGCTTAGCAGAATTTTTGTTGGATTAAAATGCAAAATGCATATGTAAACCATCCTAAAAGGTGAACTTTTTGCCCAATTTTTAAAGAACTGATTGTAACCATGCAAAAATATGACTATTTTTGACCTGGAAGGCAATTCTAAAAAATGAAAATAGTTGTTTTAGTTTTTTCTTTAGGATATTTAATAAAAATATTTTCAATAGATTATTTTTAGTTGAACACTTAAAAAAACCCCCAAACTTTCTGAAAGTTTGAGTAACTATTTAAATGAAAAAGGTCTTCTTTATTATTGACCTCATCAGGACTTCGAAACTCTTCCAGCTACTGAAAAGTAAGCTGAATGGTTGCTTCCTCTCTCTTGTCAGAGGAAACATAAGAAAAAAAATGATAACAGACTTTACTACTCTGGGCATGTTAGGTAAAATGCCCATTTTTTTCAAAATGTTAACCAGTCTCGAGATGAGTTCTGAGGATTTGACTCCTAAAAAAATGCTTGGAAACTTGGGAGCTATGGATCCATCCCAGGCACTCTGGGCTTCCTGGCAAGAATGGGCCACAAAGATCTGTTTTGCACAAAGTTACTACTCAGGTTTAATTTAGCAGAACTGAAAAAATTTTAACCACAAAGCTTACATTTAAAAGGAGATACATGTAAACTGAATCTAAGAAATACCCTAAGGAAGAGCAAAACACTTTGTCTCTGAGAGAGGAATAGCAGAAAGAACCCAAGGAAGTTCAAAAACTTGGCACCAATCATATGGTTCTCAAAGGTAGGAAATAATAGTATTGGGTTAAAATTATACTGGAATTTTGGATCTGAAAAGGGATTTACAGGTCTAATCCAAATCCCTCAATTTATAGATGATGAAACTTGAGGCCTGTTTATTCATTCAACAACATTTATTATGTGCCTACATGCTCAATGCTGGAAATACAACAATGAACAAGACAAGACATGGTCCAAAGAGGGAATGTGACTTGCCCAAATTCACTAAGCAAGTTAGCAACTAAACGGGCTGCTTGCACTCAACTCCAAATTGTCTAATAATATACAATCTTTTCTGTACCTGAAAATACACTAAGCATTTGATGAAGGAGCTGTGCAAAGATAAGATTTTCATATACAATTGATGTAATAACATTCTGTAATAAGGTATATGTTTATATTATATTCAGTGTTAAAACCTACATAAAATAACGAGTTTTTTAATTAGCAAATGAAATGGTAATTTCCTTGGAAGTGCTTTCTAATTTCTAGTTTACTACGTATTCCATGTGCAAATTTTGACAATCCAAATTTTGAAATTTTTTAATATGATTTCTGATTGTACAACTATGACTCTTACTACATTCTGGCTGCTTTGAATTTCAACTTTTATGCAATCTGTGTTCTAATATTTTAGTTATTTTCAGTAAATAACTATTTTAAAGGATTCTAACCATTAACCAGTTTACCCACCTTATTCATTCATAGCTTAACCAGCGTGGTAGCTTTAGTGTACGTAATATAATCAGAGATACAGCTTTTAAAATGTCCTGCATTGGAACTTATTTTTTTCTTTTTTCTTTTTTGGCAGTGCCACACAGCATGCAGGATTGTAGACTGTAGTTCCCCCACCAGGGATCAAAACTGTGCCCCCTGAAGTGGAAGCCCAGAGTCCTAACCACTGGACCGCAAGTGAGTTCCCTTTTTTAAAAAAATATTTATTTATTTTTGGCTGCATTGGGTCTTCTTTGCTGCCCACAGGCTTTCTCTAGTTGTGGCGAGAGGGGGCTACTCTTTGTTGTGGTGTGCAGGCTTCTCATTGCGGTGGCTTCTCTTGTTGCAGAGCATGGGCTCTAGGCGCACAGGCTTCAGTAGTTGTGGCGCATGGGCTCTAGAGCACAGGTTCAGCAGTTGTGGCACATGGGCTTAGCTGCTCCGTGGCATGTGGGATCTTCCCGGACCAGGGATCGAACCCGTGTCCCCTGCGTTGGCAGGCAGATTCTTAACCACTGTACCACCGGGGAAGTCCCCAATTTCCTTTAATTTTTTTTTTGAACTCATTTCTTTAAAAGAAAACTCATGTACCTCATTTCAAAATGAAAAATGGCACCTATAATAGGATAATAAAAGGGAAAATAAGAGTTTGGAACCAATCTTTTGTTGTTGTTTTTTTTTTTGCTGATTTAATAACCCCAAGAAAGCAACAGGGAGTTCTCTAACATAGGAGAGGATAGGAGCCCTAATAGAAGCAATACTGCAGCCTCGGCATTCTTTAATTAAAACAATCCAGGGCTTCCCTGGTTCGAGCCCTGGTCCGGGAAGATCCCACATGCTGCGAAGCAACAAAGCCCGTGCGCCACAACTACTGAGCCTGCACTCTAGAGCCCGTGAGCCACAACTACTGAAGCATGCACACCTAGAGCCTGTGCTCCACAGCAAGAGAAGCCACCGCAATGAGAAGCCTGCGCACCACAATGAAGAGTAGCCCCCGCTCGCGGCAACTAGAGAAAGCCTGTGTGCAGCAACGAAGACACAACGCAGCCAATAAATAAATAAATAAATATTTAAAAGATTGCTAAAAAAAAAAACCAACCAAAATCCAAAAGAAAAGGTGTTGTAACTTACTGAAATAAAAAGGTTTTGAGACACTCCTGATATATGAGATATCCTGATTGGATATTCCAACACCTCTGAGAATCAATAGTGGGGAAGATGAGGGGATTTATAAGCTACCTCTGCTATACTACCAACATTACAATATGGAGCTCTAAGGTTGATTTTCCATCCTCAGACTCTACAAGGCTCTCCTACTGCTGCACTTCTTTCCCCTGGCCATTCACTCCCTGTTATTATTTGTGCTTCCTCCCTACATAATAAGCTCTACAGAGGACAGGCACTGGATACTATCCATCTCTGTATCTTACCTTGAATCACAGCACATAGCTGATATTCAATAATTGTAAAATGAAACCAGAGATGGTAACCAGAATTTAAAAATTGGTAACACCTATCCTAATTCATATATCCACACTCTGAAACTAACTGTAATAATAAAAATTAAAACTACATCCGGAACATGTGGTTCTACTTCAAATATCAGGGAATCTTAAATGGCAGGGCAGGACTAAGAATTTTGAAAGGTCTAGTTACACAAAAACCCACAGTGCATGCTGCTCTAAAAATATCAACCACTTCTTTTTAAATAGGAAAAATCAATTTCAAGCCGCAGATAATGAAAGATAGAAGAAAATTGTCAGAAATAAAGGAAACATTAAGTGGAAAAAAAATGACAAGATAATTTTATCTCTGGATTAAGACTTATTTTAATATACATAATGTATAGTACTTCATATAATTTATTAATGTCATTTTCTATAGGACACTGTAATTAATTCAGTGACATCAATATTGACCTCATACAGACAAAGGATGAAAGCTGGGTTTTCTTGTGTACCAAATACAAAACATGTGCTGAAGAGTTATCACATACAACAGTTATACGAGATCAACTTTAAGGATGACTCAAGTTTACAGTAGTTGCTTCACACGGTTCTCCCTCAAGACTTGGATGTCACCCAGTGTTGCCATGCTTGTGCAAATGCCATCTCTGGCTTGCCTGACTACCTCCTTTTGCCAGCCCCACTTTTGCCTGTTTTACTGCTGCCACTGCTAGATTTGCCAGATGATTTTGAAGAGAAGAGTCTTGTCATGAACTCAGAAACATCAGGCAATTCATGATTGGAATTCAGCATATTCATTGACTGCTCCATCTCCTGTGGGAAGACAAAGCACAATGATATGAAAGGCACATGTCATTTAACAACACTTCCCTTAAGGAAGGAGGAGAGAAATAGAACAGGTAAAAGGTACTGGTTCTGAGCAATGATGTAATGTCATACCCAACAGCATTTCAGAAACCATGTTTCATGCCTCCTTTATATCACTAAGCATTTCAACCCTTAGTAAATGTCCGATAAGTGTTGCCTGGGGTTTGATTCGGCTTATATAGCCGAATATATATATAAATAAAGGGCATTTTCTCGGATAATGGACATATGTGATCATATTCCTGCCACCTTATTTTGTTTTCTGATCAGAATGCTTTCTTATTGTTTTAACAAGTGTTTTCTTAAACTCATGTTTTTTCTAGATGCATATAACCAGAACATCAATCTTTAACCATGTATCAAGTTATCAGAAAAGTCTGGAAGGTAACTGTAGCATTTCCAAGACTTGATTCTTAAGGGCCTTAGTAGTAAATCTATGAATACTGTATGACTTGGGTGACCTCAGTTACAGCATCTAAAGCAAGCAACACCAATGTTAAAATGTTACAAACAGTCACTGGCAGGACCTAAGGACATGGCACTTTTATTTTGAGGTTCTTGTCCTCCCCCTTACTGAGCCAACAATCTATAAAGTACTGTTCCATTTTTGACAATATTAATGTAATGTCTGCTTCATTTGAATTATATGTGACATTCCAAAAGTGAACTTAAAATTGTATTAGTTCGGACATGAAAAAAATAGCAAATACTCTATTATCTATTATTTAAAATTGAATTTTTTGTTCAATTATTAGCTTGGGCTTTCTCCCCAAATGTAGAATATATACATGAGTTTTCAGGGAGAAAGCACCTTTACAAATATGGCCAGGAAAGAAACATTATGTTAACATGCCCTAGTAATCAAGAATTAAATGTTTATTTTAAATATAACAGGTGTTGAGTCCCCGCAAAAATATATCATCAACTCTATTTTTGAAGCTGTTCAATTCTGAAGCTCTTGAATGAACAACTTTTTACACTGCTTACTATATATGCAAAGCATTTTGCAAGAAATGAATTTTTAATCCAATGTGACTTCTAATGTTTCCTTCTATTGATACCACAGAGTTAACTGCCTTAACAGATACAAGGATATAGGATGTACACTTTCTGACCAACACTGAGGCAAAGATGCCAAAATTTAGCAATAATACATTTTGAAACATCATGAAGTTTTCTTTTTTCATGAAGCTTTTTCTGCCATTCCAGCTTGGGATAAGTGTCTTACCTTCTACAGAACTTAATCACCTAGTACCTCAGCAAACATTTTTTATTTATGTATATCTTATTTTTCCACTTAAACCCACACATGCGCACATACACACAAACACAATCCTCTGATGGCAAGAAGAGTGCTTTATAAATCCATTCTACTTCCTACATTTAACTGGACTATGAGCTTGTTGACAACAGGGAGGACATATAATCCATTTTTGTATCCCCTGTATCCAGAACGTAAAAATTGATTAATAAATGTTTATTCAGTGATGAATAAAGTGTAAATACATATATATTAAGTACAACAGAAAAACCTGGAATTCAGGAGATATTTGTTGATGGTTTTTGGGTGGAAGAATAGATAATTTTTTTCTTTTAATTCTGAAGATTTTATACGGAAGCAAATATTTAAAAGAGACAAAGTGGTGGCACTAAAAATTTGAAGCATCTTACTTGGCAACTCCTCTCCCCTTTGCCAAACAGTATGATCTTGCGGTAGAGAGTTTGAAAACCACTATTCTATTTTTCTCCCTTGGTCTATCCGAATTTCTTTTGTGTGTCTGAACACATAAACTAAATGTGTACTTTGAAGAGTTTTGTAAAGTAAAGATAGATTATAAGAAGCTACCATTTTGCGAAATATTTGGATTAGGTATACCAGAATTATTATGCTTTTCAATTATTAAACAAGCGAGGTGCAAAGAGGCAAGTACTAAGCAGAATGTTTTAACTATATGAAAAGACCCAGGCTTTTATCAGGCAGAACCAACTGAATTTATCTGGTCCAGTGGAAACAATTAATTAAATGCCAGGAACATAATACTGTATCAACACAACCTGTAGATGAATTTGGCTTGGTAATTAGGATAAGGCTGAACAAACCCAAGCCATTCAGCCACAACGGACAGACCAGGCATCAGAACATGGTTCAGTCATCTTACCCGCCTCATGTCAGGATCACTTGTGTTGACCACTTTGGGCAGAAGCACAAATATCAATAATGGAAGAACCATCATCATAACCTGTGAAAGAAAAAAATTCAGAAAATGTTTTTCCTACTTAACTGCAGAACAACATCTGCACTTAACAACCAATGATGGAATTAAATATTGTAAACAGAATAAAACTAGCAGCCACCACTTCAATTCTACTGAACAAGCCCTGGTGACAGCAAGGTGCTCCTCAGTATCTGACTGTTGTAATATAAGAGTCTTACCTATAAGTGTGTGGACTTTATATAGACACCTTGCTTCACGTCTGTGCTACCTATCATTTTGCAGTTTAGAGTTTTATCTAACACAAATAGTTTGCAAACTGAACTATTCATTCACTTTCTTCAGTCTGCAGTCTGGCATTGAGATTGGTGATCCTGATGGCCAGTTGGATCCACAAGTCTTTCCAGATGACTTGTGGTTCTCGGAGAAAACACCACATCCCCCCTCTAATGTACAATATACCACTAGGCAACTACTATAGCAGACAAGTTTTAAAAAATGACCTAGGAGTTTCTACCACTGCATGTTCCCATGGAATTTCAGAAATGAGAACATGGAAGATATTTCTCAATTAGCTTTGGAGTCTCATTGCTAACTTCACCCATCCACTCTACCCTCCTGCCTCTTTATGCCTAACTGCAGATTC
Source organism: Lagenorhynchus albirostris (assembly GCF_949774975.1). Classification (NCBI taxonomy): domain Eukaryota; kingdom Metazoa; phylum Chordata; class Mammalia; order Artiodactyla; family Delphinidae; genus Lagenorhynchus; species Lagenorhynchus albirostris. The sequence goes on along the minus strand of NC_083095.1, from coordinate 77,040,502 downwards.
CAGGTATTAATTTATTCCTCTCAAAGGAGGTACAGCCTGAAACGTCCCTATTTGTGTTCTAAATAGCTATCAGCAAGAAATATGATCAACATTTAGATAATTCTAAGGTAATAATTCAACTTTCAAAAACAGCAAAGAAAAAAAAGTCAAGCTGTTTCTAAATATGCTATTAGTATTTTATATTAGTGGACACCATAAAATCGTTTCATGAAAATACCAAGTACTTAAATTATTACAGAATAACTTCTCTGTTCATAACACACACACAAAAAAAGCCTTTGTAAAAACCTTACTTCTGCCATCAAGAGGGGAAATTTATTAACTGATGGCACATTCACCAATGGACTAACATTCAGGTAGTATGAAGGATGAGATAGCTAGCTCCGTGTGTGACTTACCACATACTCTTACTCTATTTTAATTTTAAACGTAAGTACTTATCTAATTTCTGCTGCATATTTCAATGTCAAATCTACTGTGCCATTCTCACTACTATCTTTTTCATTATGTATTCCCAAAGCTACTATTTTCATGAAATTCATGAACTGTTCACAGTAATCCTTTGATCCAACAATCTGACTCTAGCTTTCCTTTCACAGGGGTTAGAATTTTTCAACTGCCTGGAAGCAAATTACAGATTAGTAAAGATACTTTATTGTAGCCTGATACATACCATTGGGTTCATCAGAAAGTCTGTCCAGCCCCAAGATTCCCTTTTAATAAAGTAAGAAGGTGGGCCTGAAGATTTCATTTGGAGAGGATAGGGCAGTCTGACCACTTCTGATGTTTTGATGTAATTCACATATCTCGCTCTGATAAAGCAACATGAAAAAAGCATCAGTAACCCTACTAAAAGCATTACTAGTTAAAAGAAATGCTTATATTAGCAATGCCTTATAATTACCTTTAGCTTTTTCCAAAATGCTTTGGCATCTAAACTTTTGATCTTGAAAATCTGATCAAAGTAGCTTTATCTGTATGTCTAAAATACTTAGCAAAATGTAGAGGGAGAACACTAGATTTGGAATCAAGAGACCTAGTTTCTAGCTATAGCTCTGTTATTACCTAGGCCTGTGGTCTTAAGTTCTTAACTTTTCTGGTTATATCAGAAGTTCTCCTGGAATTCTTCTAGCTCTAAAGCTCTTTGATTCTATTTAATAATAAATTTATTTTGTTATAAATATACAAAAATGCTGGAATTTTTTTGATTGTCTGAAACATGCATTGTTGAGTACACCTAATTTTAAAGGGTATTTTGCAAGAAAAACTTAATGATTTAAGAAAGTCCTGCAACAGTGCCATAGGTAACATTACGTTTTTACCAGACATGCCAGTAATTTTAATCAGCCATGTTCAGACATATTCCAGTTTACTTTTTGAAAATTGCCTCCCCTATTTTTTCTACCATTTCCTTCTGGAACTTCTATTAGACACATGTTAGACCTTTTCATTCTTTACTCCACATCTTGTTAAATTCTCACTTTCACAGTGTCCTTTCCTTTAATCTGTATTACTTTCTGGGTAATTTTTCTGATCTGTCTTCCAGTTCATCAAACCTCTGTTCAGTTGCTTAGCACATCCACTGAGTTTTGTAAAAGTTCAATTTTATTCTTTTTTCAAATATCTATGGCTTATTTTGATATTATGGTAAAAGCATTTCTTTTATTTGTTTAAAGCATTTTAAATATACTTTAAACAATTTTATAGTCTATATCCAATAAGCCTACTAACTAGAGTTCTCAGAGGTCTGATTCATCTGCTGACTCCACATACATTGTTTTCTTGGGTATTTTATAAGTTAAGTAGACTTTATTTTTGCATGGGACTGGGACAGAGAGTTATGCATTTGTCTCTGCCAGGAGTGGGGGATTATGACCAGGGGCCACCTTATTAATTGTTCAGATTGGAAGTTTCTGGATCATGCAAGAACAAATTCATATCCAAATTTCAATGAGGGTGTGACTATCAATTTTCAGGATAGATTTTTCCCTCCAAAAGCCAGGGAATCTGATCTTTTGGATTTCAGGCCAAGGGTCAAAGGGGGAACCAAGTCTTAGATCTAATTCTGACTCAAAGCATGCCCAAGGCTTGCCTCCCACCTACACACTGCTAATAAAATCTAAGGCTTTTGGTGAGAGAATAACAAAACCCCCAGGTAGGAAAGTAGTTTACAGTTTATCCTCTGAGGATTTCCCCTACTTTTTTGGGAGCTATACATTTAAAAGGAAATGTTCATCATGCTTTACCCAGCATTTCTAAAATTTTTCATTCTGACAAAATGTCAGAAATGTAAGTCTCACATATATTTGAAACTAACTTATGCAAAATATTGGTCAAGAATACAAAATATTGGTCAAGAATATTAGTATCTTATATGGATCCCTCTTTGTTGTCTACTCTGTCCTCCCCAATTATTAAAATGATAAGGGCCTTGTTTTTTTTACCTATGCTTCAGGCATCCAATCATCAGGGATGGATCTGAGAACATGAATCCAACTGCTGCAACCAGTCCTTAAATACTAAAGCAGGAAGTACTCTTTACCCAAAGTGAAAAAGCAAATAAAACTTTATATTTAGAAAACTAATTGCTTAGACTACTTTATTCAAAATTCAAAGTAAAAAGAATAAATAAAAATAAATTATAGTTTTTAATCGACAAGTATCCCCCTTTAACAACTTTCATTCCCTCCAGTATTCAGTTCTGTTTGTTTTGTTTTTTTGAGCCAGGCCACGTGGCTTGTGGGATCTTAGCTCCCCAACCAGGGATTGAACCCGGGCCCACAGCAATGAAAGTGCAGAGTCCTAACCACTGTACCCCAAGGAACTCCCAGTATTTTCAGTATTTTTAAAAAACTTTTAAACCTATATAAAGTTCATATGGTAAATCTACAAACCACCCCCATCTCCAAGCTTGCAATTCTAAAATACATAAAAAGTCATGATAAGTCCTTTACAGTTTAGATTTTAACATACTAGAGTTTTATACATATATTTTAAAAAACTTTTATGCCTCTAAAAAGACATGAGAAAGTCAATAGCTAATGTGGTTCAGTTACTTTGAAACAATCCATTTATTACATCAAAAATATTTATAAACATATTTGCAAGGTATTACCGTTAATTCATGCTCCACCTTGCTCTCAACAGCCAATAGCAAGAAATATTAGCATTTGGACAAAGTAGAATATTCTGAGACAATTTAATTTCAAAAATAGAGGGGAAAGTAGTTTGTTTCTAAAGAACGTGTTTTTAGTAGCATCACAGTATTGGTTTCGTAATAATATCAAGAATTTAAATTACCACAGAATAACCATCTCTGTTCACTACACATCCTAAAAGAGGAAAAAGAAAACTCTGTCAACAGGAGCTGACTTCACTGGACTAATATGCAGCTGATATTAAAGGATGACACAGCTCAATATATGACTCACTATTTTAATTATAGCATATTTACACATTACGCTTTAAAAACTTTCAATGACCAAAAAAAACAAAGGAAGAGGGAAAGCATTTTAGGAGTAAACACTAACTCAAATATAAATATTACAGTACTAACCGAACATCTCTCTTATGTCAGCTCAATTTGGGGTCTCTACAAATCAACCTAAATATGCTAGGCACATAACGAAAAGGTCAGTAGTAAAATACAGCTCCTCTAACCCCCAAATTATTTTTGCCTTTGCATGACCTCTTCGTTATTACTGCAACATGAAGTAATTCTGTGATAGCTCAAACAAAGAAGAGACATTACCATTTAAAATTGTTTGGTATTTGTCAATTACACCTCAATAAAGCAAGCAAGAAAACTGCTTCCTATACTTCCTGGTCAGATTAGACTAAAGAGAGCACTATTGGCATGAGATTAATAACAAATAAATAAATTGGGGTTATAAGAGCATAAGGCTGAATCTGAACACTGTGGACATCTACACAACTGATTCTAACTTCAAATGGGTTTGTGGTATTACAGGATCAGAGCCTGAATTAGTCCAAAATTCTTTTCACCTCGACTTCAAAGCATGTGTTCATCTACTTAGAACTTCTGAAACTTTTCCCTAGTCTTCCAGCCTCTAATACTGTACTTCTCTTTTTTTTATTATGATCCTCACTTTGAAGTAAACTCCATGATGTAATCTACCATTTTCCAAAGAAATACTAAATTTCCATTGCACACTAAATGTTCCAGACAGGAAAAACTATAGAAATTTCTAGATCAACATCCTATCAAATATACTAAGAGGTATCATCAAAATATCCCAATGATGAGTATTTTCAACTTAGAAAATTTAAATTATTTCCAACTTTAATAATCACATTTCAATTAAAACTTTCACAGTGCTTTTGCTCCTATAGTAAGTAACCTTACCTCTTCTCTATATAATCATATTAGCAGCTTTAAAATAAATATTAAGCCAGAGCAGGAGAAAGTTCAACTGTACAATATTATCAATGCTCAGATTAGAACAATATAAGGATGTTTTAAATATTTTAAGGGATACCTATAGTTTAAATAGGAAACTTTCCAACCTTAACTATAAATTCTAAAAGGAATATATATAATGAGGTATTCAGTAGCCTAGCCTTTGGTAAAAATTAAATCAGTTGTCCTCACCTCATTTTGCCTTTTGAAGTGATATCTACTCGGACAGGATCAAACCTGTAAGCTGGAGAAATAACTTCCACTACATAAGATCCAGAAGGTATATCATGAACCACAAAACTCCCATCTGTCCTGGAACAATGAAATTATCATATTTAGTCACTTCTGATCAATAGCTTATGCTTTTCTTATGTTTTAAACCATCTGTTAACTCCCAAACCAACACCTCCCAAAACGACAGTCAGAGTAATTAGCAAAAAAAAAAAAACCCCAAACTGGCAAGAGTTGTCCCACATTTCAGCTTCCATAATTAACACTGCACGAGTTCTGAAAACGCCCCAGACCATTCCACAGAGACATAGAAAGTACTTCTATTCCTTCTGTGAAATAGAGTGACAGGTGACAGGAGCACAGGTCCAATTCTAAAGCCATGTCTTTATTCAAGGGAATGAATAATATATGTCATTCCTACAAGTTTAGGGGTCCAATTTTGCAGATCCCCTCCAACAATTTCTTAATTAAAAATGGCCTTTTTTCCTAGGTTTAATTTGCATTTTGTTTTCTTTCCTTTTTTTCGGAAAAGGTAATTAAGTACTGTTTGTTCCACTTGTTACAAATAGTTCCCATCTACCTTGGTTACTTCTTTTTGGGTACGTAGAAATTTAAAATGTTTATGTAGTTAAAACCATCCACCTTTTCCTTACTGCTTTCTTCTAAACTTCTAGACTTAGAAAACCACCCCATCAAGAACTGATAATTTCATGTTCACAGACCAAAATTAATTTGTTTTGCTAATGAGAAACTGCCATTCCGAGGAAAAAGAAGTTTCTGTTTCAGGAGAACAAATGGTTCTAAAGGGATTGACTTTATCAGAGAATTGCCAGTCTCACAATAATGTTAAAATAATGCTCCTTAAATCATTAGGCTCTTTCACAGTTAAAGGAATAGCTGATTCTGTCACATCCACAATGTTTACTAAAAAGTAAGAGGAAAAAGTTCCTTACTACTTCAAAGTACACACTGAGCTGAAACAGAATCGAAGTGCAAACATCAAGTTAACTTCTTCCTGAGCTGGATGTCTTCTATTTGCCCTTCAGATCATTCTCCACCTGTCTCTCCCCACAGCAGGAAGGGAAGAAAATGAGCTTAGTATACTTCCCCCCCCCAGCTCGCTCCCGTGAGAGGCCCCTAACTGGCTTTGTCAAGGGACACAGCTCCTTTCAAGGCAGTTCTTTCCTCTTTTCTAGGTTCCAGTAACCTTTACTTCCCCACCTCCTTTCAGGCTTAGAGGTGACAATAGCCTTGAGGTTGTAAACTCTGGAGTACTGCATAATCTGGTTGTTTCCCTACACCATGACTACCCTGGTTAATCCTTTCATTAAACTTTCCTTGAATTATTCAGTTTCTTGATGGGATCCTAACTTAATGAATTTCAAAACATTTTCCTAGGTCCAGAAAAAAGAGCATTAATTCCAGCACAACACAAATAATAGCAGAACTAATGGCGTAAAGAAAAAGCAAATATATTTTTCCTCCTAAGGTAAATATTTTGCTTTAAAAGATAACATAGACATTGTATAATGAAATTTTAAAACTTGGCTTTTAAAATGTACTCTACAATACAATGACCTTGTTGGACCCTGATTTGAAAGAACAATCACATAAAACTATTTCTGAGATAAGTGGGAAAACATAAAAATGGACTGGGTATTAGATGATATTATGGCATTATCATTTCTTTTGTCAAATCCATAACGGTACTGTGGGGTTTTTTTTTAAGTCCTTATCTTTCAGAGATATATAGTAGTGTTTTTACAAGTGAAATTATATTATGTTTAAGATCATCATATTAAAATATTCCAGAAAGAAATTAATGAGGTGCAGAGGAGATATAAAATCAAACAGTAAATTGTGATGGGTTCCTAAGCTATTCTGTTTATTTTAGTGTATGTCTGTAATTTTCCATAAGAAAAAGTTCAAAAAATTATAGTATGTAATCTTACGTATAGTACATAATGCATAGCACATAATTTCAAAAAACTGAAAACTACCTAAGTGCCCCCAAACAGAGGACTAGATAAATAAATTATGGTTTACATACACAGTGATGAGAGCAAGAAGTGGCATGGGAGTCCTCAGTTGAAACTCCCCTGATGTCCATTTAGCCAAGTCCCAAGCCACCTCCAATAAGCATAAACATAGTCAAAATTGCATGTTACTTATGCATAACAGGTACAAGACAAATTACCTATCCCTCTTCCAAAAAGGTTGCCACCATAAGCTCTTCATATTAATTCTCAATTAACCTTTCTACATACAAATGAAATAACATGAAATGAAATAACATGAAATGGTATCAGAAGCTGCTCACAAAATATTAAATGAAAAAAAAGCAGGTTACAAAGCACTGTATATTGTATATTACTATTAAAAACGTAGGTCATGTGATTCCAAAGAGATACAATAAAATGCTAAGGCTTGTTATCTCTACTTTGTTTACATTTTCTTCAATAGACATATCACATATATATTATTTTCAAATAAAAATAATAAATGTTTATTTTAAAAAACTGTATACTGCAGAAGAAAAAAAAGAGGTCAAATGGTTAATTATGGCTAATTTTCTAAAGCTTAATGAGTTTTATTATTAAAAGTTCATTTATTAGGGTAAAACTTAAAGAATGCCCTAATGCCATATTTGTAATAATATACAGCACTTTAAAAATGATTGTAAAAAAAAAAAATGATTGTAAGCTTGTCACTATTTATTAATCTGAGGTTGAAATTCTCATTCAAAGGCACCTGGATACTCTGAATATTTCCAAAACAGATTTAGAATTAAATGTCCACACTTAAATTGTCTGGTTTTCAGATACCACTTGCTGGTATACAAACCTACCAGAGAAACGCTTCCTTTACCAAATGAATTTTCAGTTCAAAGTTTCACTTTCCAAGCAGCAATTGAAAGATTTAAAACATTATACTTGTGCCTAGACATCTGAAAAGCAGGCTGCTGCAGAACTGGACTGCTAATAAATCTACCACGTCTTTTAATATAGGCTCAAATCCTATTTCTACTAACAGCTAGAAAGGACAGAAGGGAGTAAGCAAGCACTGTGGAGTCTCACATAAATGACAATAGTGATGTCGCAAATCCCTCGATGAATTCAAGTGTAAAAAAGAAGAACAATCTCACCTCCAGGCAAAAAAGGTGCTTTGATTAGGGACTTCAGGGCCCATTAATTTTAGAAGCAGCAACATTAGCCTCCCAGTCTGTGTCATCACGAAAAGCCCTGTGGGCTTTGAGAATTCCCACTTGCTTAGTATCTTTCTACACAACATGAAGCTACCAAAAGACTGAAATGGATGCAAAAAGGGGCCAGATTCCAGGGAAACCAGATGAGATGCAAAAGAAAGAATTCAGCAAAAGACAAATAAGGGGTCCATCTGTGCCCAGGGCCCAGGAGTGGTCGTCCCCATTCAGGGCCAAAATGGAGTTGAAGATAACCGACTCCACTGCTCCGGCCCTGGGACGAGCGCCAGCCATCCTCATTTCTGAGGTACGGGACCGGGAAGGGGAAAGCGTCGACTGCCTCGCAAGGGTCACCCTCGGACAGCGACGTCGTCAGGTCTTGACACTCAGCTCCACTATGGGGAATTCCCTCCCGGCTCCCAACCCAACCACTTTCGCGCTGCCCTCAGGATGCTCACTTAAGAAAGCCGACGTGCTCTTCTCCGTCTACCAGCACTCGGGCCGCCGAGATCCAGTCCTGGGGCTTCACACCAGGAACAACCGCACGCCCCTCAATCTTGAAGCGATCTCCGATACTGACCCCACTCCCTCCTGAGCCCTCGGAGGTAGCCCCAGACACCTCCGAGCTCTGGGCATCCCTTGAGAGCATCAGCAGAAGGAAGGAAAAGAAGCCCCACACTGCGGCCGCCATGACTGCAGCTCTCGGCGGTTAGGCCGGGAGCCCCGGAAGCCCTCCCCGTCTCTCGCCGTCGCCGTCTCCGCAGGCTGATGTCGTCATCCCTGCGCGCCGGGTTCGGGCACCAGCTGTGGGCTCAAACCCGAGCGCAGGAGTCTTAGCTAATCCACTTGCGTGGCGGAAGAGTTGCGGATACCTTCGCGCGCTCCTGGTTGGAGTGCGGCGTGAAGAGTGCCGCTTAAGGGGGCCGCCCACAGGTGAAAGTGAGGTGTGTGTTGCTGTGGCCGCCGGGGGCTGAGGACCTCACGCGAGTGAAAGATGATTAAAACCGAGAGGAACGAGGATCTTAAGTAGCGTTTGCAAACGAGGCGCCGACTTAGGTAGAAACAAGTCCGGAAGAGAGCGTTTAAAAAGCTTCTAGATTCCCCAAGACGTATTAAGATGAAAAGGCTCCCGCTTGAGTGTTTGAAGGAGATACCACCTCTGCATAGAAAAATAGCTGGAAAAATACGTAAACTGTTTACTAAGGGCTGCGTCTGGTGAAAAGGGAAGGAGTTGGAGGACATTTATCTGCATTTATTTATCTATAATCCACCATTCGTCCAGTTTTGAATGCTTTACTGTGATAACAGATGAGTGGGGGGAACCTGCCAATGTTGATCAAGAGGGCTAAGCCAAGATTTCAGAGAACATCTGCTCCAATCCTTAAATTTCTTGATGATAGAAAGGAAAGTGGCTTGACCAGGGTTTCTGGTGGCCTTAGACATTGCCACTCTTAGAGTTAGCTTCCCAGAGAGGAGTAACCAAAAATTGAAAAAAGATAAAAGAGCCGAGGACTCTGAACCCCTGGCGTGGGGTAGTGACGCAGCCCTCGGGGACCACCCCATACTCTCTTCTGAGCGTCGGCATCTGCTGCTTTAGGGGTACTTTCCCCGAGTCTTCTGAAGATGGCCACTTCTTCACATTTAATCTTTGGAAGGAGGAGGGATGCTCTAAAAAAGATCATGTGCTACAACCCTCCCCATCAACACCAACCGTCAAAACTATGCTAAATTATAAAGTTAAATTTCACTTTTCTAAAATGATACAAATATACAGAAATAGAAATAGCTTCATCCCAAATTTTTCTTATTTTCTTTCACATATTTTTGGTGACACTGCTTTGCTGGTGTCTAAGGCACACGTTCAGTTTGACTAACAGGTCATCAGTGTTGGTCTTAATACTCCAGGTAGAAGCTGGGAAGTTTACTTTTTCTGTGGGGCAAATGGTGGGAGAGGACCAGCAGCACACAGGAACTGAACCCTCTGTATCCCCATTTCTGCCTTTCTCTTTCTGCCCCTACCTTATAGTCATTCTAATACAAAAGTATCCACTGATTTGACCCCTCAATTGCCAGGCTTATACCTCCGCAGAGGCGTTAGATGGAGGAGAGAAGCCTAAGTAATGTTTTCAGGTGGTGTGAAATTCTATTATCTCTCGTGTTTTCCAGGTAAACCACAGGAATTGCATAGATATTCAGCTCCAAATTATACAAGAGTTATTCCATAAAGTAGCCCTTGGACTCGTGCCTTATGAAAGAAACTATAATTATAATGAAATAATTGAGAAAGATTTTGTACTGGACTTGCTCTGTTTGCCCAGTCAAATCCACTTTCTACCCTTCACTCTGCATTGTGCCCTGGAAGGCTGGACCTTGAAGGACTGCAAAAGCTTGGTTCCTTTGCCCTCTGAGTGCTTCCAGCTGGGTTCAGCCAATAGGAAGTATGAGTAGGACATCCCTTTCAGTTTCCCTTACCAATGCCCATACTTCCAAGAAAGTTTAATGAAGGGATAATTTACAATCACCATTTAAGTCTTCCATCTATTTCCTCAAAGGTCCTGACCCATGTGGATTTCAGGCAGACCTAGTTATCTTAATTATGGAAAATACTGTTAAAGTGAGAGGTGATCAGTTTATCATTCAGGATTTTTGCTTTCTCTTCCTTTTTTGCTCCCTGGTTCTTGGCTTCTTCATATCATGGCCACAAGGGGGTGAGCAAGGATAGGGACAGAGGCAACACTCAAAAAAACCACACAAGGAATTTTTATAAATGTTGGATTATACCAACTGAGGTTGACTCTGGGTTTTACAGGTAATCTTTCTTTTCTTTTTCAGAGTTATGTGTCTGATTTTTTGAAATATTTTTATAATCATAAATATATTATAAATATATAAATTATTAAAATATAAAGCTATTTTTAAAAATAAAAGAAGCTAAAATTGCTAAACTATATATAATAGAATTTACTTTGAACTCTTAAAATTTGAATCAGCCAAAAAACAGTTGCCATTCTTATCTAGGGTTTTGATGATCACTTAAAGTGGCATCTTTGGTGATGATTTTGATCTTTTTTCCCCATCTCAGTATTCTGCTTGTCAGCATCTCTCAGTGTCACGGTGCTTTTCAAACTATTCTTCACACTTTGGCTGTCATAATAGGTTATAAGGTGTGATGACAAAGTAATGGGGATCATACCCTTAGCTGCTTTGCTTATATTTAAGTCAGTGGGTTTATTTTTAAAAATAGAGTAATACTACCTGAATGCTTGGGAAACTTTAGCTGTGCTAATCCCCAAATACCCTGCTACTTACTTTAAGTGATTTTTGCCCTTTGAGTTTTCAAACCTCATTTACTTCAAGTAGATTAGCTAATCTTTTTCACTCAAGTAAACTGGAGCCAATTTAAAAATGCCTATCATCCACTAGGACCCGAGGTTTGGCTTTCTCAAGTTCCCTATGGAAGCCTTCTGAAATGGACTTAGATGGAGTTCAAGAGGCATCTAACTTGCCTTAATGTCCTACAAAAATAAATTACAATGGAAAGATTTCACTTTTCTTGTTTTACCCTAAATTCTCATCCCTTCTACCAAATTCTGTGAAAAAATAAGTAAAATAAAGTAGGGAAGTGTGAAGATACGCTAAACAACTTATAAACATGAGGAGAAAACAATCATCTTTAATATTAAGCAAAGGCAAAGAGGCAAAAATTTAAACATCCCGTGATGTTCTAGCAAGTGTTTTGTCAATGCTAAAATATACATACTGCTAGTTAGTGTATTTGAACAATAGTGAAAGAGAAGCCAAAGTGTTAGAATAAAGGTGTTATGTAACACTTACTGCCCTCTGTGCTTTTGGGTTCTTCAGGCCTGGTAGACCCACTTCCCACTGGCTTGTGGCTGCAGTGTAGGAATGTTCAATGCACCACAGGAACCAAGGCTAAGGGATTGGCTCCAAGCCCAGTCACAGTACCTGAGAAGTAACGGTAGTTGAACTCTAGGCTCAAACAAGTCATCCCAAAGTCTTCCTGGTGCCTTCTCTGTGTTGCCTGCCTCACGTGCCAGCCCTTACAAACCAGTAGCCTTCTATTTACATCTGTGCATAATAAGCCTGAAAGTTGGATAGTCTTCATGCCTTGATTTGAGTCTAACTGCCTTTTTAAAAAATAATTGTGGTAAAATACAATAATATAAAAGTTACCATCTTAACCATTTTTTAAAAATATATTTATTTATTTTTGGCCACATTTGGTCTTCGATGCAGTGTGCGGGCTTCTCATTGCAGTGGCTTCTCTTGTTGCGGAGCACGGGCTCTAGGCGCACAGGCTTCAGTAGCTGTAGCACGTGGGCTCAGTAGTTGTGGCTCACGGACTCTAAAGCACAGGCTCAGTAGTTGTGGTGCACGGGCTTAGTTGCTCCGCGGCATGTGGGATCTTCCCGGACCAGGGCTCGAACTCATGTCCCCTGCATTGGCAGGCGGATTCTTAACCACTTCACTGCCGGAGAAGTCCATCTTAACCATTTTTAAGTGTACAGTTCAGTAGTGTTAAATGTATTATTTACATTGTTGTGCAACCAATCTCCAGAACTTTTTGAACATGCAAAACTGAAACTCTATACCCATCAAATAATTCCCCATTTCCTCAGGCCCAAGCCTCAGGAACTACCATTTTACCTTCAGTTTCTATGAATTTGACTACTCTAGATAGCTCACGTAAGTGAAATCATACAGTATGTGTCTTTTGTGACTGGCTTATTTTACGTCGTATAATGTCCTCAAGGTTCATCCTTATTGTAGTATGTCATAATTTTCTTCCTTTTTAAGACTGAATAATATGCCATTGTATTTATGTACTACATTTCTTTTTAATCCAACTGTTGATGGACTTTTGGATTGCTTCCACCTTTTAGCTATTGTGAATAGTGGTGCCGTGAACATGGGTGTACAAATATGTATTCAAGTCCCTGCTTTCACTTCTTCTGAGTACATACCCAGAAGTAGGATTGATGGATTATATGGTAATTATACGTTTAATTTTTTGAATAAGCACAATACTGTTTTCCCTAGCAGCTGCATCATTTTACATTCCCATTAGCAATGCACAAAAGTTCCAGTTTCTCTGCATCCTCCACAACACTTATTTTCTGTTTTGTTGTTGTTGTTTTAAATAGCCATCCTAGTAGATGAAAAGCAGTATCTCATTGTGGTTTTGATTTGACTAGTGCTATGGTCTGTATGTTAATGTCACCTCAAAATTCATATGTTGAAATCCTAACTCCCAAAGGTGATGGTATTAGGAGGTGGGGCCTTTGGGAGGTGATCTGGCCATGAGGATAGAGCCATCATGAATGGGATTAATGTACTTACAACAGACACCCCACAGAGATCTCTAACCCTTCCCCCCATGTGAAGACTCAGTGAGAAGATGGCCATCTATGAACCAGGAAGCAGGACTGCCTCAGAGCAAGACCATGCTGGTGCCTTGATCTTGGACTAACCAGTCTCCAGAACTGTGAGAAATAAATTTCTGTTGTTTATAAGCTACCCAGTCTGTGCAACTTTGTTATAGCGGGACTAAGACAACTAGTGATGTTGAATATCTTTTCAAGTGCTTGTTAGCCATCTGCATATCTTCTCTGGAGAAAAGTTTTTCAAATCCCTTGCCCATTTTTCAAGAGACTTGTTCTTTTGTTGTTGACTTGTAGGAGTTCTTCATATAACTGGATATTAACTCCTTATCAGATATATGACTTACAAATATTTTCTCCCATTCCATGAGTTCCCTTTTCATTCTGTTGATAGTGTCCTTTGATGTATTACAAAAGATTTCCATTTAGATGTGGTCCAATTTGTTTATTTTTACTTTCGTTTGGTGTTATCTCTAAGAAACCGTTGCCTAATCCAATGTCATGAAGCTTTTCCCTTGTGTTTTCTTCTAAGAGTTTTATTACTGTCTTTTTTGACCATCTTCCACATTTTCTGGATGATTTCTCTGCTGCTTGTAAAATCTAAACTACTCATTTTTGATGGGTAGAGCTGTTGATTAAGGATTTGTTTTTTAAACTCAATTGTATTACTTTTGGAGAAGTCCTCCCTATTAGAATGCAGAATATTTCCTAGGTACAGAGTCTTCTAAAACTGACAGTGCTTCTCAATTTTCCCATGCATACATATCACCTGAGGATTTGTAAAATGCACATTCTGATTAGCAAGTCCAGGGTAGGGCCTAAGTTGCTGTCCTATGGACTATACTTTGAGTAGGAAGGTGTGGGGGAGAGCTGTGATCATCAAAGTATGGCCCTCTGTTCATGGGTTGTCTATGACAATCTTCCAATTCAGATGCGAAAGTACAAGTTCTTTCTTTAATTCTTATCATGTGACAAGCAGTTCCGTAGAATTTCATATAGCATTAATTGCTATGTTTTGTGAGTTATTAAGAGCCATTAAAATGTGGATCCGTGAGCAACGTTAGCAGAGTATTAGACTTTACAACAGAGCCTTATCATGATTTTAGGGGACCCTAGGCACTCTTGCCTTTGTAGACCCCTTCCTCCATAAAAAAATTTTAAATTCTATTTTATGACTGCATTGGTATAAAGACAGATATAATCCAGGAAGATTCATTATTGTGGAATCATTATTGTTTTATTTATTTTCTTCTATTTTAAAAGATATTAAGACCTTTGTGGGCTCTTAAGAGTATCCTGGGCCCTAGGCACTGTGTCTACTGTGTCTAATACATGAGTTGGCCTTGGTTTACCATAGATTCTAAATTAGAATTCCATGAGGAAGACTGGCAGCCATACAATACTTGGCAGATTGTTGAGCTCCCACAATTAATGAGCAGAGGCAGATAGTTGGAATTCCTGCAATTTTTAGATGGGATACTGTCTGAAACACATTAGCAGTGCTGTGCGTTCGTCATAATTTTCAATTGTTGCTCATCCTAATTTTTGCTTATAATAAATTACTGTTAGTACACTTTATCTGTTAGTTTGTGTGGGAATTAACCCTAGAAAGTTTAATGTACAAATCGATATATTTTTGCCTATAATTTTCCAAAAATCAGACTTTAAGATAAGATACATGTTATTATAGTTCAAATGTCATTCAGTCCCTTTTTGCTAAACAGGTGTATAGTTTCCCACAGTAAAATTTTCAGTTGTCAGAGCTTGTCCATAAGTTCATATTCTTCTCTCATAAAATAAATACAAGTGACAAAATGGTTTTTCTTGTACTTTGTTTTACATCTGAAGAATCAACTTGAATGTTGAAAATGTCATCAATGATGGTAGGAGTCTAGAGAGAACCAGAAGCTAAAAAGGTGGTGGCAAAATATCTTGAATAGGTTGGTTAAAAGTGACAAAAAGAGATCACAATAATTTCAGGAAAGAAGATCCATGATGGAAGGACAAAAGTCTGGACGCATCAGGGGAGATAGAGGAGAATACTGGTCTCTCACTCTGGCCCCAGGAAAAGGATATTGGAGAAGGGACTGTCTCTTGGACACAGCTAACCTTTACCATAAATTGTAATTGAACTGCAGATTTTCTATGCTAGTATATGCTAATATAGAGTGTTGTTTCCATCTGTGATTAGTGTATTAAAATTTCTTTCACCCTGGCCAGCCCATCTGAATGGTCATATTAGTAACTAACATTTGTCTTGCTTATCTCCTAAAATTTGGACTTTATATCCAAGAGTACCTACAGCAAGGAAGTCCTAGGAAAATGTCTCTTCCCAACACTGACCTAACTTACTATCTTAGCTTCTACCTGTATTTGACTCTCATTGAATCCAGACCATTAAAAGTTAACATTGGTGGCAACTGCACCACTGGTTAGTGACACATTCGCTGTTTTTCTCTTGGGCTCCAGATCAAGTTCTGGTCTGTGGGAAAGGATGGTGAAAAGGAAACGTATATCTCAAAGAAGGAATGTTAGAATCAGAAGTTCTTGAGCAGTGAGGACACAAACGTTCTTTTTCTTTTGAGCTTCAAAGGAACAAATGAATCATAGGAACTTGATGTACAGTATATTTCTCGTTTAGAAGAGACATATTAACAACTACCAGGTTTTTAGAAGGTTCTGAACAACTCACAGAGAAAGTAAACAACGTGTTAAACTTTAAATCTGGCTGCTACATCTAATATATCATGCTAATGACATTAACATAAAATGGAACACTTAGAATGCTTTAACAAAATGTAAGATCACATTTCTTTTCCTGTCATATGGGCCTCTATATTTAAATACCCCCAATACAAACTACTATATATAAAATAAATAACCAACAAGGACCTACTGTATAGCACAGAGAACTATACCCATTATTTTGTAATAACCTATATGGGAAAAGAATCTGAAAAATTATATGTATATATATGTGTGTATATATATGTATATGTATATATTTAACTGAATCCCTTTGCTGTACACGTAAAACTAACACAACATTGTAAATCAACTATACTTCAATAAATAAATACCCATATATAGAATTACTAAAAGTTATTTTTTAAAAAACCAATATGAATCAATGAATGTAATGAGTCCTATAATTGTAAGTGCAACTCTACAGAAAATAGTCTGACAGATGATGACCTGACCATGGAACAAACAGTCTCAGAGAGGCATCCTGTGAACTTTCAGAAAATAGCAATCAGGGAGTGACTTTCTTGACCAAAGGTTTTGTTTTGGCTGATTTGATTTGACTAAGAAGTTCTGATAAGGGGGTTAGAACTAGGACCAATGTAGGAAGCCCTAGAGAAATCAATTTCACTTCATTATAGGGAAAATTTTCCTAAGTCAGAACAGGCTGTTCCCAGGAAGAACCAGCTATCTAGCAGAAATAAGCCACTTAGCCACTTGGTGGAGATGCCGTAAAGGAGAATTCAAGTAACATATGGCTGTACACGATGGCTTTAATCTCGGGATTTTGTGATTCTTTATTTGGAGTCTGAACAGTTGTTGTTTTAAACTGCTTGAGATTTTATTAATAGTGGTTACAGGAAATATCTTTCACATACCAAGTGAAAAAGACTCAACACATACAAAACAGAGTGCTAGTTGTTATCACTAATAAACAATCAGGAAAAAAGAAAACAGGAAAAAAGAAGAATGAGATGACAATCAGTTACATTATGATAGGTCATAACATAGACATTGCCAATTAACAATTATTATCTGAATTTAGACAGGATGATGGTTTGGAATTCATGAGTTATAATTTAGCCATTCCCAAACTACTGTGAGGCCCTAAGTAAATTTACAAACTTGAGAATTATCATTCCTAAAAAAATCTTCCCACTGTTCACAGACATCAGTGATTTTCAAACTTCTATGTGTGTCAGAATCACTTGGGAAGCCTTTTAAATAACAGATGCCTAGTCCCTACCCACAGAGATTCTGACTTAGTGGGTCTGGGATGGGACCCTGGGTATTTTCACGTTTACAAGCTCCCCAGGTGATTCTGATGCACCTCAAGTTTGAGAGCTGCTGACCTATCTCAGGAGAAAGCATTTGCATTAAATAAGTAGTCTAGTAAAGCTCTTAGACAACAAAGTATAATATAAATGCTGAGCTTTATTCTTTTAAGCAGAATGCTTCCTATGCAGCTATTAATTATTAGCAAATTTCCAGAAGCAGAAATTATGATGTCCATATATCAGGATACTAATTTCTCTCCAGCTCCAACTCAACACTTAACAACACCATAGGGGTGCTTCCCTGGTGGCGCAGTGGTTAAGAATCCACCTGCCAATGCAGGGGACACGGGTTCGAGCCCTGGTCCGGGAAGATCCCACATGCTGTGGAGCAACTAAGCCCACGCACCACAACTACTGAGCCTGCACCCTAGAGCCCGTGAACCATAACTACTGAGCCCATGCGCCACAACTACTGCAGCCCGCGCGCCTAGAGCCCGTGCTCTGTAACAAGAGAAGCCACTGCAATGAGAAGCCCGCGCACCACAACAAAGAGTAGCCCCCTCTCGCCACAACTAGAGAAAGCCTGCGGGCAGCAAAGAAGACCCAATGCAGCCAAAAATAAAGTTAAAAACAAACAAACAAAAAAACACTTTAGGGGTTAAAAATGCACACACAGGGCTTCCCTGGTGGCGCAGTGGTTGAGAGCCTGCCTGCCGATGCAGGGGACACGGGTTTGTGCCCCGGTCCGGGAAGATCCCACATGCCGCGGAGCGGCTGGGTCCGTGAGCCATGGCCGCTGAGCCTGTGCGTCCGGAGCCTGTGCTCCGCAACGGCAGAGGCCACTGAGAGGCCCGCGTACCGGAAAAAAAAAAAAAAAATGCACACACAGGCTTTAGAGTCAAAGTAGGGATTGAGTATTGGCTGTCAATTACGAACAGTGAGACCTTGGTAGAGTGGCTTCACTTTGCTGAGTCTCAATTTCTTCATATGGAAAAAACAGGGATTAGGGTACTTGTCTCACAGGGTTGTTATGAGGATTAAATGAAATAATGGAAGTGACAGCTAGTCAATAAATGGACTGTTATTATTATGGTGACCAATCCTAGATGATTTCAGTGTGACCTTGCTGTGATTAATGCAGGATAAGAAATAGAATCAATTTAATGAGCTTTCTGTGACCATATATTTGTTCCAGGGAAGGGTGAAACATAGATGTGTTTCCATTACACACAGTACAATCAAATGTTTTATCTATATTAAAGTAACTTTATCAGATCCCTTCCATTCTTCATTTGTTTGTATCACTTAGAAATAAACTCCCTTACAGTCACATAAGGAGATCATTTTACAGAAAGAAATTAATATCCTAAAATGCCCACCTGTGTGATATTCTAGGCCACACAGCAGACACAAGCGATGGAAATCCAAGATTTGGAAGACTAATTTTATATCCCAGACCAAAGTTCTCCCTCAAAACCAGAATTTTTTTTAAATTAAGCATTTAATTTCTTTTTTAAATTAAAGTATAGTTGACTTAAAATATTATATTAGTTTCAAGTGTACAACATAGTGATTCAATATTTTTATAGATTCAGAATGCTTTTCTAAAACAAAAAATAAAGTAATCTTACAGTGGTGAGAGGCTTATGTCCTAATTCTAGAGAGAAAATTGATAACAGTAATCAGCAAACAGCATTAATCATTGTTCTTTCAGCTGGAGTACTTTGACCCATTACATTAAAATGAATATGCACAATTTTCAGACAGTCTTCAGCAACTAGATTTCCAATAGAGCAGTTCAATTCCCCTATCCCAGACTTACCCAACTCTGGTTCTCAAAGCTCCCCAATCTTTTTCTAAAAGAACACCTTTTCATTTCCAGACACTATGATTTTGCATGGGTAGGAGGGGGTGTGAGGTGAGGCCAGAAAAGGCCCAGGAGCTAACAGTGAAGTCCCTGAACATAGGTAGATAGTGCTGACAATAGAATTACTGAGCTCCCTGCTCCCATCCCTGTGTGGGAACTTGTCAGAGGAGAAACAGATAGGGTGGGACCAAAAACATTCATGCCTGATCTACTAGTAGAAATACGGATGAGCTGCTGGAGGTCCCCTGGGTTTTATCCTAATTATCAGCACACATCTACCAAACAGTGAAACTGTAAAGGGTAATGTGCTGGGTACCTTACTGAGCAAGCACTTTACATTAATTCTGCAACAAAATATACAGTCTTACAATTAATGATCCTTGTGTTAGGCAGCAAATCCCAATGGCAGTAACAGAGGAGGGTTTGCAGATGTGTTCATGACAACATGGCAGGGTCCTGTTACAGGAATTCTGTTACTGAATGAATTGTCCCCGATAGAAAAACAGGTGCGAGTTGGCGGCTAGGCGGCTACAGCCAAGAAGAATGGATGACTGATACGTGCAGACACCTGGATCTTATCTGAATATTCTGGTTCAGTAAAAAACACCCAGTAGCCCTTTGTTCCTTTGTTTACTCATTTAGTCAACAGATTTGTATTGCACACTTCTTATTTAGGATGCATGGAGCTGGTTCCTGAGGATACAATGGTGAGTTAAACAGACTGATACTACCTAAGAGCTACTGACAAGAAAGTAAATAAAATGAAGTATTGCCAATCATATCAATATTTATGTACCATGGTAGAAGCAGTGCAGAATACCCTCCAAGCAGACAGAGGATCACCCGACATAAACAAAAATTGGGGGAATTCCCTAGTGGTCCAGTGGTTAGGACTCTGTGCTTTCACTGCTGAGGGCCTGGGTTCAATCCCTGGTTGGGGAACTAAGATTCCCCAAGCCACAAGGCGCAAACAAACAAACAAAAATGTGAAGAGTAAGCTAAGAAGCAAAGATTCAAGGAAGGGTTATTTTCAGAGGAGGTGGAGAGGGTGGTTGGAGGGAAAAAACAGAGGGGGAGGGAGGAGTGTTCTTGGCTGAAGGAACAGCGAGTTTGAAAGCTTGGAATTGAAATTGCAGGGTGTGTCAGATGAACTAGCTGAAGAAAAAACTGGCCCCCAGTGGGGGTATGATGTCAAGATGAGATGAGGCTGGAGATGAAAGCAAAGCCAAGAACATGAGGGACCTAGTAAGCCAAAGTATTTTATCCTGAGGCAATGGACAACTACGAAGTATTTCAAATCTTGATCTTCTTGCATGTTAGAAAGATCCCTCTAGCTATTTGCTACAAAAGATAAGGGAGAAGATTTAGTAATTTCCTTCATCTCCTCCCTCAAAGACAACTTGCCAAATAGGTTCATAAAGCTTTACCTTAGTATTTTCAAATTTACTAAAATCATGTGAAGGTGCCAGGAAGGTCCAGTGAGGTCAGTTGCAACATTGAGTTGAAGTGATTAAATCTGAGCAGATTCTGAGCCAGACTGAAGGGGGTTAGGCATTTTTGTTTCCACTGCAGCTGTTGATGCGTTCACCCCTTACCTTTCTCAAGCCCATCTATCCCAATCAACTGTAAAATATGAAGAACACAGCAGTTTGGTTGACATCAGTAATAAAACTATTCCAATTAGCACATAAAGAATTTCTATCCACAGTAAGTTGATAAAGGTTTCATCTGAACAAATTTGGTATTTGGTATGTACTGCTTGAAATTGCCAATTTGAGTACAGAGACCATGTTTCCCAGATTCCTTCAAACTAAAGTAATCGGACCCTATGGGGCCTTCCCGGGAAAGAGGCTTCCATGTCCTCTGCCTGCCTCCTGTTAGTAGAAAAACTTTAGCCTCCTAGGCCTTCCCTGAGTTCCAAAGAGCAAATTTAATCAGAGAAGTGAGAAAATGCAGAAACAAAGGAAACAGTCAAATAAGGCAAAATAATATTTAAGCCATTAAACAAAGTCAAGGACCTTTAGTTCCTCCTCAAGGGCTATGGATAATATTCTGGGATATATCCAGAATATTTTGTGAATACTGAAACCCCCACGAGGTGGAAAAAGTTAACTGCATGCTGACCACCAGCACGTAGACCCCAGACCAGTTGGAACTAGAAGGTTGATAATGTTGACTCCCGTCTACCTCACCACCAACCAATCAGAAGAATGTCCACAAGCTGGTCACACATCCTGCAACCCTCTCCCTCACCCTGTCTCTAAAAACCTTTCCCTGAAAGCCATCAGGGAGTTCGGGTGTTTTGAGCACAAGCCGCCGGTACTCCTTGCTTGGCCTTGCAATAAAATGCTGCACTTTCCTTCACCACAATCTGGTGTCAGTAAATTGGCTGTACTGCACATGGGTGAGCAGACCCAAGTTTGACTCGGTAACAAAATGATAATTGCTGTCCTTGAAGAGTAAATGATAGATTCCTGGGCTTTTCATGGTGCTCTGTGGTACTCCTGACTTAGGCTACTATCCTTTACTTTTCTGAAAGAGCAGGTCACATGGAAAACCTAAGACAGAGGTTGGCAGAAGGCTGCCTACTGCAACATGAGAATGTTCTAGGCTTAATTTTCATTCTGCCATCTTAGGGAGAGATACACATTAACAACTTATTTCTTATGTTAAAATATTAGGTAGAAACAAACAAACAAAAACAAAGCACAAAATGATTGCAAGCTTCTTTTAGAGAGGCTTCTGATATCATTCCATTTCATTTTTTCTTTGTACTTAGCTCTAATACTCAAATTAAGAAATCCTAATTTGTAGTATTTTCTAATATTTGTGGTATAAATACTCTCACCATGACCAATGACAATTATTATGTCATGCCACTGAAGGGAAGGTGGAGTTGGGATGTGCACAACTGGCTATTCCAGAAGTTGGTGCAAGCTGGTTGCAGCATACCATTGCATGTGATCACAGTTGAGCCATACCAACCAACTCAAGACAGTCGATTCACCCCCACTTATGATCCAGTCATGATTAGAGTAGATATAATCTGTTCCTGCTGTACTCTGCCCAGATTCCTGACTCCCCAAATTGTGAGAGTAATAAAATAGTTTTGTTTTAAGCCACTAAGTGTTTTTTTTTAAAAAACAGCTTTATTTGAGATCTAATTCACATACTATGTAAGTTCACCCATTTAAAGTGTACAATTCAGTGGCTTTTAGCATATTCATAGTTGTGTGTCCATCAGCATAATCAATTTTAGAACATTTTCATTACCACTCCCCCCAATCCTTCCTCTTTAGCTATCATTTCCCAATCCTTCCCCAAAACCCTTCCCTAGGAAACCAATAATCTATTTTCTGTCTCTATTGATTTGCCTGTTCTGGACATTTCATACAAATGGGATCATACAATGTGGCTTTTTGTGACTGGCTTAATTTACTTAGCATAATATTTTCAAGGTTCATCAATGCTGTAGCAAATATTAGTGTGTCATTTCTTTTTTATTATCAAATAATATTCCATTGTATGGATATACATATTTTATTTATTCATTTATTAGTTGGTGAGCATTTGGATTGTTTACACTTTACCTTAGTCCATCCAGGCTGATACAACTCGTAAATTAGGAGCCTTATTTTCGTTTTGTGACCCTTACTATAGAGCGTCCTAGTTAGAAACAGAATGAATGATAAAAGGACTTTCCATATTACTCTTTACAGATTTTCTGCTTTATGGCTATATTTGAATAATGAATATGTTTCACATACACAAGGAATGTACAATGAGACAAATTATCTAAATTAAACTGTGGTAAAAACAAAGTACTTTAGATATAATAGCAACATAATTGTTCCTTTTCTCTGCCTTAACTCAACACACAGGCTTATTAGAGTTATTTTAGCATCAATTTTCTTAAATAGTTTTGCTTATATTTATTAGGGTATTGGTAGATTATAATTTAGTCACAGATTAGACCTGATCTTGTCAATTTTGATGCAAAGGAGGTTTTGATGTCTACTACAACCTCCATAATTAAGGAAAAATATAAGCAGGAACACCTTTGATTTCTTGCTATATTTAGCACAATAAATTTTAAATGGAAATTTTCTTGCTCCACCTATAACTGAAAAGGCATAGCACCATGGGAATGATGTTGTGTAGTGCTGCAGTAGCAGAGAGACATGGTTAAAAGTATACATAACAGGTATGAACACAGATATATTTTAGATCTTATAGAGAAATGACTGCTATTAAGAACAACTGAAACAGCAGAAACTGATCAAAAACATCTGTAATTAATATGTATCATAAAAATATTAGACACATATTTTGGAAGAATAAAACATTCTTTGAAGAATCACAAAATTCACATATGTCAGGCATGATAGTAATACCTAATTAAATGCCATATTCAAATGTCAAATTTTGCTTAGACTGCCCCACCTCCACCCCTTTTCCCCACCTCTTTTACTATTTTAGGAGAGGAAAATAGCTCTATGGTTAAGAGCACAGACTCTAGAGTCTAGTTGCCTGCTTTGCTACTTATGAGCTGTGTAGTCTTGGGCAAGTCAGTTAAACTCTCTGTACCTCCATTTCCTGATAAGGACAATTACAGAACCTACCATATGGTGGCTATGAGGACAAAATGAGTTAACATCAATACATGTAAAGGGCTCAGATCACTGCTTGGCACACAGTTAGTATTCAGTAAGTGTTAGATATCATCATCTCCAGAAACTTTTTCTTCTGAGGGCCTTCAATTAAAACAAGGGCTTCTAGGGCTTCCCTGGTGGCGCAGTGGTTGAGAATCCGCCTGCCAATGCAGGGGACACAGGTTCGAGCCCTGGTCCGGGAAGATCCCACATGGCGCAGAGCGGCTGAGCCCGTGCGCCTCAACTACTGAGCCTGCGTGCCTAGAGCCCACGAGCCACGGCTCCTGGGCCCGTGCGCCTAGAGCCCGTGCACCGCAACAAGAGAGGCCGCCGTGATGAGAAGCCCGCGCACCGCAACAAGAGTAGCCCCTGCTCGCCTCAACTAGAGAAAGCCCGTGCGCAGCAACGAAGACCCAACGCAGCCAAAAATAAATAAATTAATTAATTTAAAAAAAAAAACAAAAAACAAGGGCTTCTAAAAAGGGTGAAATATTTGTGTTCCTTAGCATTATCACTTCTGATCTTCAATAAGACATACATATGCACAATATCAACAAGAAGTCAAATGATTAGAAAAATGTTTATTAAGGTAAAGCTGCAAGGGACTTCCCTGGTGGCACAGTGGTTAAGAACCTGCCTGCTAATGCAGGGGACACAGGTTCATAGCCCCGGTCCGGGAAGATCCCGCGTGCCGCGGAGCAACTAAGCCCGTGCACTACAACTACTGAGCCTGTGCTCTAGAGCCCGCGAGCCACAACTACTGAGCCCACGTGCCACTACTACAGAAGCCCGCGCGCCTAGAGCCCATGCTCCTCAACAAGAGAAGCCACCGGAATGAGAAGCCCACGCACCACAACAAAGAGTAGCCCCAGCTCACCTCAAATAGAGAAAGCCCACGCACAGCAACGGTGACCCAACGCAGTCCCTAAAAGGGCTGAAGGGATCCAAACTGAATCAAGTGACTCAGCAAATCCTGTTAGAAGGCAATGCATTTATTGAGTACTCTTGCAAATAAAGTGTTGTAATATTTCTATAAATAACAGAAACTTAAAACTAATCAGCTAGCTGTTGTGTATTTATTGAGATCTTTAATATCTTAATATACAAAAAATGGGAAGATCGGGCTACAGTGAAGGAGCTAAGCTTATTAAGGATTAAGGATTTAGCTCATTTTCTGGCACAGCATTCAGAAATATTAAAAAAGAAGTCTCAGTTGATATAAAACAGTGTGTAAATCTGCCTTTCCAAACCAAATTTGACATAGCTTTATCAAGATACTTTTTCTCTGTGGAGCCAAAGCAGAAGTTGTATAGCATGCTGAGGACTAATTGTCATGGACCAGAGTTAATTATTATTTTGGGTATTGAGCTAAAGTCAGACCCATTTCTCCTAATCCACATAAATGAAAACTACTTCACCTGATAATCTCTCTGAGCCTGTTTTCAAGTGTTTAAAACTCAGGGTCCCCTGATCCTAATCCAGTACTCTTTCCCCTCTGCCACACTACTTGTGACTCTGCAGGTGCTAAGGAACAGCTTCCTTCTGAATCCTTAAAAGGAAAAACTCAAATTCCCCAGAACATAAGCAACTTTGGAATGAAAAGTTCAGCAATTTCATTTGAGATAGTTCAGGGAATGTATTTATTTCAGACTAACCACACCCTTGCAGAGGGAGTGCTTTTGGCATATGGCTTCATCTTGTGCATTAGGAATGCAATCTGCAGTCATTGCATAACCACTGTACAATGCCAGTTTCACGAGGCAATGGTATTTTAGCTAAAATAGTTATCTCAGGGAGGAGGTGAGTTGTTGGTATACTTAAAGGCTATGATTTTACCTAATTTATACATAACTTTCTATAAAAGATAATGGCATGACAAACCCAAAGGAGAGCTACAGTTTTGCTTTTACAAACCATTTATAATTAAAATGGGACTATTCTCTGAAGAGCCAAAAGTAGCCATTTAGAAAGAATGTTGATACAACAATTCAGGAAAGAAAAAGCGAAAAACAGATACTTAGAATTTACCAAGTAGCCATTTACTCAGATGATACAGAACACAAGCACTGAGGGCACATGGAGCCTAGCAATTTACAATCTAAATGAATATGAA
This sequence comes from Lagenorhynchus albirostris, assembly GCF_949774975.1. NCBI lineage: Eukaryota > Metazoa > Chordata > Mammalia > Artiodactyla > Delphinidae > Lagenorhynchus > Lagenorhynchus albirostris. The sequence goes on along the minus strand of NC_083095.1, from coordinate 77,014,596 downwards.
CAAGGATGTTCATGACATGTGGAAAAAAAATTAAAAAGCAAAATATCAAAAAGGAAGGTGAAAAGAATATTTTTAGCAAAAATTTGAATTAGTTTCTTTAAGGGCGCATTCTCCTCAGCTTCCAAAGGTATTAATGGTTAAATGAGACAATTATTGTTAACTATAGGCACTATGTTGTACAGCAGACCTCTAGAACATATTAATCTTGTATAACTGTAACTTTACACTCATTGAACAACTAGTCTCCATTTCCCCCCTCCCCCCCATCCCCTGGTAACCATCATTATTTTCTTCTTCTTTAAGTTTGGTTATTTTAAATACCTCATAGAAGTGGCATCATGTAGTATTTGTCTTTCTGAGAATCAGTTATTTCACCTAGCATGTCTTCAGGTCCAACCATGTTGTTGCAAATGGTAGGATTTTCTTCTTTTTTAAGGCTGAGTTAATATTCCATTGTATGTATACAGCAAATTCATCTGTCTGTCAGTGCACATTTGGCTTGTTTCCTTATCTTGGCTATTGTGAATAATGCTGTACTGTGCACTTCAAATATTTTTAAAATTAATTAATTTTGGTTGCGTTGGGTCTTCATTGCTGCACATGGGCTTTCTCTAGTTGTGCCGAACGGGGGCTACACTTTGTTGCAGTGTGCTGGCTTCTCATTGTGGTGGCTTCTCTGGTTGTGGAGCACGGGCTCTAGGCATGCGGGCTTCAGTAGTTGCGGCTCGTGGGCTCTAGAGCTCAGGTTCAGCAATTGTGGCACACAGGCTTAGTTGCTCCACAGCATGTGGGATCTTCCCAAACCAGGGCTCTAACTTTGTCCCCTGCATTAGCAGGCAGATTCTTTTTTTTTTTTTTTTTTTGCAGTACACGGGCCTCTCACTGTTGCGGCCTCTCCCATTGCGGAGCACAGGCTCCGGACGCACAGGCGCAGCGGCCATGGCTCACAGGCCTAGACGCTCCGCGCGCGGCATGTGGGATCTTCCCGGACCGGGGCACGAACTCGTGTCCCCTGCATCAGCAGGCAGACTCTCAACCATTACGCCACCAGGGAAGCCCAGCAGGCAGATTCTTAACCACTGCACCACCAGGGAAGTCCTGTGCACTTAAAATTTTGATAAGAGGATAGTCCTCGTGGTAAGTTTTCTTGCCACACACACACGCGCGCGCACACACACACACACACACACACACAAAGGACACAAGGAAATTTTTGGAGGTGATGGATGCTTTTCTTTTTTTTAAGATTTTTTTTTTGATGTGGATGATTTTTAAAGTCTTTATTGAGTTTGTTACAATATTGCTTCTGTTTTACGTTTTTTGGTTTTTTGGCCCCAAGGCATGTGGGATCTTAGCTCCCTAACCAGTGATCAAACCTGCACCCCCTGCATTGGAAGGTGAAGTCTTAACCACTGGACTTCCAGGGAAATCCCATGGATGCTTATTTTTTGATTGTGGTATGATAAACATCAAATTGTATGCATTAAATATGTGCAGTTTTGCTATATCAATTATACCTCAATAAAGATGTAAAAAATTAAAATAAGTTTAAAAATGATCTGGAAATGTAATCAAGAGTTCTTCTGGGTCAAATTCTTGTAAGGAAAATGTCCCAGCATCTACTCATTAAACAAGTCATAGTATGCAGGGAAGGGTGGAAAGAACCCAAGACAAAATGTCCTTTAAAGTTGTACCTTAGTCCACTGGATGCCAGTACTTCACCTGTACTCAAAGCCAGTACTCAAAAACATCAATATGGACAATTAACTAATACATAGGCATATGTTATTTTAATTGAAGTATACTTGCTGAATAATATTGTATGTCACAGGTGTACAATACAGCAATTCACAATTTTTAAAGGTTATACTCCTTTAGTTATTGTAAAATATTAGCTATATTCTCCATGTTATACAATATATGCTTGTAGCTAATTTATTTTATGCACAATAGTTTGTACCTCTTACTCCCCTACTCCTACATTACCCTTCCCTCCTTCCCTCTACCCACTGGTAACGAATAATTTGTTCTCTGTATCTGAGTCTGCTTCTTTTTTGTTATATTCACTAGTTGGTTTTATTTTTTAGACTCCACATAAGTGATATCATACAGTATTTGTCTTTCTCTGTATGACTTACGCCACTTAGCATAACACTCTCCAAGTTCATCCATGTTGCTGCAAATGGCAAAATTTAGTTCTTTTTTGTAGCTGAGTAGTATTCCATTGTGTGTGTATGTATCTGTGTGTATATATATGCCACATCTTCTTTATCCTTTTATCTGTTGATAGACACTTAGGTTACTTCCATATCTTGGCAATTGTAAATAATGCTGCTAGAAACACTGGGTTGCATGAATTGTTTCAAATTAGTGTTTTTGTTTTTTTCAGATATACAATATATCCAGGAGTGGAAGTGCTGGGTCATATGGTAGTTCCATTTTTAGTGTTTTGAGAAACCTCCATAGTTTTCCACAGTGGCTGCACTAATTTACATTCCCACCAGAAGTGTGTGAGGGATTCCTTTTCTCACATCCTCTCCAACATTTGTCATTTGTGTTCTTTTTGATGACAGCCATTCTAACAGGTGTGAGGTGATATCTAATTATGGTTTTGATTTGCATTTCTGTTATGATCAGCAACGTTGAGCATTGTTTCATGTGCCTGTTGGCCATCTGCATTTCCTCTTTGGAAAGATGTCCATTCAGTTCTTCTGCCCATTTTTTAATTGTTTTTTTTTTTTGATGTTAAGTTGTATGAGTTGCTTATATATGTTGGATATTAATCCCTTTATAGGTCACATTATTTGCGAATATTTTCTCCCATTCAGTAGACTGTCTTTTCATTTTGTCAATGGTTTCCTTTGCTGTGCAAAAGATTTTAAGTTTAATTAGGTCCGTTTGTTTTTTTGCTTTTATTTTCTTTGCTTTAGGAGATGGATCCAAAAAGATATCACTGTGATTTATGCCAAAGAGTGATCTGCCCATGCTTTCCTATAGGAATTTTATACTATCTGGTTTTACATTGCTGTGATTTATGTGATATTGTTCTGCCTATGTTTTCTCAAGGAGTTTTATAGTATCCATTTTGACTTTATTTTTGTATATGGTGTTAGAGAATGTTTTAATTTCATTCTTTTATATGTAGCTGTCCAGTTTTCCCAGAACTTGTTGAAGAGACTGTCTTTTCTCCATTGTATGTTCTTGCTTCCTTTGCTGTAGATTAATTGATCATATAAAGGTGGGTTCATTTCTGGGCTCTCTATTCTGTTCCATTGATCTATGTGCCTGCTTCTGTGCCAATACCATACTGTTTTGATTACTGTCGCTTTGTAGTATAGTCCAAAGTCAAGGAGTGTGATTCCTCCAGCTCTATTCTTTGTTGTCGATTGTTTTGGCTGTTTGGGGTCTTTTGTGTTTCCATACACATCTTTAAATTATTTGTTCTAGTTCTATTTAAAAATGCCATTGGTATTATGATAGGGATTACATTGAATCTGTAGGTTGTCTTGGGTAGTATGGTCATTTTTTAAAATATAAATTTATTTTATTTATTTATTTATTTATGGCTGTGTTGGGTCTTCGTTGCTGCACACGGGCTTTCTCTAGTTGCAGTGTGCGGGGACAACTCTTCATTGCAGTTTGCAGGCTTCTCATTGCGGTGGTTTCTCTTGTTGCGGAGCACAGGTTCTAGGCACACGGGCTTCAGTAGCTGTGGCACACAGGCTTAGTTGCTCTGCGGCATGTGGGATCTTCCCAGACCAGGGCTTGAACCCTGCACTCGCAGGCAGATTCCTAACTGCTTGCATCACCAGGGAAGTCCCAGTATGGTCATTTTAAAATTCAAAAACATGTTACATCTTTCCATTTGTTTGTGTTGCCCTCAGTTTCTTTCATCAGTGTCTGATAATTTTCTGAGTGCAGGTTTTTTCCTCCTTAGGTAGATTTGTTCCTAGGTATTTTATCCTTTTTGATGTGATGGTAAATAGGATTATTTCCTTAATTTCTCTTTCTGATATCTCATGTTTAGTATATAGAAATGCAACAGATTTCTGTATATTATTTTTGTACCCTGTAACTTTACTGAATTCATTGATGAGATCTAGTGGTTTTCTGGGTGGTGTCTTTAGGATTTTCTATGTATGGTATTGTGTCATCTGCAAACAGAGACAGTTTTACTTCTTCCCTTCCTATTTGGATTGTTGTTTTATCTTTTTCTTCTGTGACTGCTGTGACTAGGACTTCCAAAACTATGTTGAATAAAAGTGAGAGTGGGTATCCTTCTCTTGTTCCTATCTTAGAGAAAATGTTTTTAGTTTTTCATCATTGAGTATGATGTTAGCTGTGGGTCTGTCATATATGGCCTTTATTAAGTTGAGGTATGTTCCCTGTATGCCTATTTTCTGAAGAGGTTTTTTTTTTTTAATCAAAAATGGATGTTGAATTTTAGCAAAAGCTTCTTCTGCATCTGTTGAGATGATCATATGGTTTTAATTTTTTGTTAATGTGGTGTATCACACTGGTTAATTTGCGGATATTGAAAAATCCTTGCATCTCTGGAATAAATCCCACTCGCTCATGGTGTATGATCCTTTTAATATACTGTTGGAGTCAGTTTGCTAGTATTTTGTTGAGGATTTTTGCATCTATGTTCATCAGTGACATTGGCCTGTAATTTTCTTTTCTATGATATCTTTGTCAGGTTTTGGTATCAGGGTGATGCTGGCCTCACAGAACGAGTTCAGAAGTGTTCCTTCCTCTGCAACTTTTTGGGATAGTTTCAAAAGGATAGGTGTTAACTCTTCTCTAAATGTTTGGTAGAATTCACCTGTGAAGCCATCTGACCCTGGACTTTTGTTTGATGGAAGTTTTAAAATTACTGATTCAATTTCAGTACTTGTGATTGGTCTGTTCATATTTTCCATTTCTTCTTGGTTCAGTATTGGGAGATTGTGCCTAAGAATTTGTCCATTTCTTCTAGGTTCCCCATTTTATTGGCATATGGCTGCTCACAGTAGTCTCTTAAGATCCTTTGTATTTCTGTTGTGTCAGTTGTAACTTCTTTTTCATTTCTCATTTTATTCATTTGGGCCCTCTCCCTTTTTTTCTTGATGAGTCTGGCTAAAGGTTTATCAATTTTGTTTATCTTTTCAAAGAACCAGGTTTTAGTTTCATTGATCTTTTTTATTGTTTAGTCTCTTTCATTTATTTCTGATTTTTATGATTTCTCTCCTTCTACTAACTTTGGGTTTTGTTCTTCTTTCTCTAGATGCTTTAGGTGTAAGGTTAGGTGGTTTGAAAATTTTGTTTCCTGAGGTAAGCTTGTACTGCTATAAAATTCCCTCATAGAACTGTTTCTGCTGCATCCCATAGGTTTTGGATTGTCGTGTTTTCATTTTCATTTGTCTCTAGATTTTTTGATTTCCTCTTTGATTTCTTCAGTGATCCATTGGTTTTTTAGTAGCATATTGCTTAGCCAACACATATTTGTTTTGGGGATATTTTTGCAGTTTTTCCCTGTAGCTGATATCTAGTTTCACATCATTGTGGCCAGAAAAGATGCTTGATATGATTCCATTTTCTTAAATTTACTGAGGCTTGTTTTGTGGCCTAGCATGTGATCTATCCTGGAGGACATTCCATGTATATTCTGCTGCTTTTGGATAAGATGCTCTCTATATCAATTATAACACTAAACATAGTCATTGAATCACAAAAGAAGAAAAAAGAAGGGGGAAAAAAGACCTACAAAAACAAATCCAAAAGAATTAACAAACAGTGGTAAGAACATACATATTGATAATTGCCTTAAATGTAAATGGACTAAATGCTCCAGCTAAAAGACACAGAGTGGCTGAATGTATACAAAAACAAGACTCATACATATGCTGCCTACAAGAGACTCATCTCAAAAGAAACAGACAGACTGAAAGTAAGGGGATGGAAAAAGGTATTCCGTGCAAATGGAAATTAAAAGAAAGCCAGAGTAGCAATACTTATATCAGACAAAATAGACTTTAGAATAAAGACTGTTACAAGAGACAAAGACGGGCACTACATAATGAGCAAGGGATCAATTCAAGAAGATATAACAATTGTAAATATATATGCACCCAACATAGAAGCACTTAAATATATAAGGCAAATATTAACTGACATAAAAGGAGAAATCAATAGTAACACAATAACAGTAGAGGACTTTAACACCCAACTTACATCAATGGACAGATCATCCAGACAGAAAATCAATAAGGAAACACTGGCCTTAAATTATACATTAGACCAAATGGATTTAACTGATATATACAGAGCATTCAGCTGAAAGCAGCAGAATAATACATAAGTATAAATATCATACATCTAACTTAGAAATAAACAGGAATGGCCATGGTATACAAAACTCTCTTTTAAGCTTAATCATTACTTGGGTTTCGATTATAAAGGTCTGAGTCATCTATTGACACCAGGGCAAATAGCTTCCCTCTTCTGCAGCTAGTCATCTAGTAAAAAGTAACATACACTACATAAAGAAAAAAACACTAAAATGTTCAATATACTACCTTATGCATTTGAGTATGAAATTGCTTACATGTCAGTCACCCTAAAACGTATAGATAATAACTAAATCTTTCAAAGTCTTTCCCAATAGTATGGTTTTAGAATCATGGTACATTTATATAGTATTTTAAAACAACTCTTTGAGGACAGGGACTGTATCTAACCTTTCTGCTTAACATCAACAAGCATATAGCAAGTAACCTGTTGATTATGGATGGCCTCCCTACCTCAATCAGTTGACATCTTATTACCCACTGGGTATCTGACAGCTTAAAGCCTCTGTTTAGCATCTGGAAACAATGACATATAGTAAACAGAGAACTTTAGACATAACCTCAATCATACCTGTCAGCATCCATTGGAACATAAAACCAACTTTTTAATTTTCCAATAAAAGTTTTAGGAAACTTACTTGAAATATGACTTTTAGGGAGCTGTATAATCAGAATGAGGAACAGGAGAAAAAAAAATTGTATTAGTCTTTCTTGAGGAAAAAAAATATTCCACAGATTCTACTTTATAAAAATTTAAACACTTGTTAACAACTTAATTGTTGAACGTTGAACCAAATGTTTCTTTGGTATTTGTAAACATTTTGTTTATAGTGGTTGTATACATATATTTCTAAACTATCTGTTACAATTTACTTAGATCACTACTAATAAATATTACTAGTATGTATTTGAGGAAGCTATTCCTTCCATATAGTCAGCTGTTGCTTTTTACTTAAAAGAAGAGGTGGAAAACAATGATCAGGAGGTAAAAGTAGCAGACATGAAACTCACACATGTGATTTGACAAATGGGGGTGGGCCAGCTGCTACAAGCAGCTCATGGAAGCTGTGTATATTTTATAAATATCTTTTAATTAAAGTATTTGATTTCAAAGATATAATGCAGTTCCTCAAATACACTAGTCAACAGCTGAATTAACATGTAAAAAAAAAGCACTAAGCTGTATCATTTAAACACAAATCTTATAACTGAGTCCTCCCGTATCAACTTGTATTTGCAAGGAATTAATAGGTCCTACTACCTCATAAAAGCGGAAAAAGAAAGTCTTTATTTTCATTTAGTTCAAATTACCAAAGTGTATCATTTGTCCAAGAAAATCTTAAGTATATGGTTTCATACTTTTCTAAAACATTAGCTACTCTCTTGAAGACTACACAAACACATGTTGATTATTGTAACTACAGTTTTCCCTATTTAAATCCAAACTTACGTCAATATTTAAATAATAAAATTTACAGAAGATTACTTTAAATAATTTGACCAATCTATAATTTCTAGTTATCATGAGAAACTTTTAAAGCAAACTTTTGCTATTTCATATTTTGAAGATTTGTAGAATGAAGTCATTATACACAATAATCTAACTACATTCTGACTAAGCAGAAATTACTGATTAAATTATTAGACTAAGGCAACAATAACATGGCCCTGAATCAATATTATCAGACATTCTTGAAAGCCTAACATGTTAGGTTTGTTTCAATTGCTATCCAGTCACCTTTAAAAATTGTCTTTATTTTAAAAAGCTCATAAATGACAAAATAAGTTATATTCGAATGTTCAAAAATTATTGGAAGAGTACTAAATAACTTTCTATTGATCTCTTTTGCTGTTAATTGGCTTTAAAAGTGCCAAGTGAAAGAAAACAAAACTATACTAGGTTAAATCACCAACAACTTTTCAAAACTATACTAGGTTAAATCACCAATAACTTTTCAAATAATGTGGAGAATAAAATTTTATTGCTGTTCTTTAAAACAAACATTTAAATGCCTCTTTGTGAAAGCAAGCCAATATAAAGTGTGATCTTGCGAGTTGATGAAGACTAAGGACTTTCACCTAGTTAGCAGTGTAAACACACTAAACCATTACTGGAGAATGTTCATTCAATAAGTCATTTATGTGTCCATTTGTAAGAAAACCCCCCTCCCTTTACTCTGCATAAAGATATAATAATCTTTATGGTTGATCACAGCATAGGATAATAGGTTGATCCTAGGCATAGGGTAATATTCACATTATATATATATGTGTATGTATAATTAACTAGCTTTACCTACCTCTGTTCCTATTCACCATTAATTTTTTCTCCATTTCCAGCATTAAGTGATTTTCTTCCTGGACAGAGTGCAATGATTACTTTTTATTTAAGAATACAGAATCTAACGAACAATTATTTAGGCAGAAGAGAAAATTATTCACTTAGAAGCACCTCATTAGATGGACTCTTTGTTGAAAATGTTTTAAGAGAGAGTCAGGTTATTTGGAATTCATTTATTTGGATAGGGCTGAATCTTAAATATCAAATCTTAGTTCTATACTGACTCAACATTTATAGTACTGCTTAATGTTATGTCAGTTTCATAAATAAGGACTGAACTACTATTTATTCAGAAAATTAAGTTTGATGGCTAGGGGAAATACACTACAGTAGAAGTTGAAATTTTGAAATTTTGTTCCAAAATACTTAGAATCATTTAAACAAACCTATGTTTCTTTTCAAAATACAGAAAATTATATTCTTTTTCCTTATAAGCTCTCTTCCTAAAATTTTTTAAAAAGTACGTAATGATTAGTAATGGTCAAACAAAACAGAATCCTATACTAAAAATTCTTCAAAGGTAATTCTGAAATATTTTTTCACCTCTTCCAATTTCCCCAAAGAAATTAATAGCTTTTAACACATAGCTTTAATAGGCAAAAAAGTTTTTCAGTTACCTTCAAGCTTTTCCAGGATATGGAAAGTAAGAAACAATATACCAAACATCAGTATGTAGAGTATGAATCCATTTGCATTAAAAATATGCATACATATGGAATAAAATCTGGAAAGACAGACACAGTGGTTCCTCTCTAGGTGGATGAGATTATGGGTAGTTAATTTTCTTCTTTTTCTTATTCTATTTTCAAAAGTAAGTATGAACTACTATTGTAATTTAAAAAGGAACTAATAGAAAAAAAACCCTCACATGATTCTCAGTTGTTTTAAGATAAAAGCAGAAGAGAAACACAAAACATCAATTCCAGGAAAATTTATGTATTTTACGCATTACATGAAAATACCTTAATTTTGAATTTTATAGACGGTCCTTACTTGCGTGGGTCCTGTGTGGAGTGTAAAACCATACCATAGAGAAATAAATGTAACATCTTTTAAGAATCAAACATGGGTCTTCCCTGGTGGTGCAGTGGTTGAGAGTCTGCCTGCCAATGCAGGGGACACGGGTTCGAGCCCTGGTCTGGGAGGATACCATATGCCGCGCAACTGGGCCCGTGAGCCACAATTACTGAGCCTGCGCTCCGTAACAAGAGAGGCCGCGACAGTGAGAGGCCCGCGCACCGCGATGAAGAGTAGCCCCCGCTCACCGCAACTAGAGAAAGCCCTTGCACAGAAACGAAGACCCAACACAGCCAAAAATAATTTAAAAAAGAAACACATTTTAGCTAAGGTTGTATTTTGTTGCAGCATGAACATTTATAAACCAATTTCATAAAACAAAAAAGCGAGAGAAGAAAATTGGCTATTTTGATTCTATAACTACTCATTTTTAGCTGCTATGCTATCGCACAATAGCTTTGGACTACTAAATTACTTCCTCCCACAGTGTATGCCCAAAGATGCCACACCCTTGCATTTTTATTCCTAAGAATTAAATGCCTACTACTGGTAGGCTAGGTAAATGCTAGGTACTGGGGATATGACAGAGAACACAGACCCTGGCCTCATAAAGCTATCAGTCTACCTGGGAAGACAGATAATAAGCAATTACAATACACTACACAGAGTTAAAAACAGGGTTGAGGTGAAAGACTTGTGGCAGAGTCCTCTAACAGCTGAAGAGGCTTCAGAGAAGTCTCCGAGAAATACTGTGTTTAAGCTAAGACCTGAAGGCTAAGAACATGATAAATGGGTGAACTTTGGGAGAAGAGTGTTCAGGCAAACCACCCTTGCAGAGGAAGTGTAATGTTTTTCAGAAACTGAAACAAGTTCATTCTAGCTATAGCATCGGGAGGGGAAGGGAGAAAGGTGGCACTGTCGAGATTGTAAACGATACTGTTTAGAATCTCTCCTAAGTGGCCTTAAGGAGTGACACGGTAAAAATTTGTGCTCTATAGACTATTCTGGGGGAGCATGTGTGGAGAATAGGTTGTAGGGATGCGGGACAAATGCCAGAGAGGGCAGTCAGGAGGCTGCTGGAATAATGTGGACTAAGTAATGGCAGAAGTGGAGGGATACAGCAAGATGAGAGAAATTTAGGGGGCTGTACCAACAGGATGTGATGAGCGATTTGGAGATGATTCAAAGATGACTCATGGGGTTGTGGCTTGATAATTGTTGATATTAGGAATACTCAATGAGAATGGAAATCCAACACCCAGACACAACACTTTTATCTCCCTGAGTGGTGGTAGGAGAGGGGGTTGGGGGCAGGTTCAGGGCAAGGGAGTGGAGGTGGAGAATGAGGTCAATTCTGGATACACTTTATTTAGGATGTCTACAAGATAATCCCAGTGGATGTTTCCAGTAGGCAATTGGATATATAGTGTATGCGCTGAGTTGGGTTTAGAGCAAGATATACATTTGAGAATGATAAACATACAATTCAGTGTTTTCTCTACCTTAAAAAAAAAAGATCCATGCCTATTTGATCAGTCAAAAAATGACCTCCCTTCTGTTCCCCAAATGAGAACAATTAATGTGGATGATAAAGGACGCCATGGGAATAAACAATGTTTTTTTCAGGGAAATGGTAGAGGGAGAAGAGAAAAGAACCTAAGACAGAACCTTGAAGAATACCTATGTCTAAGGGAGAGGGGGAGTGGGGGGGGGCTTTCAAGAGATTGAAAAGTGAACTGGTTTCTCCCCTTCACTGATTTCTTGTCATCTATATTCTAAGTAAGGGGAAAGGAATCTGGATGGCAAAGGGGGGGAAAGATAAGCATCTTCTAAACCTTTTGTAAGCTTTGGAACCTACCTAAAAGGAAGGTTGTTAACTTGCATTTCTCTTGCTGTCGTTGGGCCTAAGCTACATGTGTACAGAGGAACCAGCGGGCTACTGCAGGGCAAATGAGAGGTGACGCAGGTCCTCATTCACTGGTTCAACTAATTCATGCAGAGGTCTAATGAAGTTTTTACATTTCTCTCTCTTTCTCCTCCTTCCCCTTTCTTTTTCAAATGAAAGTAGAAAAGTAAATGGATGCAAATTCTGCTCCTGACTTCTGGAAAGTGAAGTCTAATTCCAATCCAGGCCCCATGTTGCAAGTTTGGTTAATAAATGCAATACAGTAATTCTAGAAGCTAGTAATTGTAGCAATTCAGTGTATCCCAGGACTCTCACTCTAGCTGGATCAACTCTTCTGAGCTTTTGTATAAATCCATAGTGTCACAACCATCTTGGCCAGGTCCAGGACCTTTAAAAAAAAAATCCTGGTTTAAATCTGATTGAAAATACAGAACACTGTAAAGCACAGAACTTGAACACAACGTACATTTGGGGGCTGACTCCTTATCTAGACTCATGGCATCTACCAACAGAAAAGTTCTTCGTAGTTCAGAGAATAGTAATTCTGTATATCAAAGAATATATAATAAGCATTGCTATAAAAAATACTGGCAGCTGTGGGGCTGCCCTTTCATAGAACTACTGGTACACAGTAACTATGTCTTTTCATGTTTTATGATTAATTATAGTCTGTAAGAGAAAATACTGTGGTATATATTTGTATTTGTACTTAATTTTTACTGAGGTTTGATTTTAGCATTTACTGTTAAGTCAATGATCTGACCGAGAGAAAATTATGATGACTACAATATTCTATATATTAAGTACAGCATTGGAAAATGTACTCAGTATCCTGGTTTTATGATATGCAGTATTTATTTTTATTGTTATACTTGGTGCTGTTATTGAATCAATCAAATTATATTACAAATTAGAACCATACAGTGTTTAAGGATGAACTTTTTATTCTATGTGCCTGTTACAGATGAAAAAGGAGGGGGAATAGTGTGTCACAAAGTTCTATGACAATTTCCATAGCTAGAAGAATTAAAAATTAAGGGAGAAAGAATAACATAGGAGTAAATACCTACCAATAAATGTCCAGCAATACTATTTTCATCTGAAAATAATCTAGAAAATAAAAGTCTGTGTTGAAAGATAAGTAGTGTATCCAAATAGATCACTCCAGTTGAGTCAGCTGCTTGTGATTCTATTTTTTTTTCTTTAAATCAACAAAGGCAATTGACATTACCATTTTGTTCTTAAATAGGAAGAAAAATAACTGGGAATGACCCACCAAAATATTAACATAAATTTTGTTTTTTCAAATTCCTTGACTAACTTAAGTAACTAAATAAACATTTAGATATAATTTCTATTATCAGCATTTCATAGCTAATAATTATTACTCAAATTAGTTTTCCATTGATAGTAATTATATCAACAACTTGCCAAATATAGAAATGTTCTAAGTTTGAGAGAAAACTATTTCAAAGTCCAGATATATAGCTTTGAACCCACACAAGGATTTTTAAGGTTAGGACATGACATGTACCAAGTATGTTTAGGGGCATTAGGATTTACTTCCTCAGTAGCCCTTAGAGTTCAGTGCTGATATTAATGATCCCTCAAAGTAGATATAGATATTTATATCCAAATTCTCATACCTCAGGATTCATGTAAATAATGTATGTCAATTACTTTTGAAATTACTGCCAAAAGATTAGTTTTAAAAACCATCTGACAAGGCTTGCTTCTTAACTTTTAACTTTTATTCTGAACACTCATTATAAAACCATTTACTTTATCTCTAGAAGAAGAAGCAAATTACTTGATTATAACCCTCTACCATCTCAAAAAACTACCTGTCCCTGGACTTGCAAAGTTAGAAAGTCATGAACAGAAAACTGAAGAAGGTAGAAGAGGTAGAAAGGCATAGAGACCATGGGTAGTCCTTCAGTTATACTGCTTAGCAACACGGCAACAAAAGAGCGATGACAGACAGCAATTGTCCTAATCTAGGTCAATACAACAGCCAAAATACTTTGTAAACACTTTCTTTGGCTCTTTCTGGAGATCAACACTGTTCTAATTAAACAGCATGAGAAGGGCTTGATAACAACCTAAGAGTTCATCAATATTTACTTATCCAACACCTTTTATCCAAGAATCTTAAAATCAGCTAATACTAATCATAACTCGGTAACTGAGAGGTAGGTACTAAGGTAAACTGCAAAGGCCAAGAACAGAAATTGGGAGTGTGTGCCATTGAATAATATTTGTGAGCTAAAGACTGCTGCCTTATATGGCTCTGAGTATGTAAAAAAGAAGTATTATCTACTCTCCTTTAACAAACCCAAACTCAGCATTAACAGGATAATACCTTTTTTTTTTTTACTATGTTTCATTTGTATTTGTACCTAATTTTTACTGAAGTTTGATTAAGTTTGATTTTCAGAGGACAATGTTTAGTCATTGAACTTACCCAGAGAAAACTATATTGACACAGAATTTTAGATATTACATTATTTTTAATATTATTTTAAATATTAGATTAAAGTCTATAGTATCCCATGTGCCAATTATTAGTTATCTTTCCATTTGAGGTGAAGGGTTTGTGTTATGCTATACACACCATCTTCCTTGTGACCAAGAGTGAATTTGTGAGATGGATACCTAAGAGAAGGTGCAGTCTGTAGCCATGAATAGTTCTGTGTATGTGTGTACAGTTAACAAACACCTAAAAGGATTGAACTCTTGTCCTTAGCCTCATTAGCACCATGCACCAACTGCGTTGACTGGTTGAAACTGTTAGATAAGAGAGTGCAAACTAAAAGGAATAGGAACAAAGGAGGGTTGTATTTCATCATCTTAAGGTTTCACAGAGATGACGCAGGTTTACAATTCAAATTCCCATCTCCTGAAAAATGACTTCTTAAATAACTCTCAAAACTCACAAGTGCAGTAATCTGAAATTATTCTAATCTAAAAACTTTAGAGAGTAACCAGTTACTACAATTGATGTTCACTGTAAGGAATACATAGCTATACAAAATATAGCTACACAAAAATAGAACTCAGTGAAAAAATAACATGTTTTAAAGCAAGAAAGATGCTTGTTTTGGATTCTTATCAGTAGTGGCTAATTGGATAAATGCTAAAGATTTACATTCAAGTGCTGGAAGGATTACTGCACAGAAATTCAATTACTCAAAATCTTTGCTCAGACGTCTCTCAGGCTTATTAAACATGAGATGATGTATGAACCACCAAGAGTGGCATTTAACCCCAGCCACTTTCAAGATAATGCATACAGCTGTTAAGACATTCCAGAATGTTAAGACATTCACTGATACTAAGAGTGGTATTAAAAAAAAAAGACCTCATACAGTCTGCTGGCATTTCATACCAAACTTTGGAGGAGGTAGTAAAGTGTTGGAATTTAAAATACAAGGTCAGCACTAAGTGTAAACAATTCTAAAGCATTGTATGCAATTCTTTAAACATATGTAGTGAAAAAAATCAGAATTCATATAAAATCAGAATTTAAAAAAGCAAAAAATAGAAATATTTAGTGAATTTACTCAAATGAAGAAAACTTAAATGATACAGAACTGAAAATATTAGAAATCTATATACAATAAAAAGTGAATATAAATTAGCCAACTCCATGGACATTTCCAGTTAAGCATTCATACAAATACACAGTCACCTTTTTCTTATGTATGGGGATAACACATACACATATGACATGATGATTCTGGCAAAAAAAAATAAATCAGAGATACTAAAAATATTCTCAAGTTTTAAGAATGGTGTGGAATAAGTTTAAACAACAACATTCTACATGAATGGAAACCCCTGATTTAATTCCATGATTTTATCATGCCAGAATCATGGTTGGTTTTAATTTTCTTAAACAGATATTGGTATCATACACATTGGCTTATTAATAATTAAGGCATTCTGCATACACAGTATCTCAGTGTGAACAAAAAACTTTTAGTATTGATTATCTGCTATGGTTTAAACTTTCAAAGTCTTTTCAACATAAGAAAATAGTAGCTGCACACATTTAAGTGTTTTTTTATAAAACACAATCTTAAAAAAAGTAATGATGATTGGTCTTTATAATTCCTAGTAATAAGTCCTGTCTTATTTTTCACATAGTATAAATTATATTCTTATGCAGGATTGCATTAAGACCCAGTAGTTCTTAAACAATGTTACCAAATAACCATATAAATCCCAAATTGCAGCAAAGGTGAACAATCTTCATAGTGCACTTTCACCTCACTGAAGTTGAAGCTGCTCCTTTTGGATATTTTTCCACTTCAATGTGAAGTAGATCCTTAGCGTTTCATTAGTGGTTTCATTATGTGGCTTTTTAAAGGAAAAAATGGTTTTGATTTCTTCCACAGTTCACAGTTCTCAGTTGAGACATTTTTGGGGAAATCATATAGTCCAGGGGTGTTTTGAATAACCAAATGCTATTTAGTAGATGAAGTCTCTCAATGCAACTGTAATAAATAAGCATCTACATCCTTAGAGAATAAAACAAAAACATTTCATTAGCCAGTACTGTAAATACAACACATACACACACCCCATTTTCTTCTCCCTTTTGGTCACTAGCTTTGCCTGTTTCCCTTTGTGACCTTTTGAGGGCAAAAGATTTGTCTTACTCAACATTTTCTCTGCACTTTTGTAGCACACAGCATGTGCTCAATAAGTGTTTGCAAAGTGCTTAGTGAATGTTTTAGTTTCTGTGATCAAACAACTCTGCTTTTATAGAGTAAGCAAGATCATTACATCATTCACAGCAACTCCTTCAGTGCTATATAAAATCTAGACCAGCTTGAGGATAGCCGTTCTGATTTCTACCCTCAAAAAATTGCATTGAGGGTTTAATATTGTAAAAGAGGTTTTATCATAGCTTAAGGAACTTCATAGATCTTTTAATCACTCAATATTGTTTGCAATAATAAATACAGTATCTTAAGGTTATGTTCACAATAAAGCTTCTCCCTTTATAAAAAATTACAATTGAAAGCAAATTTCTAAGGAAACAATTTTTCAGTTCTACTACTAAGAAGACAAGGCACTTCCAGAAAAAGGTGATATATCACGTATTCTATTTTCTATCAACTTTTACTTCATTTTCCCTCCTATTATCAAAAGAACAATTAAAATTGTAACAATAAAAAAACTTCAGGAAATTGATTTCCGTTCATAACATTTTCATCATTAAGAATTCTACACAGGGCTTCCCTGGTGGCGCAGTGGTTGAGAGTCCGCCTGCCGATGCAGGGGACACGGGTTCGTGCCCCGGTCTGGGAAGATCCCACATGCCGCGGAGCGGCTGGGCCCGTGGGCCATGGCCGCTGGGCCTGCGCGTCCGGAGCCTGTGCTCCGCAACTGGAGAGGCCACAACAGTGAGAGGCCCGCGTACCACAAAAAAAAAAAAAAAAAGAATTCTACACAGTAAAATTATACACAGTGGTAACACACTTGCTTGATACATCATTATGCTTCCTCTCATGAAGGTTATTTCAAGAAGAATTTTATAAGCCCAAGACATAAATCCTCTTATTGATATCATTATGCTTCCTTTCATGAAGGTATTCCAAGAAGAATTTTATAAGTAAGTCTAAGACATAAATATAAATATTGTATTTTTTTAAACTAAAGAAAGTTTTTATATTTCTGGCTAATACCAATTTATATGATAGCAGTATGCCCAATACAAGGGTGGAAATATTTCTTAACAGTGATTTTTTTCCTGCAGTTATGTTTTAACTACCAAAACTATTTTGGAGTTTAAATATTAAAATCCAAAATAACACTGTACCTTTTCCTTTGAGACAAGCAAATCAATAAAGAACGATGTCAAATTCATACTGTGATTTGAGCAATTTAACTTTCCCAAAAAAGCATGACATTAGCAAAAGCCAAGTAAAAATACCCCCAAACTGATAATGTTCCTCACCCCTTGCTTCTGAGTAGCACTGTCTTTTCAGTTGCCTTTTTAACTTGGGTTCTTAACCTTTTTTCAAATATTTTCCTCTAATTGGAGCTAGGTCATTAAATACCTACTACCACATTATTTCTGTGGCTGTATCTGAAACACATTCAATGACTAATTCCTGTATTCCTTGCCAAAGTCATATTCATATCCAGAGGACCTTAAGCGTTTATGAATATGAAATTGACTTTAGATGTTATTAGAGTAGTACTGAATTGGACATTTGAAAGAGTTTGTTTATGAATGTATAATACTATTACATTATGTCTAATTTTTAACTAAGCTTAAATATAGATTACCTTGGCTATATTACCAGTATATCCTGGAACCAAAGTAAGATGGTTTTCCTGTTCCCACAATCCACTTAATTGTTGTTTTAAAATCTGAATGTTTCTAGGAGAAAAAAAGAAGAAAAAATGCAAATATAGTAAGATATGGACTTTGGTAGTAAATACACTTAATGAAAACAGCTTTAAAATTTTCAAGTATTTTTCAGGATACAATTATACCATTTGAAGTCAAGCAAATCTTTAAACTAGTACATGTCAATCATGAAAATTAAAGGTTACCTAGTTGTTAGAGGAAGTAAGAAAACAACAGGCATTTGGAACATTCAGACAATCGAGTATGAAGTGGGAAAGTGGGAAAATTCTGAGAGCCTAGAAAGCAAATTATGGATTTAAAGGAAACTGTTGGGAGATTTTTTTTTTGTAATTGCATGATAATCTGGCTCATTTGGTAGAATACCCACACATTTTCACATCAAGGCAATACTCAAATTATGATTATAATACAGTTTTTAGAAGTGTAATCATCCACACTGGACTCTCATGTTAATGTCTGGGAGCCAAAGGACCCCACAGGATGACTCCATTCCTGTGCCTCAATCTTATTCCACTAAAAGCCATCTCTTTTTCTCTCTCTCACTCCTTTCTAATGGATATAAGGGTTAAACCACTGCTGTGCTTTTGCCTCCCCAAATGAAGGGTAGGATTCTGCCAGAACAATATATACAGGGGGTTACTGGGCTCTGGAATTCAACTTTTCACATATGAACAGTATCCCAATTTAATATTTCTCTGAAAATGAAGAGAATAAGTATTACATACTGATAATCATGAAATAAAATTCTCACCTAGCTTAATCAAGCTGCTTTTCCTGAAAAAAAACTTTATTAGTATGAGTTTAAAGGTATACTCACCCATCATTTATAATTTCCGTTTTGGATGATAGTTCTGACCACCACCTTTTTATGACTGCTTGAAGCCAGTTTAAACCAACTATTATATATCTGAAATGACATTTCATTACAAAATTCAAGTGTTTTCATCCAAGAAGCCTTTAGAAAAGATGACACTCTACCCCCCTCAAAAAACACATACACACTTATCTTTCCCTTTTAAAAAATTTATTTCACTACTTTCACAAAACTATACTTTATGTAACATGTTTATAGACAGTTTTATAATTGTTCTCTAGTCATTCCATATTCTTTTCCTAATTGGACTATAAGCTCCTGGAAAACAGAAACCATGTATGTCTCATGGAGCTCAGTCTACCACTATGCACTTATAAGGCACAAGATCAAGGATGCTGAAAGAGAAAAAAGAATTGAGATTCAGATTAGCACTTACTCTTCAAATTTGCTTTTAAGTAGTGACTTTACTAGAGGCAACAAGTCTACACAGCAGCCAAGTGAGATGTATTGTTTTTCCTCCTGTAAACTAAAGTAAATAAACACTAAGTTATAAAATTATGAACAGGTCATCATTTGTCCTTCTTTAAATGTACTTTTTTTCTGAAAAATATTCTTTATACCTATTGGTGAGCACAGGAAGGCAATCCACCACAACTCCAAGGTCTTCTATCCTGTGGGAACAAAATTGCTTAGATAGCTGATTTCCTTATTTATTTTCATATTATAACCTTCACACTGCTTTTGAGAAATTTACTCATTCAACAAATGATCTGAGTGTCTATGATGAGTCAGTTGTTGATCTGAGTGTCTATGATGAGTCAGTTGTTAGGGATGAGTCAGTTGTTAGCCGTGAACAAAGAAATAGGGCTTGTATTTCAATATGTGTGTGAGTGTGGGAGGAGGTGGAGAGGGCAGGGACAGACAATAAACAAGTGAAATATATAAAGCATGTTGATGGTGGTAAGGGCTATGGAGAAAAATAAAATGGGAAAGAAGGATAGGGAGTGAAGAAATACGTATTTTTAAATAAGGTAGTCAAGGAAGGCCTCACCAAGGTAACATTTGAGGAGACTTAAATACAGTGAGGAAGGTAATGGTTAAAATTTTCACTCAAAGGGGATTTTTAAAGGTTGGTTTTCCCATAATGGTATCTCTTAGTTTTATAGATAAGAATCTTAATCAGAGAAGGTAACAGCTTTGTTCAATCTGATAAAACAGATGGTTTTCTGTATTTTGGTTACTCTTAGACCGAAGATAAATGTAATTTAAACCATACTGCTACTACTGAAGCTAAACATAGGAAGTTCAAAATTTTAGCCAGTATAACATAAAAAAGAAGAGGCACTTCTACATAATACATTGGAAATTACTTTTACTGAACAAAACCATAAAGGGTCACACTTACCTCACCAAATAAGCTACAAGTTCACTTATACTTCGCTTTCTCCAGAAAGTTAAAGCTACATTCAATCTCAAATTCCTGCTGAACAAAACCTGTGTCATTGTTTCATGGTCCTGAGAAACCTGAAAGGCAGGAATCTAATTAAGATATGACATGAAACCATTTTTTTCAATTAAATTATTCTGGTAGACATATTTTAAAATTAGGTAAAGATGACTCCTTTTACTGGCCCACAAAAAAGAATATTGCAGTGAACACAGTAAACAAATGATTTGAATAAATTTAGGACCTGTTTATTTTTTATCAATACTTTTTCTTATTTGCTACCATTTTCCTTTTAAATCTCAATAGTTCATAGAATAAATTATTTTTACTCACCTAAAAACCTAGGATTTAATTTATAATGTGTATTAAATAAAAAAGTAAACATATAGGCTAGTCATTACCAACTGAACAGCATGAGTAGGGAACCACAGAAATTAAGTTTTGTGACAAGTATTTAAATTCATTCATTTTTTTCTGTATAATTAAGGTAATATATTCCTGTTGTAAAAAGTTCAAGTAGGGCTTCCCTGGTGGCGCAGTGGTTGAGAGTCCGCCTGCCGATGCAGGGGACGCGGATTCGTGCCCCGGTCTGGGAAGATCCCACATGTTGCGGAGCGGCTGGGCCCGTGAGCCATGGCCGCTGAGCCTGCGCGTCCAGAGCCTGTGCTCCGCAACGGGAGAGGCCACAACAGTGAGAGGCCCGCGTACGGCAAAAAAAAAAAAAAAAAAAAAAAAAGTTCAAGTAGCACAAAACTTTATAAAATAAAAAGTGAATATTCTCTACTTGCCCACAGAAACAACTAACATTACTCAGGAGTAATCACAGTTAACAGACTGGTAAGTATCTTTCAAACCACTTTCTAGACAAAGACAAATTAGGTAGATATAAAATTAAAATATTCTAATATCTATATTTTTGAAAACCTTGTTTTTTCACACACATTATGAAGATTTTTCAACGTCAGAACATAGATCAGTCTCATTTTTAAAAAACAATTACATATTCTCCAGTCTTTATGTATCATAATTTTAGATTGATTCTAGTTTTTCCCTATTAAAACTGTGCATCAATGAACATCCTTATGTATATAAATACGTGCACTTGTACAAAACCTTCTGTAGGATTAATTTTAGAACTGGAACAGCTAGATCCAATTTTTTTCAATAACAGATTAAGATATAATTCACATACCCATTTTGAATGTACAATTCAGTAACTTTTAGTATATACATTCACAGAGTTGTGCGAGCACCACCATAATGAATTTTAGAACCTTTTCGTCACTCCCAAAAGAAACTCTGGACTCCACTCTCCCCTCTCTACAGTTCCTCACAACGATTAATCTACTTTCTGTCCCTATGACTTTACCTAATTTGGACGGTTCACATAAATTGAATCATACAATATGTGGCCTTTTTTTGTGTGTGGCTTCTTTCACATAGCATGATGTGTGAAAGATCAAGATTTATATACAGTGTAGCATATTGGTGTTTTACTCCTTTTTAATGATCAAATAATATTCTATTGTATGGAATATGACACTTTATTTACCCATAGTCCATTGATGGACATTTGGATTGTTTCCACTTTTGGCTATTATAAAATGTTATAAGCATCTGTTCATAAATATCTGTGTGGACTTATGTTTTCAATTCTCTGGGTATATACCTAGGAGTGCAACTGTCGGGTGAAAAGGTTATGTATATTTGAACTTTGACAAAATAATATAGCATCACTTTTAAATTTAGGTTTTTAGAGCAGGCACTAGTCAATCAGGAAAAAACATCTGAAACAACAAAAGAACAATCAATAAACCCATTAGTTGAGGTTAATGCAGGTTTGTGAAAAGTAGTGAAATGGGAGCAAGGTTAAAGGAAGCCCTTGAAAAAATGCCACATTTCGGCACTAATACAAATGTGAAACTGCAGCTTTAAGGCATTTTCACTGAGAATGTTTATTCCCTCAGTTCAACTGAAGAACCAACCTAGGTCCCAATCTAGGCCAGATTTCTGGACTATATAGTCACATGTTCTTTTCCTCCAGGGTATGTAGTTTCTTTGATTTTCTGGTCTGTGTCGGCCTCATCACTTCTATAACTACATGAAAGTAGGGGTAGTGTCTGTTTTTCACCCACCAATCCATTTCTCAGAGCCTGCAGAATGCACTGCACAGCAGGGAGCAATCAATAAATATTTGTGAATGATTTAGTATGACAGTGATCCTCTGTAACACTAAGGTTTAGGTACCTGTAGGTATCCTATTCTCCAGGGCTCAAAAAATTCACTATTAAATTCTCCTTGCTCCCTCTTTTCTCACAGATACCATACACACTTCCTTCATCTCTCCTAGCATTACTAACTTTCTATTACTCCAGAATCTTTTCTTTTGGCCTCCCTGAGCAGCTTTCGGGATCTTAGCTCCCTGACCAGGGATCGAACCTAGTCCCACGTCAGTAAAAGCACCAAGTCCTAACCACTGGACCACCAGGGAACTCCCCCAGGATCTTATTTACACAGGAACACTTCCACTGGCAAATGGAATCTTTGCATCATCTCATTATGGTTTTAGTTAATAACACTTTGTTTTCTACCTTTGTTTTGTATCATTTACTTGTAATTATTATCCTACGTATGATGCTCATTTTCATTCATCTACATACTTATGACCATTTAAATATAAAAAGATTCTTTTTTTGCTTGTATGCCACAGAAAATGCTTTTCAAACTGTCATGCCAGATAGAAACAATACTAAGTTTACCAAGTCATAGTTAAAGAAATTAAGGTAATTTAATCAATGTAATGTTATGTATCTATTAATTATATAATATCTTTGTATGGTGACAGATGGTAACTAGACTTATTGTGGTGATCATTTTGAAATGTACAGAAATATCAAATCACTACACTGTGCACCAGGAACTAACATAGTGTTGTAGGTCTATTACACATCAAAACAAACAAATAAACAAACTCACAAAAAAAGAGATCAGATTTGTGGTTACCAGAGGCAGGACGTGGCTTGGCTGAGGGGAAATTGGAGGAAGACAGTCAAAAGGTACAAACTTCTAGCTATAAGATAAATAAGCACTAGGGATGTAACGTACAACTTAGTAAATATAATTAACACTGCTGTATTTTATATATAAAAGCTGTTAAGAGAGTAAATCCTAAGAGTTCTCATTACAAGGAAAAAATTTTTTTTCATTTTTAAAATTTTGTATCTATATATGATGGATGTTCACTAAACTTAATGTGGTAATCATTTCATGATGTAGTTAAGTCAAACCATTATGTGTATACCTTAAACTTTTAAAATGCTGTATGTCAATTATATCTCAATAAAACTGGAAGGGAAAAAATTGTAGAAGTGTTATTTTAATTACATGGAAAAATATTCAAATTTATTAAACATAAAAATCAAATTATCAAACAATATGGAGAAAAAATACACATCAAAACTTTAATACTGTTATTTACAAATGTTGAAATTACAGATAATTTTTTCCTTTGGATTTATTTTCTACAACATATACAATAAACATGTAATAATTATTATTGTAAACTCGTGTTTATAAATTTTAACAAACCATTCTTTCAAATAACCATTAAAAAAATGGTTTTCGTGAGGTATAATTTACATACCATAAAACTCACACATATTTAAAATACGTAATTCAATGATTTTTAATAAATCTACGGAGTTGTGCAACCATCATCACAGTCCAGTTTTAGAACATTTCTATCATCCAAAACAATTCCCGTGAACCTGTTCAAACAACTAACTTTGCCTGAGCCAGAAGAACAGCAAAACTAAGGAGGTTTGCCTTAAAAAACTTTCCAATGGCAATTTTGAGAGCCCAGCAAAATGTGCCTGGATAACTGGCTTTCGTGGTTCACTTGTTAGGCAAGATTTCTTCTTTTCCTTTTCTTTAAGTCTCTACTGGCCAACTTTCCATTCTGGATATTTACAGCAGCTTGTTAATCATTTCATTCCATCTCAGATATCACTAACTTGGAAAAATGGAATAAACAACTGATTCAAATTTAATTAATCTAGAAAATTGTCTCAGGGTGTTACAGTCTCTCAAATAGTCTGAATTTAATCAGCAGTGAACTATTTTGCTAGTAGACTATGGCAAAGGAAAAAGCCAGTATTAAAACAGGAATAAAGTTAAGCTTATATAAATGACTTACCTCAGAAAAAAACCCACTATATTTTGATGATGGGCTTTCTGTCTGTGAAGAACCAGAATCACTGGGGCTAACCAGATATGGTCGACTACCCTGCCGCACTTGCTCAGGGAGGCGGCCTGCACAAGCCAGCTCATTCTCTTTATTTGCCATGTCACAGCCCCCGCTGTTGGGGGACTGCTTTTTTCTGTAGCAAGGATTTTGAAAAGGATGATGAACTTTCTTTCTGTGATAGATCACCTTACGTAGTTTATCTGGGCTTTTCACAGCTTGTCCAACTGTTCTGTAAAAAGAATGGATTTTCTTAAATGAAAAAGAACCATATGAAAACCTTTAAAAGTTTTTAAAGAGAAAGATTTAGTAGGCCACATTTTGTGATCACAATCCACTAAAATTAGAAGCAAGCAGAATAATTTTTTAAAATCTTAACTCTTAGATTGAAGAGGAAAATAAAAGGGAAATTATAAACCATCTGGAAAACAATGAAAAGGATGGTACTTTACACCAAAAGAGGAAAAAAAAAAATGAAGAAGCATAATAACTAGATGCTTTTAAAACGAACTACAGGGCATTCAGGGAGTATGAAAATTTTAACAATTTCCATTCACCTAATCTTTTTCTAACAAAGTGATAGAATAAGTGAGCAAGTTCGAATATTTTAATTTGAATCAGGCAAGTCTGAATATATATTTTAATATAAAAGAGAACACTTATTTCGATTAAGCTGAAGTACAGTTAATTTGTTTGAATAAGATAAAATACTACTGAGCACATCTCATGGTTTAGTATAATGGTTCTCAAATGTTTTGACCTCAGGATGCTTTGCACTCCTAAAAATTATTGAGGTCTCAAAAGAATTTTTTTTATGTGGGCAATATCTACTGATATTTGATGAATCAGAAACTAAAACAGAAAATTTGTTAATCAATTTTAAAGATGATAAACTCGGGGGAATTCCTGGTGGTCTAGTGGTTAAGACTCCACACTTCCACTGCTGAGGGCATGGGTTCAATCCCTGGTTGGGGCTAAGATCCCACATGCCTCAGAGCACAGCCAAAAAAAGAAAAAGAAAAAGATAAACTCATTACATACTACATAGAATGTATTTTTTTAAATCCTCTATTTTCCAAAACAAACGAACAAAAAATATAGTGAGAAGAATGGCACTGTTTTGCATTTGTGCAAAATCTCTAATATCTGGTTTAACAGAAGACAGCTGGATCCTCATATCTGCTTCTGCATTCCATATATTGTGATATCAAATATCATGTAGCTGCTGGAAAACTCTACTGTACACTTGTAAGAGAGTGGAAATGAAGAAGGTAAATAATGTCTTAGTATTGTTATGAAGATAGTTTTGACCTCACAAACTCATTGAAAGGCCTTTGGGACCTCCAGGGTCCACAGATCACACACTTTGAGAACCAGTGGTTTAGTAGAAAGCGCCTTTGGAGTTTGGCAGATCCGACAGTAAATGCCGTTTTTACCACCTTCTGGATGTACAATCCTAAAGAAATCACAAGTCTTTAGTTTTACTCATCAACTGTTTGGGGTAATGATACCTATCTAATATTGATATATTTAGCACAGTACCTGGCACAAAGGAGTTGTTTGACAATAAATTAGTATTATTATACTAAAAGACAATACTCCCCCCCCCCATTTTCACTCTTACCCAGTTTTCAATATTTGCTGTTTCCCACAAACTTTAAAGAAGCTCTTACCTAGTTATGTAAGCAGCCAACTGTTTTGGAGATTTCTTAACCTGAAAAATAAAAGTAGATAGTTGCAGCATATTTAAGTTCCTTAACAAAGCTATGTAAACTTTGTGATTAATGTCAACAAGTCTGAAATTGAACTATTAAATTTTTCAGATTAAAGCTCTTACTGTACTGATGCTGTACTCTCAATCATTGGTTACAACAACACTGTATGTAGGTATTTTTAACAACGCAACATACCCATCTGGCTAGTTTCCACGCTACTAGTCACATATTATATATACAGAATGCTAAATAAATGAGTTGAATTTTAAGAAATTATATCAGTGCTAATGAGCCTTGCAATGGGTGAACAAAAAGCATCTCTGTGATTCCTCTAAAATTAAATTAAAATATTCAAATTATACTATATCAAAACAATATACCGCCAAAAAGTTTTCAGAGCTTTTGGAATACAGATTTCAATTATTTTATTAATTCTACTTAATTTTGGCAGATTGAGCAGAACTGTCAACCTCCCATTTTTTAAACACTTTAATAACCAGAAGTATCTATAGACTTAGCAGTTTAAATTGTGTCAAACTGAATGACTGTGTCTCCCCAAAATTCCTCTGTTGAAATCCTAACCCCCAGAGTGATGGTATTAGGAAGTAAGGCTTTTGGGAGGTGATAAGGTCATAAAAGTAAAACCCCATGAATAAGATTAGTGTCCTTATAACAGAGAGCCCAGCGAATTCTCTCTCTCTCCCCTTCTGTCATGTGAGGAAGTAGAGAAAAGCTATCTATGAACCAGGAAGTGGGCCCTCACTGGATATCAACTCTGCTAGGGCCTTGATCTTGGACTTCTCAGCCTCCAAAACTGTGAGAAATAAATTTCTGTTGTTTATGAGCCACACAGTCTATGGTATTCTGTTTGTGTAGCAGCCCAAACAGACTGAGATACTGTCTTACCCATTCCTAGAAACCATGGACTTACTTACCTCCTTCATGTTCTTATTAGTGAAATTAGAGACCCTTTTTCTAGGAACATCAATGAAATGATCTTCAATATTATTACAAAAGTTGCGTTTTTTAACATTGTGGGTTTCAGATGCCATAATCTCTTAAATACCTAGACAAAAAATAAAAATAATAAATGGAAAATACAAAAAGCAAACGAGCCTGATCCTTTCCTTAACACACATAAAAATACAACAGCTCTACGCTATATAAAAGAGGCTTACAAGTAAAGCAAAGGACATGTGGACATACCTCATTTTATTGCACTTCACAGATATTGTGTTTTTTTGTTTTTTTTTTAACAAATTGGAAGTGTGTGGCAACTCTGCATCAAGCAAGTCTATTGGCACCATTTTTCCAACAGCATTTGTTCACTTCATGTCTGTGTCACATTTTGGTAATTCTCACAATATTTCAAACTTCTCCATTATTATATTTGTTATAACGATTTGTGATCAGGGATCTTTGATGTTACTACTGTAGTTGTATTTGAGCACCATGAACCTTGTCCACATAAGATGGTGAACTTAACTGATAAATGTGTGTGTTCTGACTGCTCCACTGACTGGCTATTCCCCGCTCTCTCCCTCTCCTCGGATCTCCCTATTCCCTAAGACACAACAATATTGAAATTAGGTCAATGAATAACCCTACCATGGCCTCTAAGTGTTCAAGTGAAAGGAGCAGTGGCAAGTCTCTCCTTTTAAGTCAAAAGCTAGAAATGATTAAGCGTAGTGAGGAAGGCATGTCAAAAGAGAGAAGGCTGAAATCTAGGCCTCTTGCACCAGTTAGGCAAGTTAGGCAAAGGAAAAGTTCTTGAAGGAAATTAAAAGTGCCATTCCAGTGAACACATGAATGGTAAGGCGAAAAAGCCTCATTGCCGACATGGTGAAAGTTTTAGGATCTGGATAGAAGATCAAACTAGCCACAACATTCCCTTAAGCCAAAACCTATTCCAGAGCAAGGACCTAACTCTCTTTAATAAAGGTTGAGAGAGGTAAGGAAGCTGCAGAAAAGTTTGAAGCTAAGAGGTTAACTCATGAGGTTTAAGGAAAGAAGCCATTTCTATAACATAAAAGTACAAAGTGAAGCAGCATGTGCTGATGTAGAAGTTGTAGCAAGTTATCCAGAAGATCTAGCTAAGATAATGAATGAAGGTGGCTACACTGAACAACAGATTTTCAATGGAGATGAAACGGCCTTCTGTTGGAAGAAGATGCCATCTGGGACTTTCATAGCTAAGAGAGAAGTCAAAGCTTGGCTTCAAAGCTTCAAAGGACAGTCTAACTCTCTTCTTAGGGGCTAATGTGGCTGATGACTTTAAGTTGAAGCCAGTGATCACTTACCATTCCCCAAATCCTAGGGCCCTTAAGAACTATGATAAATCAACTCTACTTGAACTCTATAATGAAACAAGAAAGCCTGGATGAAAGCATATGTGTTTACAATATGGTTTACTGAAGATTTTAAGCCCACTGTTGAGACCTACTGCTCAGAAAAAAAGATTCCTTGCAAAATATTACTGCTCATTCACAATGCACCTGGTCACCCAAGAGCTCCGATGAAGATGTACAATGAGATTCATGTTGTTTTTATGCCTGCTAACAGAGCATCCATTCTTCAGCCCATGGATCAAGGAGTAATTTTGACTTTCAAGTCTTATTATTTACGAAATATATTTTGTAAGGCTATAGCAGAGTAAATTGAAAAACTTCTGGAACAGATTCAACATTCTAGATGTCATTACAAACATTTGTGACTCATGGGAAAAGGTCAAAATATCAACATTAACAGGATTTTGGAAGAGTTGATTCCAACCCTAATGGATGACTTTGAGGGGTTCAAGACTTCAGTGGAGGAAGTAACTACAGATGTGGTAGAAATAGCAAGAGGACTGGAATTAGAAGTGGAGCTGGAAGATGTAACTGAATTGCTGCAGTTTCATGATAAAACTTTAACAGATGAGGAGCTGCCTTTTCTGGATGAGCAGAGAAGATGGATTCTTGAGATGGAATCCACTCCTGGTGAAGGTGCTGTGAAAACTGTTGAAATGACGGGAAAGAATTTATATAGAATATTGCCAAACTCAGTTGATAAAGCAGCGGCAGGGTTTGAGAGGACTGACTCCAATTTTGAAAGAAGTTCTGCAGTGGGTAAAGTGCTATCAAACAGCACTGCATGCTACAGAGAAATCATTTGTGAAAGGACGAGTCAATTGACGCAGCAAACTTCACTGCTGTCTTATTTTAAGAAACTGCCATAGCCACCCCAACTTCAGCAACCACCACCCTGATCAGTCAGCAGCCATCGACACTGAGGCAAGACCTTCCATCAGCAAAAAGATTACGACTTGTTGAAGGCTCAGATGATGGCTAGCAATTTTTAGCAATAAAGTATTTTTAAATTAAGGTATGTACATTTGTTTAAACATAATGCTACTGCACACCTAATAAACTACACATAGTATAGTGTAAACATAACTTTTATATGCAATGGGAAACCAAAAAATTTGTGTGACTTGCTTTATTAAGGTGGTCTGAAACCAAACCTGCAATATCTCTGAGGTATGAATGTAGTTCTAAGTTATACATTTTTTAAAAGCCTTAAACATAGAGGAAGCACAAGGCAGGGGATTCCAGTAAAGTTCTTTCTGTTCTCATTCTTAAGTTGCAACCAGTTACAATAATATGGCATGTACTTTTTGCCAACACAACATGTCAATCTCCCCATTTTCCATATCACTAGCCATATATTATTAAAGTTTATGAAATCAGGTCTAATAGTAGTGGTATCTTGAAATTCAAATGCACGGAAGCCTAAATTTTTGGAAGCAAATCACTGGGTCGTATACAACCATAAGCAGCCAGGGGAACCAAAATCAGACTATATATATCTGACTTGTTTTATGCCCAACCTTTAAATTTTTCTTTCATTCGTGCAGCTAGCTTTCTTCCATCTTTGAAAAATATAACCCACATTCTTTTGCTCCTCCAATTATATCCAAAGGGCAGAAAATAGATGCTGTGACTTCATTTATGTAACAGAGGATGTTAGTGACTTTCCCACTTGCACTCAGGTTTCACATAGCAAATTTACTTCAGGTCATGCCCTGAAAACCAAGTTTCTCCCTCATTCTTTTTTTTTTTTTTTTTTTCCGGTACGCGGGCCTCTCACTGTTGTGGCCTCTCCAGTTGCGGAGCACAGGCTCCGGACGCGCAGGCCCAGCGGCCATGGCTCACGGGCCCAGCTGCTCCGCGGCATGTGGGATCTTCCTGGACCGGGGCACGAACCCGTGTCCCCTGCATCGGCAGGCGGACTCTCAACCACTGCGCCACCAGGGAAGCCCTCCCTCATTCTTGTTTTAAACATTTATTGAGCATTCATTATATGCCAGGCCCTGGAGTTAATGTAGATGACGGACAGCGATCCTGTTCTAAAGAATCATTTAGTGGGGAGGGTGGGAGGGAGGGAGACGCAACAGGGAAGACATATGGGAACATATGTTTATGTATGACTGATTCACTTTGTTATAAAGCAGAAACTAACACACCATTGTAAAGCAATTATACCCCAATAAAGATGTAAAAAAAAAATAAATTAAAAAAAAAAAAAAGAATCATTTAGGAAGCTTTCTGAAAATACATCTTTCTGGGCCCTAATTTCAGACTATAACTCAGCAGGTATCAGGAAAAAAGCCCAAAACAATTATATTTTTAAAAAGCCCCACAGGTATTTTTATCATTAAAAAAAATTTTTTATTGAAGTACAGTTGATTTATCATGTGGTGGCAATCTCTGCTGTGCAGCAAACTGACTCAGTTACACACATAGAGACATTCTTTTTTAATATTCTTTTCCATTATGGTTTATCACAGGATATTGAGTATAGTTCCCTGTGCTACACATTAGGACCTTGTGGTTTATCCATTCTAAATGTAATAGTTTGTATCTACCAACACCAAACTCCCAGTCCATCCCTCTCCCTCCCTCTCCCTCCCTGCCCCTCCCCACAGGTTTTTCTGATACACATTCTTAGTAAAAAAAAAAAAAATCTGTCTTAGAGAATTTTCCAAAAATATACACGAACACAGGAAATTCTGCAATCAATTTCAGGGTATTTTACGATTTCTTGCGGCTAATTCAGGGACAGCCCATCCACTTGTGCCCCCAGGTTACTAAACCTCTAGGATGAGACTTTTAAAAAAGTAAATAAATAATTGCAGTAATACAATAAGCACTCTGACAGAGGGGCACCCATGCAAGTCAGCAAATCTCCACTGAGGAAAAGTCTTAGCACATTGAGAAAATAGCATGTGTAGAACTGAAAGGCATGAAGCAACATGATTTGCCTGGCAATGTGTTAAGTAGATGCATGTGACTAGAGCTTAGGCTGGGGGTGTGCTGCAGCAGAGTGAGAAATGAGGCTGGAGAGATAGGCAGAAGCTAGATCATAAAGGGTTCTGTGCACAAGGTAAGCTTTTTTGTTTGTTTGTTTTGTCTTTGAAAGAAAGGGGGACTTTTAGTTAAAGATAATGGACTAAACACGTGCAATTACTTTTACCTTTCCCTGAAACCCTATTACAATGACAGTAAAGAAGATTTTAAAGGCATAAACCCCATAAGGGCAAAGAATAGAAGATGAGGCAATGGCAACAACATTTTGGAAACTGCAAAGCATAAGTGGTAAATGACTTAGCAGATCTGAGAAAGCAAAATCCTAAAGCATCAGTGAGGAAAGGTGAAAAGCAGAATCCCCCAAAGGTTCAGAAATTGGCAATACTAAGGACCTCAAAAAGTGGGATAAAGGTGGGCTTAAGAACAAGTACAATGAATGAATGTCCATTTACGACACAGTTAAGAGTCCTAGATCCCCTTCCCCATTTCAGTAAAAAACTGGAGTTTTATTGTATGGAAAATCTAAAACAGAGTCCTTGGGATGGGAAACACCAGGCACAAATGTGGGTGAGAGGAACATATTCTAAACAGGGCGATCAAGTGAAAGTTTACATACTAAATGTTAAGACCTCTAACCTTCTTTCTACCACATGCCTCACAGAGGCTTGTAGCCAGGCTTAAATACTCCAGGGAAAGAGTACTGAAGATGCTTCTTTGGGAACTCTGATCAGTCCCAGAGGAAAACACACACACACACACACACACACACACACACACACACACACACACACACTCCTAAAAATACTGACATCAGTGATGGTCAAAGTCCCCAAAGAACTTTTTATATCTTGATTATGGTAGTAGTTACCTGTCAAAACTCTAATAGCATGATTTTTTTTTTTGCATGTAAACATCTCAATAAACGCAACTTTCAAAAAATCCTCTAGAGATAAGAACAAATTGCATCCATGAAACACAAATGAGAAAAAAACAAGCTGACAAAGACTCTTGGAAATTAAAAATAGGATGTAATAAGATAGCAGAAAAACTCAATAGAAGTTGGAAAAGAAGTTGAGGGTATCTCCTAGAACGTAGGGTAAAAAGATTTTTTAAAAGAACCTGGATTGGTTTATAGAGACCAACATTCAAATAAACAGAATTTCAGAAAGAGTACAGAAAAAAACAAATAAGAAAGCAAAGAATTAAAAACTGTTCACGGTTGAAGGCCATGAATTCCCAAACTGAAAGGGCACATTGAGGGTCAGCACTGCAGATGAAAATAGACCTACAAGGCACATTGTCACATTTCAGAGCACCAGAGAAGCCAGAGAAGGGGAAAACATACAATAAACAAATAAACAAACTCCCCCTAAAATCCAAACTAAGTCACATACAAATGATAAAGGCATAGAACAATGCCTTCAAAATTCTTAGGAAACTTGAAATTTTATATCCAGACTAGTCACCACCTGAGTGCAAGTGTAGGAAAAAAAATCTTCAGAAATTCAAAGTTCCAAAAAAAATTCTTCATGCAGCAATCTGAGAAATAATAAAAATGAGAAATACAAGAAATGGAGAGCCAACAAGAGAAATGAGAAGGGAATTCTCATGATGGTTATGAACAAAGATCCCAGGATGATGGCTGTGCACCAGGAGTACATGACAACAATTGGAGCGGGATAACAGACTGAAGGGAGAAGTCATCACATAAATGAAATTGAGTTATAATACCTGGGGCTCATTAGAGAGGAGATGGAGAGAACTGAGGGAGTCACAAGGCAGTGGCACATGTTTCAAGTGACAAAAGAAAAGAACTGTCAGCCCAGAATCTCCTATGTGGAGGAAATATCCTTCAGGAATGAAGGAGAAACCAAGACATTCTCAAATAAAAGGAAATTAAAGAAGGAATATTAGAACATCAAGGAGACAAAAAGAAAACTATAAGGTAAATTATGTTTGAAGCAAAAATTATAACACTATCTGATGTGGTTCAAAGTATATGTAGAAGAATGTTTAAGACAACTATGTTGTAAGTGCGGAAGGGCAAAGGGATATATAAAGGGAGGTAAAGTTTCCACACTTTACTCAAACTTGTAAAATGATGCCATCAGTAGACTGTGATAAATTATAGATGTGTAACATAATACCTAGAACCATTGCTAGAAGCTATTGCTACTGTTTTATTAAGAAACATAGTAAAAACTACTATAGATAAATTGAGATGTAATGTTTAAAATGTGTACAAATAACTCATAGGAAGGCAAGAAAAAAGAAACAAAAAAATGGAGAGAACATAAACAAAAAATAAAATGGCAGAAACATATCAATAATTACATTATATATGAATGCTCTAAACATATCAGTTAAAAAACAGAGATTGGCAGAGTACATTAAGAAATATGACCTAACAATATTCTGTCTATAAGAAATTCATTTCAAATATAATGATAAAGGAAAGTAGAACATAGAAGAAAGATCCTAATAGATCTTTAAAAGTTCTCATCACAGGAGAAAAAAGAAAGTAGTAAAAGGAAGAAAAAGATGTATCACGCAAATATTAATTTAAAAGAGCCAGGACTTCCCTGGTGGCACAGTGGTTAAGAATCCACCTGCCAATGCAGGGGACACGGGTTTGAGCCCTGGTCTGGGAAGATCCCACATGCCGCAGAGCAACTAAGCCCCTGCGCCACAACTACTAAGCCTACACTCTAGAGCCCACGAGCCACAACTACTGAGCCCTCGTGCCACAACTACTGAAGCCTGCACACGTAGAGCCTGTGCTCCACAACAAGAGAAGCTACGGCAATGAGAAGCCCACGTGCTGCAACAAAGAGTAGCCCCTGCTCACCACAACTAGAGAAAGCCCATGTGCAGTGACGAAGACCCAATGCAGCCAAAAATAAATAAATAAAATTTATAAAAAAATAAAAATGAAAGGGTCAAACCATCAAGAAAACATAGCAATCTTAAATATGTACACACCAAACAACACAGGTGAAAAATACATGAAGCAAAAACTGACAAGGCTGGAAGTTATAATTTGAAATTGGCAAGAAATAGCAAAATTCCTCTGTTAAAATGCACTATGCTTGCAAGTTTATAAGTTTGAAAAATAAAGAAAAAAGAAGAAAGGTAAATGAAAACACCAAGAATAATTAATTTTATGATTTCATATCAAAAGGCACATAGTTGTAATTTGCTATTAAATTAGCATAATTTGTCACTTTGTTTTGCTACTATGTAAGTTAATCAGCTTACATAATCATAGAATCAGAGATATTTGAAATGGAAAACATAATTAGTAAAATAATTCATTAGTACCTTACATTCCAAGGTCTCAAAACTGTTTACCAGTCCTCCTTAACCAGTATAGAATATTCTGGTCACCAACACAGGGGCTCCTAAAATTAGGCAAATGTCTTCCTTTTGGACTCTGAAGTAAGTTTATTTCGGCTAAACTACAGGTAAAAACATGGAGCCAGAGGATGGGACCAGCTTTAAAGTCAGCCTAGAAACATAGAAGTGATAAGCTGGAGCAGCAGTTCTCAAACTTTAGCATCGGAATCATTTGTGGACCTCCCTATGATACAGACTGTTGGGCCCCATCCCCTGAAAGACTGAAGTGGGGCCTGAGACTCTGCATTTCTAACAGGCACTTGGGTGATGCTCATGCTGCTGGTCTGAAGACCTCACCTGGGAACTACTGAATTAGAGTTCTCTCTGAAAGTTTCTCATTAAATACTGTAGTGCTCATTGTTTTAAAGTTGTCCAGATTTCCATTCATTAAAGCCAGTTCCATCCACCGTATTCTCTTGTTTATTTTATATACATAATGTACTTACAAAGAAAGGATAGGATCTCACCTACAGTCAACTCTCAACTGTATGTAGTTGATCAATCTTACAGATCTTCTGGGGTAAAAATTTCATTGAGATCTAATTTTATTTCTCCCTCACCTTTCTCCTAGCCTTATTCCTAGACTAGAATGTAAATTAATTTTATTTCAGGATAAAATCAACAAGGTTGGTCAGATAATCTGTTTGAAGGAATACATATGAATGAAATACTATTTTGGTTCATCTGTGATGTTGCTGCTTTCCCTTGGTGATCCAGTGGGGAATGTTCTTAATCAGTTCTGTCTTTGGGTCCACTATTACTTCTCTGGAGTGGCACCCTCTTTAAATTCCCCTTTTGAAAATACAGACATTTGGTACCTGGAACTAAAGTCTATACATATGGCTAAAGAGTATTCTAAATCCAAATTCATACAATTTCATCATAACTTCTAAAATAAAGGGGTAAAAATTATTGTAATGTAGCACTATGGTAGTAACTTAGAGTGGTTCCAAAGATAAGAAAAGCTTCCAAATTCTTTTAA
The DNA here is from genome assembly GCF_949774975.1 of Lagenorhynchus albirostris. Lineage (NCBI taxonomy): Eukaryota > Metazoa > Chordata > Mammalia > Artiodactyla > Delphinidae > Lagenorhynchus > Lagenorhynchus albirostris. The sequence goes on along the minus strand of NC_083095.1, from coordinate 76,978,670 downwards.
GAAGCCAGTATACCAGTGTTATTAAAATATAATAAAGATTGCACAATAAAACCATGGACCAATTTTACTGATGAATATCAATGCAAAAGCCCAGATAACACCATACTGTTGGTGAGAATGTAAGAGGATCCAGTCACCTTGGAGAACAGTTTGGCAGCTCCTCAAAAGTTTAAAAAGAGTTACCATATGACCATATACATCCAAAAGAAATAAAACTTGTCACAAAGACTTGTACACAAATGTTCATAGCAGCAGCATTATTCGTAAGAGCTAAAAATTGGAAACTATCCAAACATCCATCAACTGATGAATGGATAAAATGTGGTAAATAAATAAAATCCATACAATGGAATATCATCCAGCCATAAAAATGAATTTTTGTCCTGATATATGGTCAATCATAGATGAACCTCAAAACACTATGTTAAGTGAAAGAAAAGAAGCCAGAAATGAAAGATCACATACTGTATGATTCTATTTATATGAAATGTTCAGAATAAGCATATCTTTAGAGACAGAAAGTCAATTAGTGGTTGTCCAGCAGTGCTATAATGGGTATGGGGTTTCTTTCGGGAGGTGATGAAAATGCTCTAAAATTGATTATGATGGCTGCAGAACTCTGTGAATATACTAAAGGTCATTGAATTATATACTTTAAGTGGGTGAAGTATGGTATGTGAATTAGAGCTCAATAAAGTTTAATTATTAAAAAAAACCTGACATGGCTGAAAGGAGAAACAGACAAATCCACAATAATCTTGGAGACTTCAATAACCCCTCTCAACATCTGATAGGACAAATAGACAGAAACGCAGCAAAGTTATAACATCATCAACCAATAGGATCAAATCAATATTTATAGAACACTCCACCAACAACAGCAGAATAATTATTTTCAAATGCCACAGAACATATACCAAGATAGGCTATATCTTAGGTTATAAAACAAACCACAACAATTTGAAATAATTGAAATGATGCTCAGTATTGGTAATTATTAGAGAAATGCAAATCAAAACTACAATGAGGTATCACCTCACACCAGTCAGAATGGCCATCATCAAAAAGTCTACAAATAATAAATGCTGGAGAGGGTGTGGAGAAAAGGGAACCCTCTGATACTGTTGGTGGGAATGTAAATTGGTGCAGACACTATCTAGAACAGTATGGAGGTTTCTTAAAACACTAAAAATAGTGTTATCATATGATCCTGCAATCCCACTCCTGGGCATGTATCTAGAGAAAACTACAATTTGAAAAGGTACATGCATCCCAATGTTCATTGCAGCACTATTTACAATAACCAAGACATGGAAGCAACCTAAATGTTCATCGACAGAGGAATGGATAAAGAAGATGTGGGATATTTATTCAATGGAATATTACTCAGCCGTAAAAAAGAATGAAACAATGCCATTTGCAGCAACATGGATGGACCTAGAAATTATCATACTAAGTGAAGTAAGTCAGACAAAGACAAATATCACATGATATCACTTATATGTGGAATCTAAAAAAAAAAGATACAAATGAACTTATATACAAAACAGAAATAGACCTATAGACATAAAAGACTTATGGTTACCAAAGGGGGAAGTGGGGGAAGGGATAAATTAGGAGTTTGAGATTAATATATACATATTACTATATATAAAACGGATAATCAACAAGGACCTACTGTATAGCACAGGGAACTATACTCAGTATTTTGTAATAACCTGTAAGGGAAAACAATCTGAAAAAAAAATTGATATATATGTATGTATAATGGAAACACTTTGCTGTACACCTGAAACTAACACAATATTATAAATCAACTATACTTCAATAAAAATATATATAAACACATCAAACTCCAAGATGCCAAAAAAAATAAAATAAAATAAAAAATAGGGCTTCCCTGGTGGCACAGTGGTTGAGAATCTGCCTGCCAATGCAGGGGACACGGGTTTGAGCCCTGGTCTGGGAAGATCCCACATGCCGCGGAGCAACTGGGCCAGTGAGCCACAACTACTGAGCCTGCGCGTCTGGAGCCTGTGCTCCGCAACAAGAGAGGCCGCGATAGTGAGAGGCCCGCGCACCGCGATGAAGAGGGGCCCCTGCTTGCCACAACTAGAGAAAGCCCTCGCACAGAAATGAAGACCCAACACAGTCATAAATAAATAAATAAATAAATTTAAATCATATGGGCTTCTAAGAAGACCTCTGCTTAAAAAAATAAATAAAAAAAAATAAGCGAAATCATATAGAGCATGTTCTCCAACTACAATGAAATCAAACTAAAAATCAATAAAAGAAAAATAACAGGAAAATCTCCAAACGCCTAGTAACCAAACAGTGCACTTCTAAAAAGTTCATGGGTTAAAGAGGAAGTCTCAAGGGAAATCAATAAAATACACTGTGCAAAATGAAAATGGAAATTTAACATATTAAAATTTGTGGAACACAGCTAAAACAGTGCTCAGGGAAATTTTTAGCACTAAAATGCATAAAAAGGAAAAGTCTCAAATCAATAACCTAAGCTTCCACATCAAGAACCTAGAAAAAGAAGAGCAAAATAAACCCAAAGCAAGCAGAGGAAGGAAATAATAAATAATAGAAATCAATAAAACCGAAAACAGAAAGACAACAGAAAAAATTAACAAGACAAAGAACTAGTTCATTGAAAGGTCAAAAAAATTTTCAAACCTCCAGGGAAACTGACAAAGGAAAAAAAACAAATTACCAATACCAGGAATGAAAAGGAGATATCACTATAGATGCTACAGACATTGAAAGGATAAGAAAATACCACAACCAACTCTACAAACATAAATTTGACAAGTTAAAAGAAGTGGGCCAATTCCTCAAGAAACACCACAACTCACTCAATATGAAATAAGCAACTTGAATAGCCCTGTAATTATTAAGGAAACAATTCATAATTTTAAAACTCCCCAACTAGAAATCTCCAAGCCTGGATGATTTTAATGGAAAATTCAACCAAATGTTTAAGACTGAACACCAATTCTACACAACCTTTTCAAGAAAACAGAAGAGCAAGGAAGACTTCCCGATTCAATTTATGAAGCTAATATGTATTATCCTGATGCAAAAATATGACAAAAAAGCACAAAAAAGGGAAAACTACAAACCAATATCTCTCAAGGCTGTAAATAAAAACTCTTAACAAAATATCAGCTAATGGAATTCACAATACAAAAAAGAATTATACACCACAATCAAGTGGCATTTGTCCCAGGGACACGCTTGTTCAATATTTGAAAATCAATCCATGTAACCCATGATATTAACAAGCTAAAGAAGAAAAGTCATATGATCATATCAATTGATGCCATAAAAGTATTTGACAAAACTCAACACCCATTCATGATAAATACTCTCATTAAAATAATAATAGAGGAGGGCTTCCCTGGTGGTGCAGTGGTTGAGAGTCCGCCTGCCGATGCAGGGGACACGGGTTCGTGCCCCGGTCTGGGAAGATCCCACATGCCGCGGAGCGGCTGGGTCCGTGAGCCATGGCCGCTGAGCCTACGCGTCCGGAGCCTGTGCTCCGCAACGGGAGAGGCCACAGCACTGAGACGCCCGCGTACCGGGGGGGGGGAAATAATAATAATAATAATAATAGAGGGAAACTTCCTCAACTTGATAAAGAGCACCTACAAAAAACCTACAGCTAACATCACTCTTAATGGTGAGAAACTCAAAGCTTTCCTGCTAAGATTAGGCACAAGGCAAGTGTGTCCCCTCTCATCACGGCTTTTCAATATCATATTGGAAGTCCTAGCTAATGCAATAAGAAACGGAAAGAAAAGATATATAGATTGGAAAGGGGGAAAAAAACTTTGTTCACAGATGCTATGATCATCTATGTAGAAACTCTGAAAGAACAGACCAAAACAAACAAAAAAACCCCAAAACCTTTTGGAACTAGTAAGTGATCACACCAAGGATGCAGAATACAAGGTTAAAATACAAGTCAATCACATTCCTATATATCATCGATGAGCAAGTGCAATTTGAAATTAAAAATACATTACCATTTACTTTAGCACTCCCTCCCCCACCAAAAAGTTCTGAATTCAAACTAGGTATCTAGGGAAATTGCAATGGTAGTCAAAACTTTTCCCTCTCAACAGAGTAAAAATGAGCAAGATACACAGTCAAAAAGATGAAGATAAATGTCGAACTGCTTTAAGTCTCTATGAAACTGGAGAGACTAGAAGAAAATACATGAGAGGAACTAGCTAATTCATTTTCTCTATTCTAAGAGATACGAATTAGGCATACATTAAAAAAAATACAGTATGCAAAGAACTGAGCACTGCTTTGAAGAGATTTCTAAAATCCACTTACTAAAAAAGAATTAATTTGTAATCTGATACAAATATATTAAGAACGGTGTCTGGATTTATGGGAAAATAAAGTTCTGCTTACAAGTTTTGAACAGTCAATATAGTATTTAAAACAAATAATTGAGTCAATGAAGCAAAATGATGAAAGGAAAACAAAGATGATATTCTTGCCCTTAAGAAACTTACTCTATTAGAGACACATGACATAATCACATGATAGTTATCTAATTCTACCAGGCTGTATACCTCACATAATATACAGACTAAACTTATAGAAAATTAAGTTCTACATGAGTTCAAAGAGGGATAGAGCGTATTTCTGAAAACCACCATGATCAGGAAAGGCTTGGGAAGAAGCAAGGCTTAAATTGGACTTTTGATAACGGATTGGATTCAGGTAGGAGGAACTGAGAGCTTAAGGAAAAATACCAAATATCTCAATATTGTACAAGGTTACAAGGTGGGAATAACTTGGTTATTTACCAGTATAGGTATCCAAAGAATAAATTTAAATCCACTATATACAACAGGCATTTATTACAAGGTGCCTCCCTCCATCTTTTTCTTATACGAAGATGCTAAATTAAAGAAAGTATTTTTAGCATCCTGAGTTGGATTCAAGTTACATTTTCCCATAGAAATCCAATTAACAGTACTACTGGATCAGCTCTAAACAGGCTATTAAGGCCTAAGCTTGGAAACTAATCACCTATTAGAGTAGGCCTTTGTTTCTGTCAAAGATGTAATCTGATTACTAAACAACCAATAAAAAGTCAACTTTTTGGAATCCAACTCATCAATAAACCTGGAGTTGTCTCTATCACAAACAAACCTTAGGAAATTAAAGTAATTGAAAGAGAGAGTTCTCAATGTCATTCATATTTTTAAAATAAATAAATATAGTAGAATGATAATTGAAAGCATAATAGTTGTAAGCTGGGAGGAATAGTCCTGTTTCATTAAGACTATGACATTTCTAAGACGGTAGTATCTGGTTTAAGATCCTAAAAATTTTTAAACAAAAAAATTTACTACAGAATAGTAGTTGGAAAACTAATTTTGAAAGCTTAAAATGGGTAGTGTGACAATAACAACAATTTCCAAGAAAATAACAGTTACTATCATTATACCATAGAACTGTGGCTGCTTTATATTGAGTTACCTCATTTAATCATCAGCACAATCTCTGATGCAGAAATTACAATCCTCATTTTTTTTTAAAAAAATAAAGTTTTGGGAAGGTAAGTAACTTGGTCTAATGTACCAAAGCTGTTTTATGTCTACTGAGGCCTAAATTTGCCTGATCAGCGGATGATGGATTACAAAATTTCTCATCTCAAGGAAGGCTCTGTGTGTTTGCTACTCTGTTATCTGAGGAATGCTTTCCCCTCATATATTCTTATGGCTTTCTTCCTTACAACATTTTTAGGTTCTTGCTCCAATATGCCCTCCTCAGAGTGCTTTCTCTGACCTCTCCTCTCAAATAGCACCTACTTTCACTTCTATCTTCTCACCCTATCCTATTTTTCTTCATAACATTTACACTACTAGACATATATTATTTGTCTGTTTATCATACGTCTTCTCCACTAAAATGTAAGCTCCATGAGGAGTGGGATCTTGCCTGCTGGTTCACTGCTATATTCCCTGGGCTTAAAACACTGCCTGACACATAGAAAGTGCTCTATGTGTATATACTGAATGAATTAGTAAAATCTCCATTCTATACTATGTAAAAATGATAATTAATTGAAACAACTTTCACCTTTAGTCTTTAGCCTAACTTTTTCATAGCAGACTACCAGAATCCTTTATCCACAGATTTAACCCTGTTTATTACACACAAACGTGTGTATGTATATATGTATTAAGTCTGTAGATTTGAATATTTTTTCCTCTAGAAGATAGCATTTATTTATTGATAGGCTGTCCCCCTTTCATATGGGAAAAATATTCATCTATTCATAGGCTAAAACAGTTTTTTTTTTTTTTTTTGGTTGTGCTGCACAGCTTGTGGGATCTCACTTTCCCCAACCAGGGGATGAACCTGGACCATGGCAGTGAAAGCCTAGAATCCTAATCACTAGACCACCAGGGAACTCCCTAAAATAGTTTATTAAAGAACAAGGTTGCATTTTTTTAAGAGCGAAGGATTTAACATCATTAGAAAGATGCAAGTCAAAATGACAATGAGATATTACTTCACAACCACCAGTATGGCTACAACAAAAATGACAGACAGTGACAAGTGTGGAGAAGGATGTGGAGAAACTGGCACTCCCACACGTTACCATGGGAAATATAAAACGGTACAGCTGGGCAGTTTCTTAAAATGTTAAATATAGACTTACCATATGACCCGGCAATTCCACTCCTACGTATTTACTCATGAGAAATGAGAGTTTACATCTACACAAAGACGTGTATGCAAATGTTCATACAACATTATTCAGAATAGCCAAAAAGCGGAAAGGACTCAAATGTTTATCAACTAGTGGATGAATAAACAAAATGTAGTATATCTGTCTGGAACATTGCTCAGTAACAAAAAGGTATGAAGTACTAATACATGTTACAATATGCATGAACGTTGGGCTAAGTGAAATAAGGCAAACACAAAAGACCACATATTATGTGATTCCATTTATATGAAATGCCCATACAAGTAAAATCTATAAAGACAGAAAGTAGATTAGTGGTTGCCTACGGCTGGGTTGGGAGTGGGAATAACTACCAATGGGCACAAGGCTCTATGGTGGGCGATGGAGATGTTCTAAAATTAGATTTGGGTTGATAACGGCACAATTCTGTATATACTTATAAACAGTGAATTGTACATTTTAAAAAGGTGAATTTTATGGTATGTAAATTATACTTGAGTAAAGCCTTAAAAAAGAGAAGGAAATTATCAAAGTTCTAATAGTTAAAGTCTCATTACAAAGGATTTTTTACACTACAAATTCCATTTTGCTTTATGTCTTATGCATTTGGTAGCACCTTTCTTGGGCAATAACATCCTTTTCCCCAAGAGCATAAGATAGTGCTATTCAAATGGTTTAAAGCAATTATTGAGGCTTCTAGGTGTTTTCTAAGTGCCACTTGATAATACACACAAAGAGAATAATCTGCAGTGGGATTAAGAGTGGTTGAAGGCAGTGATTACAGAAACTGGAAAGGACAAATCTTTTAATGAAAAAAGAATAAAAGAAAACAAGGCGTTAAGAGAATAAAAGCAAGGGCTAGGAGATATTGAGAAGCGAAAAAAGTACTAACTGATAACTATTCTGAATTTGGATATAGTGCATATTTTCTTAAATCAAGACATTAAAGTGATTTTTTATGGGTATTTTCTTGAGAAGGTAGAAGAATAGTGGCATGTAGAAGGAGTTGGAGGGATGAATTCCCTTTATATAATACTTATCTCCTACTAGAAAGGTGAAAAGGGATCTATTGACATAATCTATTACAATGGCTACCAAATCAAAAGATTAAATAGTTCTAAGTGTTACTTAGATAGATACTCCCTGTCTACTCACGACAATGAGAAAAGCTCATCATACAGAAATGAAACATGTCTGGACTTTTGTCTCTAGTAAGTTACAGCTCAAGATCAAATTAACTTAAGCTTTCTTTTTACATCAATATACTACAGTACATCAATTATTTGCACTGTATTTAACTCTACAATTTCATTAGGCAATTTCATTCCTTGCCTTGGAAAGCAAAGCATGGTTATACAAAGAATTATAATATTGAATAATTAGTATTCCTGGTATAAGTGATTCTCTTCCAATCACCACCATAGAGTCAACTCTCACTATCACAAAGGGCGTGAACTGTATTCCCTAAGAGTCTTGAGGCTGAAAACTGACCACTATGGCAGAGTAATAAAATATATAAGTAAAAAAAGAGGTTTTCGAATTTAAAGCTTCAGCCTAATTTTTTCACCCTGAGAGATCAAGTAACTTGCCCAAAGACACTAACTAGGTTAGTGACAGAGTGTACGGCACAGAATCTATGCCATTCTACCACATCTCTGTTTTCATTAATTGAATCCAATTCATTCCCAACTACAATAAAGTGAACATTTTCAATCCTGAATAGCCAAAAAAGTCAAATAAGATGAGAGTGCTAATTTTTCTGAGGAGATGACAAGACAGGGACAAATGAACGTAAACTATAAGGGAGCCCTACTTTCCAACCTTCCCTCGTCCTATAAGGGTAACTTTTTCTTTTCTAGCGCCCAGCAGGGAATTTATAGGGCTTAAGGACAAATCTTAAGTTTCCCCATGACACAGCTGCCCCACAAAAAATGAAAGGGAAGGATGAACGTGGACTTTTTCTCTCAAGAATTTCAGTGCAGGGGAGAAAAACAGAAGGTAAAGATGAGATTTTCTGGGGCAATCTTTAGGGCCTGGGGATACTGATTCTTTCCTCCAAAATTCAGCTACCAGCCTCTCAATAAATGCTTTGCTATCTAGCACTTAAGATGAATAATGGAATTTGGATCAAGTTAAAAAACAGGGTGATAAAAAAAGAAATTGAGAATGCCAAAGCTGACTCAAATGGGATCAGTGCTTACAATGGAATATTAAAAACACTATTTTCAAAGAATGTCTTGTGACGTGGAAGAAAGTTCAAAAAATAACAGTATTATAAAAAGCAGGACAGAAAATTGAATGTACAGTATAATTCTGGTGTTTCAAAAGCTGTATGTATATATATAATCAATCCATTCAAGAGCGCTATCGGGCTTCCCTGGTGGCGCAGTGGTTGAGAGTCCACCTGCCAATGCAGGGGACACGGGTTCGTGCCCCGGTCTGGGAGGATCCCACATGCCGCGGAGCGGCTGGGCCTGTGAGCCATGGCCGCTGAGCCTGTGCGAACGGAGCATATGCTCCGCAACGGGAGAGGTCACAACAGTGAGAGGGGCCCGCGTACCACACACACACAAAAAAAAATAATTAGCAGAAGTTATTTATTGCTGGTGGAATTATAGGTAGGTTTTTTCCTTCATTTACACATTTCTCTATTTTCTACAATGAATATGAACTATTTTCATAATATGAATACTATTCTAACTTAATGAAGTCACCATCTTACAAAAGGCAGCTAAATTATATAACTACCTTATAGTAAAAAAGTGAGAAAGGTGTAAATGCCACCACATAGAGGTAACATTTCTAGGGAAGAATTTATTTTAACTTTTCCAAAATTAGGGCAACTCCATCTAACTTTCTCAATTCTCACCTTCTCACCTCACTTGGGACTTAGCTCCCGCACACACTTTTATATCTTCAATGTCTCCCTTTGAACTGATTCCTCTCCTTCTGCTTTCAAACTTGCTCAGGTTTCCCCTCTCAACTTCTATACTCTTTCTCTACTTCTCTTTCCTGCCAAATTTCTACAATGAGTGCTTTTTAGTTTCCATTTTCTCTTTAACCCTTTATAACCTTGTTTTTACTCTGCCCTCTTATCTGAAAAAATTGCACCTTCAAAGTTACTTGAAGCTATAAGGGAGCCTTTTGGAGCATTGATGATGCCCACTTAGGTCAGCCACGATAACTCTACAGACTTTGCTCATTCTTCATCACCATTTAGCTTTTTCATCCCTTCATCTTTCCCACCCTCAATCTTTCTGATCACAGGACACAGCACTATCTTGACTCTCCTTGTTCCCTTTCTCCTTTTTGGTTCCTTTTCCTTCAACAACTCTCTTCTCGCTACACTAAAATTGGAAAAATATGCTTTCATAGCTTCAGTTATTTCTGTAGTCCCTGACTCTCCTCTAACTTCTATGCATCTGACTTCTTGATCTGCCACTGCTAGGTCAAAGTCAACACATCTAGAACAAACCTCTTCAATCTCTTCCTACATCAGGACAACTAGCTGCCCCTCCTAGCTACCAAATTTTAAATTACTGCCATCAAATTTCTCTCAGACTAGAAACCTAGGAGTTATTTTGACTCCCCTCTCCTTCCTTCCAATCAATCACTAAGTCTTCTTGAATCTTTCTTCAAAATATTTCACGGACCCATTTGGACCTTTCCTTTCCCAGTGTCAAAATGATAGCCCTATCACTTCAAGCCTAATTACTATATGAATTATTTGATTTTCCTGCCTCCAGTCTCTTCCTGGTTCCTATAAATCAACCTTTGCAAGCTATGGTATTGATGGCAAAACCCCCAAATCTCTAAAAGGTCCCTCCTGTTTACTACAGAATTTCCCAAATTATGTTTAGAGTATCCACATAGATTTTAATCGATGTTTTACTCTGTTCACATAAGTTTAGATATGCTAGATGTTAAATCTGCTTCTTGGAAATTAAATACATTAAAAAGGCTCTGAGGAGCCTGCATAATTTTATTTAACTCTGATTCCCAAACTTAGCCACCATCCTACTTTAAAAAAATTTTAAAAATTTTGACCAATACATATAAAATTTGAAAGATGCAGATGTACCAAGGAACAGAGTTTGTGGAATTGATTTACTACATCAAGACTAAACTATCAATAGTTATCTAAATATCGAAGACCTCCATAATCAGGTACCATGCTATCAGAGATTAATAATTTTTTTTAATTATAAAGGAAGTTGAGCAAAACATTCCATACTATTTTTTTATATGGGGGAAAGGGAGGTTTTTTGTTGAGGGAGGGAGGTTCTATTGCAATGGTGTTAATGAAAGAACGGTAATATCATTAAAAATAACAGCAGCCTTTATCAAAAGCTTACCACATGCTAGCCATAGGCATTGTAGTTATATCATATTATGCCCTTTCTATAGACGAGGAAATTAAGGCACAGAAAGATTACATAATTTGCCTAAGGTCAGACAGCAAAAAAGCGGTAAGAGTCAGGACTGGAACCCAGGCATTCTGTCACCATTGCCTCCACTCTTAACCAATACACTATACTGTCTCTCAAGTAATATGAGATATTAAGGGTAAATGTGTAGATAGACAATGCAGGTTTTATCACTTTTAATCTCATGATTTTTGGCAAATCATTTATTCTATTCTGAATCAGTTTTCTCAAATGCAAAATGAGACTTGTGAAGATCAAAATAAGATTACATGCAAGTTACCATTCAAAATATTTATATGAAATATAAATATATACAACTCTGGTATTTTGGAAGGCAAAACTGACAACACTATAGAGCAATGAACTATGAACATATCTTGTCACTCAGTTTACAACAGCCATATAATTTATCATCCAAACTAGGACATATTTGAGAGTAAAAGGAAATACTATTAAAAATTACTCTGGGTCAACAGACATAAACCAGGTTTACCCCAAGCAAATTGGGATGCACTGTCACCCCCAACCTGCCCCAGTTAAAATGTTTACTTCCCTAGATTGATTTTCTGCATCAACTACTCAGCAAAAAAAGGGAACAAATTATTGAAAAACATGATAACACAAATAAGTTTCAAACATATTATGCTAAATGAGAGAAGCCAGATTCAAAAGGTTACATACTATAACTCGTTTTTATGACATTCTAGAAAAGGCAAAATTATAGGGAAACAAAAATATCAGTTTCTTGCCAGAGTCTGGGAGAAGATGTTGACTCTAAAGGAAAAAGAGGGCACTTTTTGTGATGAAGGACATGTTCTATATCCTGACTGTGGTAGTTACTATACAACTGTGCATATGTTGAAGCCCACGTAAATAATACCTCAATAACCTGACTTTAAAAAACTGGAGTGCAGAGCACATGTCATTAATAGCTTTTCACTAGCCTCCTTGTACACCCAGAACTCACTTGATGGAACTGAGAAATATGGCTCGGGGCCCACATCCATTCTTTTTTCTCCAAGATATTGAGATCCACACTTCAGGCCTAGAGGTTCCAGAAACCTTCCTCAAGGCATTTGGAATATATATATCTGTTTTGAAAGATGATTACTAAAGCCTCGCCTTCTGGTTTTCTCTTTATTCTACTAATCCATATGGGCTGTGTCCAGCCCTGAGGACACAAGATACCCTCGGTGCCCTCCCTGAGCGATAATGGGAGGTGAGTACTCTCACTTGGAGGCTAGTGGGAGTTAAAAGCTTACTCTGCAAAGGCCTCAAGGCTCCTCCTGTCTCACTCAGCTCTCTAGAAATCTTTCTGCTCACTATGCAGTAGGAATCACAACTCATTATTTGGGTGAAAAATTAGAGACTCATCCAATCTTAAAAGGCTAGTGTAGCTAAAAGATTAAGTCAAACAGACCCATGTTCAAATTCTCAGCTTTCCCACTTAACCAACTACATGAACATCAGAGCCTCATTTTACTGATCCGTAAAAGTGAAGATGTTTTACTACTGCCTTACTCCAAAAGAATAAGAAACACTTGCAGACATAGGAGCATGTAAATATATAAAGCAAGTATTAATAGACATAAAGGGAGAAATTGACAATAATATAATAATAGTAGGGGACTTTAACACCCTACTTACATCAATGGACAAATCATCCAGACAAAATCAATAAGGCAACAGTGAGCATATGAATATCATCACAAATCAAAGTATACTAGTATTTTAAGGTTCATTTTTTTAGATGATTAAAGGAAAGAAAGCATATGTATTTAATTCAGCATGCATTTACTGAGCATCTACTATGTGTCAAGAGTTTAATAAGTGTATGCCTTATTTCTCAAGAAGCTCATAGCCTGGTGGGAAAGAAAGCCAATAAAAATAAAATAATAAATGCTATACAAGAGAAACAGTACACGTTGCTAAAAAAGCATTAGCAGTACATCTAATTTGAGGGGTAGTGGAATACCCAGAAATGTATCTCAGGTTACACTAGATCTGAGTCCTGAAGATAAACAGGAAATTGTGAAAATGAAATGAAGGAAAGCTCCTATTAAGCAACCATAGTAAAAAAAATTAAAACTCTTATGTACTCAAAAAATCAGAATCTAAAGCTTTCCTTGTTTCCATATTTTCAGTTCTTCTCCAGAAATGGTTGTTCAATTTGAGCATGAATAGAAAGCAAAAAAAGATACAGAAGCTGATGGGGAACTTTATAACGGATAGATCAGGCTGACAACATCTAAATCACTAACCAACTTTAGCATTACAAAGGAGACAACCAGACATTATATGCCTCGTGATGATGTGATACATACAATAGGAAATACTACACAACACTACTATTAAGTATGCTTGTCAAAAAATCTAACCTGAACATAATCAAGCCTCAACTACCTGTTACCAACTACCAGTTTAAAAGAAATACACTAGACAGAGAGGAATCTGCTAAGCACTACCATGAGGATGTAATTATAAAAAATCCAGAATACAGAAATTCTTTGGGACAAAAAACTCAGTTTCCTCAACAAATACTTTGCAAGGAAAAAAAAAAAGAAGAGGAGGAACCTACATATCAAAAAAGGCTGTATCAACTGAATATAGTATGTGTCCTAGTGAAAAAAAAACCTGTTAAGATGTGTTAGAATCAGGGAAACTTGACTATCAACTGGATATGTGATATTAAGGATAATTTTTGTTTATAACTCTAAAGTATAACTAACATATAATAAAACTGCAATTAAAGTGTGTGTATGTATATATATACACCCATTAAACCATTAACACAATCAATAGTGACCCTACCCATCATCTCCAGAAATTTCCTGTGCCCCTTTTTAATTTCTCCTCAACCACTTCATCTGCTTTCTGTCACTACAGACTACTTTGCATTTTCTAGAATTTATATAAATGGAATCATACAGTATATACTCTCTTTTTTTGGAGGGAGATGGTTTCTTTCACTCAACATAATTATTTTGAGAATCATCCACACTGTTACATGTATCAATAGTCCATGCCTTTTTATTGCAGAGCAATACAGTGTTCTATTGTATGGATGTACCACAATTTGTTTATCTATTCACCTGCTGATGGATCCCTGGGTTGTTTCCAGTTTTGGTTATTACTAATAAAACTGCTATGAATAATCATGTACAAGTTTTAGTATGAACAGATACTTTCATTTGTCTTGGGTAAATACCTAAAGAATGGAATGGCTAGGTCATAGGGAAGGTGTTATGTTTAACTTTTTAAGAAAATTGCCAATCTTTTAAAAGCTGTACCATTTTACATTCCCAACAGCAGTGTATGAGAGTAAGAAATTATTATTAATTATTTCTAGTTGAATGGTATTGTGATGTCTTTTTTTTAAGAGAGTCTTTCAGAGATACATACATCATACAGATGATGTACAAGAGATGATGTACAAGATTTGCACAGATAAAGGGAAAATCAATAAAACAAGAAATGTTGGTAACTGTTGAAGCTGGGTAATTGGGATGTTCATGATACCATCCTCTCTATTTTTCTACATGATTAAAATTTTACATGTTATAAGAACTAGATAAGAGGAACTTCCCTGGTGGTCCAGTGGTTAAGACCCCGTGCTTCCACTGCAGGGAGCGTAAGTTCGATCCCTGGCTGGGGAATTAAGATTCCACATACCGCGAAGCATGGCCAAAATATAATTTTAAAAAAATAAGAAGAAAAAAAGAACTAGATAAGATACTAGACTACTTCAGTGAGCAAAGCTTATATGTGGGCTATATGTATATATGCAATGTTATCAAAGATATAGTTAAAATGCCATGTCCTTGCTCTTTGGGCTAGAGGCGTTATTTCCTCTAATGACTGTAGATGCAGTCAGCTTTGTCTCAACAACAGTACTGGGAAAGAGGCAGGGGAGGGGGAAAGGGATAGAAACAACTGTGCACAGGAAGACGATGTCTTGTCCCTCCCTCCCTCACTCCACATCCTTGGATTTGGGAGTAGAAGGAAGTGTGCTGCATAAAAGAAAAAAAATCAGAAATAAACGTTGATAAAAATTATCTCTCTCACTTTAGAATATTCCAGCAAACACTGAATGTTTCCACAGAGGTGAACTGCAAAGCTGGGGACCGGCTGAGAAACTTTTTACTTTAAACCCCCTTTATACCAAATTTTGCATTTCATTACAAATGTTACTTAGTTTAAAATAAATTAAAATAAAAAATCACCAGTAATTCAACCACCAATAATATTCTGGTGCTTCTCCTCTCATGCTGTTAGGTTTATATGTTGCATTTTGTCATTAAGATATACTTTCCTACATATGAAAACGTTTCTTTGAAAATGATTTAAATTAATATATATTTTATCACATGGATGCTGTTTGTTTTTATTTCTGCTATTACAGAAAATACTTGATGAATATCTGTATACACAAATATTTGTACCCATTTGATTACTTCCTTTGGATAAGCATATTACTGGGTTGAAAAATATGGTTTCCGAGCTCTTAAAATATATAGTAAGAGCCCTTTCATATAATGTGACTGGGAGTGATGGTTGGTCGTTCAACATGATTAAAAAGGGACTTCCCTGTGGTGCAGTGGTTAGGAATCTGCCTGCCAATGCAGGGGACACGGGTTCGAGCCTTGGTCCAGGTAGATCCCACATGCCACGGAGCAACTAAGCCCGTGAGCCACAACTACTGAGCCTGCGCTCTAGAGCCTGCAAGCCACGACTACTGAGCCCACGTGCCACAACTACTGAAGCCCGCACAGCTAGAGCCCGTGCTCCACGACAAGAGAAGGCACAGCAATGAGAAGTCCGCGTACCACAACAAACAACAGTCCCCGCTCACCGCAACTAGAGAAAGCCTGCGCACAGCAGCAAAGACCCAACGCAGCCAAAAATAAATATAAATAAATAAATTTATTTTTAAAATGATTTAAAAAACCACTTAAAATGAGGGTTCATGAAAAAAAGTGACAGATGTACACATACACCTTAAACATTTTAATTTAAAATCTAAAAATAATGCATAAGCATCATCTATGATTTTTACTTTGGATTTCTTTAAAGTGGCTCAAGAACTCAATGATACTCACAAAGCATTATCAGTGCAAAATCCTAAGCTGTTCGATTTTCTTCACTTACCTTCAGCTTTCTAACCTACACTGCATTTGATAGCAAGTTTTTGAGTCACCTGCCTTCATCCAGTCTATCCAAACTATTCCAATTAGTTTTCATAGAAACAATGTTTTTAAACTCCTATTTTAAATTTTTATATTTTCTACACTGGGTAACTACGTAAGCTTGGCAAATGGGGCAGAAATGGACAGCTACCCTCTAGATCCTCTAGATTCAGACTCCTGCCAAAAGAGGTAGAGAATGAACACTATCAGCACTCCGGATAACAGAAGATTCTGTATTATCAATTTTTCTCTTTGAAAATTTGACAATAAACAATACCATGTTTTAGTTTGCTTTTTTTTTAAACAGCAACATTTAATTATAAAGATGATGCATCACATTTTTACACATGTATTTTAGAGTATCATACTGTATGTTCATAGGACTTTACAATTTACAATATTCTGACATTTCCTTCTGCTTATTGGGGAGTTAGAGCACACACGTGCTATTTACATATCCCGGGGTAGCATGACACCTACCCTCTTCCTTGTTCTCAGTAAGACAGGTTGAATTCCCTACTCTGTCACCATCTAGCTATGGGATCTTAGGTAATTTTAATGGCTAACATTTCTTGAGTGTTTACTAAATGTCTGGAACTCTTAAGTCCTTCACACGTGTTTACTCATTTAATTCCAAATCAGTGAAGTAGGTATTATTATTTTCATACCACTTTATCACTTTACCACAGAGAGACTGTAAACTTTTCCAAATGCACATGGTCTTTATTTGCTGAGCTGATTTTGAATTTTGGCATTTTGATTGTAAAACTGCCAAACATGAATTCTGTACTCTGCTTACCTTCCTTGTAAGTCACTACCTTTCTTTTTTTTTTTAATGGCTTTGTCAGATTTTTGGCATTACTTTCTGCTGATTTTATAAAATTAATTGGGAAGTGTTAACCTCTTTCTCTATTTTATTTTTGAATATTTGAATTTTATTTTTTTTTTTACACAGCAGGTTCTTATTAGTCATCCATTTTATACACATCAGGGTATACAGGTCAATCCCAATCTCCCAAATCATCACACCACCGCCCCCCCCACCACCGCTTTCCTCCCTTGGTGTCCATATGTTTGTTCTCTACATCTGTGTCTCTGTTTCTGCCCTGCAAACCAGTTCAACTGTATCATTTTTCTAGGTTCCACAAATATGCGTTAATATACGATATTTGTTTTTCTCTTTCTGACTTACTTCACTCTGTATGACAGTCTCTAGATCCATCCACTTCTAAACAAATGACCCAATTTCGTTCCTTTTTATGGCTGAGTAATATTCCATTGTATATACGTACCACATCTTCTTTATCCATTCGTCTGTCATTGGGCATTTAGGTTGCTTCCATGACCTGGCTATTGTAAATAGTGCTGCAATGAACATTGGGGTGCATGTGTCTTTTTGATTTATGGTTTTCTTTGGGTATACGCCCAGTAGTGGGATTGCTGGATCATATGGTAATTCTGTTTTTAGTTTTTTAAGGAACCTCCATACTGTTCTCCATAGTGGCCGTATCAATTTACATTCCCACCAACAGTGCAAGAGGGTTCCCTTTTCTCCACACCCTCTCCAGTATTTGTTGTTTGTAGATTTTCTGATGATGCCCATTCTAACTGGTGTGAGGTGATACCTCATTGTAGTTTTGATTTGCATTTCTCTAATAATTAGTGATGGTGAGCAGCTTTTCATGTGCTTCTTGGCCATCTGTATGTCTTCTTTGGAGAAATGTCGATTTAGGTCTGCTACCTATTTTTGGATTGGGTTGTTTGTTACTTTAATATTGAGCTGCATGAGCTGTTTATATATTTTGAAGATTAATACTTTGTCCGTTGATTCATTTGCAAATATTTTCTCCCATTCTGAAGGTTGTCTTTTTGTCTTGTTTATGGTTTCCTTTGCTGTGCAAAAGCTTTGAAGTTTCATTAGGTCCCATTTGTTTATTTTTGTTTTTATTTCCATTACTCTAGGAGGTGGATCAAAAAATTTCCTGCTGTGATTTATGTCAAAGAGTGTTCTTCCTATGTTTTCCTCTAAGAGTTTTATAGTGTCTGGTCTTACATTTAGGTCTCTAACCCATTTTGAGTTTATTTTTGTATGGTTTTAGGGAGTGTTCTAATTTCATTCTTTTACATGTAGCTGTCCAGTTTTCCCAGCACCACTTATTGAAGAGACTGTCTTTTCTCCACTGTATATCCTTGCCTCCTTTGTCATAGATTAGTTGACCACAGGGGTGTGGGTTTATCTCTGGGCTTTCTATCTTGTTCCATTGATCGGTTTCTGTTTTTGTGCCAGTACCATATTGTCTTGATTACTGTAGCTTTGTAGTATAGTCTGAAGTCAGGGAGCCTGATTCCTCCAGCTCCGTTTTTTTCCCTCAAGACTGCTTTGGCTATTCGGGGTCTTGTGTGTCTCCATGTAAATTTTAAGATATTTTGCTCTAGTTCTATAAAAAATGCCATTGGTAATTTAATAGGGATCACATTGAATCTGTAGATTGCTGTGAGTAGTATAGTCATTTTCACGATATTGATTCTTCCAATCCAAGAACATGGTATCTCTCCATCTGTTGGTATCATCTTTAATTTGTTTCATCAGTGTCTTACAGTTTTCTGCATACAGGTCTTTTGTCTCCCTATTCCTAGGTATTTTATTCTTTGTGTTGCAATGGTAAATGGGAGTGTTTCCTTAATTTCTCTTTCATATTTTTCATCATTAGTGTATAGGAATGCAAGAGATTTCTGTGCATTAATTTTGTATCCTGCAACTTTACCAAATTCATTGATTAGCTCTAGTAGTTTTCTGGTGGCATCTTTAGGATTTTGTATGTATTTTTAGTTTGCTTTTGAAATATTTAATATAAGTTGTATTTTTCTTATCTGATTAAACTGAAAGGACTAGGTGGTATGTGGTAAGGGGCAAACACAAGTCTTGAGGAGTCAGACTTCCTGGGTTTCAGTCCTGCTTTAACCATTTACTAGTTATGTGATATTAGGCAAGTTACTTAACCTCCTATTTTCAGAGTAGAGTTGTGAGGATTAAATAAAATAATCCACCCACCACAATGTCTAGCACATGGTTAATCACTGTAAATGTTAGCTCTTATTAAGTTACACATAAACATCACTAGTGAAGAAAATTGCCTTTGGTGTGAGAAACATGTTTTGTGGTGTCAGCAAATTTTAATACCAGTTCCTAAATTTGTTATATGTTTCTGTATATGTGCACACATAGCACAGGAAAAGAAAAAAGACTGAAAGGATAAAAGTTCTTTCTAAAGAGTGCTATTATAGTTGAATCCTTTTTTTTTCCTATTTATTTTTCTACAGTATTAAGGTTGAACCACTTTCTTTGGCTTATTTTTCTGTATCAATTTTCTACAGTAAAAAAATTCACATTTTAAATAGAAGAATTAACTTTCTTTTTCAAACATAAGAGGACAATACAGTAATAAGAAATAAAGTTTCTTAAGCCTCGAAACACATAAATTCCTAAGTTATGTAAAGCAACACAAAATTGTAAAATTCATGACTTGAATCACTTTAGGTAGAAGAATTCTTGGTATTACATACAACTACATCATAGTAACTAGGAGTTTTCTGCTTCATTCCTGCTTATAACTGTAAACTTCCCAAACTTTCCTACTGTAAAATTCTCACCATCACCACAAGATTTACAGTGGGAGAAACACAAACAATTATAATACATTAAGCATAGTGATATGATTTATCTAAGAGCTTATGGGGAAAAATTGCTCTTTGAGTTAAAATATGAAATAGAATGGTTTTAAGCAAAGCTATTTAGAGAGTCATTTTACAGAGTAACAATAGCTTTTAGGCCAGTAGGACTCACCCAGTGACTCTCAATGAGTGTTTAACTAAATTTTAATCAACATGTAAAATGTATTCTCATAACTATTCCAACAGGGCGTTCAACACAAATGGTGCACTGAACAGACTATGTGACCCAGTGTAAAGCAGATACAACTTATCACACGTAAGAACTAAAACAACATACTTTAATGTCAAGCCAGTTTCAAAAACAGATTACATGATCCCCTAACTGTGACACTGATTTATCTAGCATATTTGGGTGGGTGGGTGGGGTGTGGTTTCCAAAGGCAGCAGACACTTGTACTACTCAAAGTGACGAAGTGAATGGCATGTTAACTGTGCTTTTCATAAACTATATGAGAAACTATTACACTGTCAGAGTAATGATACATTGTGTTGACTTGTTTCATTTTGTTTGGAGCCTTTTAATCCCTTCTAGATTCTAATCTGATTGAAGGTTAACATTTTGAAATAACGTGTCAATTAGATGGGGTATGGATTGGGGACAGGCGGAGAGGAGGTGAACAATTACGGAGAAGAAAAAGAGAAGCACAGAAACAAATACAGCTGGTGCTTATTCATGCACTGTCCAGGGAAAGACTGCCCCATCAAGTTACCCAGATTTTCTAGTACATTTCTAGGTTTATTCCTATTGAGGAAATCAATTTACCAAGTTATCAGGGCCCAATATCATTAAACAGTCAAATCATAAAACTTAAGTACCATCATTCTGATTCCATGTTCTTAACAACTCAAACCCCTAGTACCTGGAGTAAACCCCAAGGGCTTTTTTATTTGCTAAATGATTCAACACATCACCTTCTCTTAATTCAGTTTCCCATGGAAGGCTGGTTTGAGAGATAATGTCAAATTCAGGAAGGTGGGTCAAGCGTGAAAATACAGATTTCTGGCAATTCAGTGGGTACAACATGATACATCACTTCAATCAATTAGACCAAACTGAATTCCAACTCTCTTATGACTAAGTCACCCTGAAATAAAAATTACAAAATTGATACTAAGTGGGAATTACCATTCCCACCACCTACTCCTCAGTTTGTTTTCTTTTAATAAATTTATTTATTTATTTATATTTTGTTTTGGCTGCATTGGGTCTTTGCTGCTGTGCACAGGCTATCTCTAGTTGCGGCGAGTGAGGGCGTGGTGCATGGGCTTCTCATTGCAGTGGCTTCTCTTGCTGTGGACCACGGGCTCTAGGAGCGCAGGCTTCAGTAGTTGTGGCTCGTGGGCTCTACAGCACAGGCTCAGTAGTTGTGGTGCACGGGCTTAGTTGCTCTGCGGCATGTGAGATCTTCCTGCACGAGGGCTTGAACCTGTGTCTCCTGCACTGGCAGGCGGATTCTTAACCACGGCACCACCAGGCAAGTCCCTACTCCTCAGTTGTAATAATTAAGTCCACTGAGTATTCTACATTAAGGAACTGAGATTAATAATGGGAAAACAAAGTTAGCTAAATTCTGATAACTAGGTGTTTGTTTATCGTCACCTTTATCAATAGTTTTGGACATACAGACTTAATTTTTTTAGCGACTTTATGCCTTTTACTGAAAAGTTGGCGGGTGGCGGGGAGATAAGGTACAGAACAGTATGCTATTACTTAAGTGAAAAATAAAGTGTACGTGAGCGATTGCTTATATATTCACTGAGTATCTTTGGAAGGATACACAAGAAACTGGGGAGAAAAGTCATTTCTAGAGAGAGGATATGTGTGGCTGGGGGATGGGGTGAAAGGGAGACTTCCCTTTTGGACTTTTTGAATTTTGTATCAAATGCAAATACTATGTTTCATTTTTAACCATTTTTTAAAAATTGAAGTATAGTTATTTTACAATGTTGTGTTAGTTTCAGGTGTACAGCAAAGTGATTCAGTTATATCACATATATATTCTCTTCCATTATAGGTCATTATAAGATACTGAATATAGTTCCCTGTGCTATACAGTAGGTCCTTGCTGTTTATCTGTTTTATACATAGTAGTGTGTATATATATTAGGAGTTAATCCCAAACTTCTAATTATGTTTTAACTAAATTAAAATGTATTATATATTTCTTTTCTTATGACTATATAAACACCTGAATCTTTGGGAAGACTTAGGGTTTCTTAAGCCACGTAGATAATTATTTTAGCATGTTCTGATGAATATCTCTTACTCTCCCTGTTACAACATTCCATTATTTTTCTGGAAATATTCACAGGGAGGAAAAACCACTCTAATCCTTTCCAATTGTCTTCTTAAACTCAGAAATGTAAATATATATACATATATATATAACAACATCATCTTAAGGATCCTTTTTGACCCCTTGTTTAGCTACTAAAGTTATTCCTGATGCTTTCAAGATAGACAGACTCTATATATGTGAAAGGATATGCCAATAAGATACATAACACTCAAAAAAGACAAGCTGATATAAACTAATTTTAACAACCTATCTTCATGATTTGGACTAGGATTACCAGTCTGCTGTAATACATGTTCCTAATTTTTGCTTTTTTTTTTTTTTTTTTTTGCGGTACGTGGGCCTCTCACTGTTGTGGCCCCTCCTGTTGCGGAGCACAGGATCCGGATGCGCAGGCTCAGCGGCCATGGCTCACGGGCCCAGCCGCTCCGCGGCACGTGGGATCCTCCCAGACTGGGGCACGAACCCGTGTCCCCTGCATCAGCAGGCGGACTCTCAACCACTGCGCCACCAGGGAAGCCTCATGTTCCTAATTTTGAAATCAGTAGAGTGAAGTATACTCTAAGACCCTAAATATTAGGGTAGATTGTCCTTTGAGAATCAAATGAAGAAATCAACAGAAGATGATGCTAGCATCCTTTTATAGCAATGGTTCTTAATGCTTCTTACACTAGAATGCTTGTGAGGATTATCGTACATCCCATCAGTTACAAGGTTTGTTACCACCATTATCCTGGGCTGAAATCAGACCATACTGAAGTTTGAAAACGCCCCCTTCTCTTAGGGAATACTCCCTTCTCCAGAGGAATTGCATACTGCTTTAAGGAGATATAATGACTTCCAGGTCTAAGACTTAACTGTAACCAAATTTAACATATTAGCCTCATTAATAAAAAAAATCATTTGTCTCAATGTTTCCTCTGAACTCTGGAGTTGTATCTCCAACTTCCTACAAGTCAGTTCCACTCGGGTGTCGAAGAGTCATCATTCTTGAACTTAATATATTGAAAATAGAACCCTTAATATCCACCCTCTCAAAGCTGCTCCTCCTAACTGTTCCTAACTCAGTAAATGGAACCATCATCTTCCCAGTTGCTCAAGTCCAAAACAGAGGATTCACCCTCGATTTCTCTTTTCCTAAACTCCCTATATCCAATACATTGATTATGCCTTTATAATATATTCCCAAACTAGAATATAGTTTGGGAATATATTACCACCATCCTAGAGCAAACTACCATCATCTCTCCCTTGGACTATAGTATCAGTTTCTCCTAAATGCTCCAGCCATACTGGTCTTCTGTCTTTAAACATGTTGAGCTCATTTCCATTTTGTGGCATTCCTTCTGCTTAAAATATTTCTCCCATATACCCTCAGGGCTGCTGCTTCCCAGCTCAAATGTCACCCACCCCAGATTTCCCTGACCACCCGATCAAGGATAACCCTACCCTCACCACCAACCATTCTCTATAGCAGTACCTTATTTTTCCCCTCCATAGCACTTATCACTGTCTGAAATTAACTTGCTTATTTGCTTATTTTCCATGTCCTCCCACTAGACTGTGAACTCCATGAGACCAGGAACCACATTCATTGTATCTAGGATAGTACCTGACATATAGGGGATACTTAATGAAGAGCTGATAAATGAAGGAACATATCTAAAGAAATATTATGTCAACCATGAAAGATAACGGTCAGACAGGAGAAAAGAGTAACAATACATTCAAAAACGTCAAAGGGGGAGTTGGTTTTTGGACATGAGTCCACCTTCTCTCCAGGCTGCAGGCCTCCTGAATAAAGCAACCTTTCCTCTCTAACTTAAAAAAAAAAAAAAAAAAAAAAGTCAATGGGTGCCCCAACTGTGGTAAACATTAAAACTGTGCCATGATATTCCAGTTCTCCTTTCAGATACATGATAGGTTTATACTTGCCCATCATCTTGAAGTTAGGCATGGTCATATGACTTGCTCAGTACTCCTGAGCAGGGACAACACACAGTAGAGCCCCCAGACAACTCACATGTAATATGAATTGAGAAGAAATAATCCTTTGTTATTTTAAGCCACTAAGATATGGTGGTTATTTGCTACTGCAAAATAACCGAGCCCATCCAGACTGATAAACCATCCAAACAATGCTGTGGGCACAGAATTATATAGTCAGTCTCACTAAGTAGTCAACTAATACCACTAAATATATATACTATACATATACTTAATTTCCAGATACATCTGCCAACAAGGAGAGAAAAAATTGTTTATGTAGAGTTTTAAGGATTCTTGTTCCTTGATGTTATTTTTCAGTAAATTAATAATTCAGCCAAATAATCAATGCCAGCCAATACAAGGCTTCTTGAGAAACAGTCTGTCAGCCTCTCCTTATCTGAAAACATACTTTCTAGGTAAGAATAATTGTGTTTTTTGTTTCATTATTATCTACAACAACTATTCAATAATTAAATAGTTAGAGTCCAGGGAATTCCCTGGTGGTCCAGTGGTTAGGACTCTGGGCTTTCACTGCCAAGGGCCCAGATTCCCCCCTGAGGAACTAAGATCCTGCAAGCCGCATGGCACGGCAAAAAAAAAAAAAAAAAAAAGTTACAGTCCAGGTCACTGCAGGGGAAAGACTAGGATAGACTAAAAAGGCAGACTGGCTAAAATGCAGAATCACTGAATGCCAGGTCCGGAATCTTGGACTTTAGTTTGTAGACAAAACAGGCTTACTTAGAAGCTTTGTATATCATATGATTAAAAATATTCCTGAAGATTATTTTATATGGCAGTTGTAGAATTAGGATGACTGGAATAGGAAGGCTAAGAGTACTAGTTTCTAACTGCTGTGCCATGAATCCTCCATAGATGAAAGACAATTTTTAATCGATATATATAATTTATTTTTGCAATAACACTAAACATACTATTAATGATAATATTAAGTGGTATAGGGAATAGGCAGAGCATAGATTTTTGCAAATAAGAGTAAAAGGCACATTGAAAAATCAGGCTGGCACTAAAGTAAGATCTGGTGATGGACAAAACTGCACTCTGTGAGCATGAAGGGCAGTCAGGGCAGTCATTACTTAATAGTTCTGAAAGCAGCCAAGTGAACAATGGATGCTTTACAACATCTAGGAGGTATTTTTATATTGTAGGAATGATTGGGTTGTAATCTGGTTGATTTGTATTCTGAGTTCTTTCAAGGTACTCAGAGGATCTGTACAGTACTCCAACAAGCTTGTCTTTCCTCAAAAACAACCCATTCCTTCACTAATTCAACAAATATTAACACATGTTATATACTAATTACCACTCTAGGCACTGGGAAAACAGAAGTGAACAAAACAAAGTTCCCTGCCTTCCTGGAGCTTGTATTCTAGTGCCATTTAAATTCCATTCTAAAATTCCTCCCCCAGTCTTATGATATGGGAGTAGCTTTTACAAATGCCTTTGGAAGAAATCATTTATGATCTATGATTAATTCATGCTGAAATGTAAAAGACTAATAGTCTCCCCATGGTAATTACAAAAGCAAATACTTCACAGATTCACAGACTCTTAAGATTTGGAAAGGACCTTGGAGATAATTTCAATTTACAGATAAGATTAAGGCATTTGCCCAAGAACACTCAGCCACTAATAGGAGAACCAGGCTTAGAACTGTAACTTCCAGTGTTACAGCCTTTCCCATATAACCAGGCTGCCTGTTTTAAGATTACACTAGTTAGAAGAGATGCCAGAATGGGTATTCATGATTCATACATAGGTGGTAGGTTCCTGAGTGACTTGTTCAGGAATTTTAGGCAGTGTGTAAAACTGAAGGACAGACAGGTGATTATAGGGGAGGCAAACTGGGGGGAACTTTCAGAAGACCCTTTCCTCCCATCTCTACCCTCATCATGTCCCAAGAACAAAGAAGTTACAAAACTTCTCCAAAGTTAATGGATATTAGCTATTAGTGAGAAGATACCGGGGGTGGGGGATGAACATGAAGTACTAAAACAGTCAGTAGAAAAAAAAAGTCAAATTATATCCTATCCAATTTGAAAAGCGTATAGTCCCAGTAAAAGTACCATTTGTATTAGCTTTAAGGTTTTTTAAAATTTACTTTCCTAAATACATTTTCCACAAAGCACCAAATTAACTGATAGAGATCAACAAGTATAATGATTGATAAAGTAGCAATGTAATATAGACTGATGTGATGTAATGACGCATCCCATAGTGGGCAAGCATCTTTAAAGATAATTCCTCCTCCTCTGGAAGAGTTATACTCACCTCTTGCTTATAAACTTTAGCAATCTATACATTTTAAAAACTCGAACTAGTCATTTAATCTTTCAAAGTAAAGATTCATGACCAACAAACTTGAGCCTTACTTAGTACCCTAATAGAAAACATATTTCAAAAAACCTTTCCAAGAAGGGGAAGACTTGCAAAGAAAGAACTGAAAAATAAGCTTAGTACAAAAAACAAAAAGTTAAAAAAAAAAAAAAGAAAGAAAAGAAAAGGAAGATTATTATAGAGGTTTTAGGAAAAATGTAAGCTGATAGGCATCAAGGATCCTCATTAAAATCTCATTATGTATCTCTGTAAACAGCAGTTTCCATAACTAAGATGAAAAGTATTATGAGAATCCCAATTTATTTCAATAGCTGCACCATTATTTTAGCTTCCTAGATTTAAAACCTTGGAGATACCATACACTTTTACCCCTATTGTTTCCTATATTTAATCAGTCATCATGTTCTAATATTTCTTCCTCCAAAATGTGTCTTTTGAATACAAAGCAAAATCCCCAACTTGAAAAGAACACACACAAAAAACAAAGAAGACTGACCATGAAAAAGAACATTTTTCTAAGAATGGGAAATACTCATGATATGCTGAGTCAAAATAACAAAAACAAAAAAAAAACCAAACCCACAAGGAGAAAAATGTATAATCCTAGTCTTATGAAGGAAAATAGGTATCAACATAGAAAAAGATTTGAAAGGAAACACCACATGAAAATGGTAACAGTTGTTCTTTCTGCTTGGGGGATTTTATAAGCCGCTTTTGCTCTTTTTACACTTTCTCTACATTTCCTAAATTTCCTACAATGAACATGCATTATTTTCAAACTTGGAAAAAATATTATTTAAATAGTTGTCTCATTTTTACCACTACTTGTTCACTCTCAGTGCTCCTATCCTAATTCCTTATAGCTTCTTTCCCCCAGGACTCCAACAATAGCTGCCTTCTTGAGGTCTCTGAGGCAGCTTCTCCTTAACTTTAATATTGCTTGTACTCATGCTCTGAAAATTCATCATTCATATTTGTCTACAGCACATGGAAACAGAGGCTGGCCATATAAGCAAACAACTTAAAAGAGGATTTCTCAACCTCATCACCACTGACATTTGGGGTAATTATTTCTCATGGAGGGGCTGACCCATTGCAGGATGTTTAGCAGCATTCCTGGCCTCTATCCACTAGATGCCAATAGCACCCCCACCCCGCAAGGCGTGACACTGCCAAATGTCCCCTGAGGGGCAAAACTGCCAGCAGCTGAGAATCACCGATTTAAAAGTTTTTAAACTTCTAAAATCATATCTCTTTTTATATATATGTCAAACCTAAACTTCTTTGACATATGTCTTATATAACATTCCTCATAGTCTGCCATAATCTTATTTTTCTCAACAGGAACTTTCCAAATAGACCAGACTTACTGTTCCCTAGAAAAATCATTTTCATGCCCAATTTCAAGTCTTTGAACACACTGTTTCCTCACTAAAATTCCCCATTCACACTTCTATTCAATGCCCTACATCCATGCTTCAGTTTGGCTTCTTTGCAGAAGCATTACTGATCTATTCAGTTCAATTCATCACACACCCACTGCACTAATAAAGAATATCTCATATATCTTTCTTTCTTTTTTTTTTTTTTGGTGGTGGCGGTGGTGATTGTTGTTAATTTTATATCCCAAACTAAACTAACTTTCCTCAGGTTTGTTGCCCCAGCACATTTCTTTTGTATAACCAATTGGGCCTAACATTGCTTGATAACTGATGAATGAAATTAAAAATTTAAATGCTCGGCTGTAAATAAGTGTAAACTGATTTCTTAATTGCTTTTGAATCCTATTTCTTGTCATGGAGTTATTAGTTAAGTTAATCATTCCAAGTACAGAGTAACCACTCAGTAAGTTTTCAGAAAGAATCATTAATATATAATGGTATATTTTAAGGAATTACATAGGTTTCAAACTGTTCTCTACACTTTCAGGAAATGACACAAAGGGATTAAAACTATAACCTACAATACAAACATGAACTTTATAAATTCTATTTATCTTAAAATAGCCAATGGATTTTGCTGCTCAATGCACAAAAGTTACGTCCACAAGAGCAGAGAACTCGATTTAGTACTGTGTGCATGTACACAAACGCACCTCACACGTATATTATCTCCCCAGTTGAGAGAAGTAAATAAAATGAAACTGCTTTGTAAACTAAAAAGAGCAACATATAAATGAGGCAGTAGAGCAGCATAGCTAAAAGCATGGAGCCAGCCTGCTTGGGTCCCAACTATACTAGCTGTGTAACCGTGTACAAGTTACTTAACGTCTCTGTGCCTCAGTTTCCTCTTTGTCAAAATGGGGATAATAATAGTATCTGTCCCAAAGCAAAGCTCTCAAAAGAGTGCTTGGCATATAGAAAGCACAAAATAAATATTAACCAATGTTATGATTACAACGCTAGTTATTAGCCAAGTAAAAGCCTCAACGTATAAAGTTCTGATTCAAGTCTGAAGCTGGTTTAAAAAACAACACAACAGGACAAACTACACAAATTTAAGCGATTAGGTGGACTAGTTTCTCATAATCTTTGCCAGTGCTTAACTGGTGATTATTACAGCCCTAAATTCTGTTAGTCTCTCTCTTTTTTTTTTTTAATCTCAAAGAAACTGACATAGAAACCTCTGTTTTCAAGGAATTTTACAAGCCACAAGGAAACAAATCAACTCTTTGTTTTCTCCATATTTAAGCCCATTTAAGACCTTGGTAAAAGCCTAGGTACTGTTACAGAACAACTTTTCAGAAAATACAATGAGGTTTTTAAAGTTGCAATCAGCAATTCTTATGCAGTTATGTCAAGTTTTTGTCCTGCTGAACAAAAGGTTATGTGTCAGGGAAGCAAGGACCCGACAGAAAATAAGGAAATACCACAGCCGGGCCTAGGCGGCTCTCGGGAAAACCTGTCCTCAAACAGAGCGCCTCAGACGCCGGCGTCCTTCCCCGCTCACTGGGATGCACAAGTCGGCTCCATCCGCAAATAAATAAGTGACAGCAGGTTCCGTCCACGCCTCTCCCGGCCCGGACCCCTCGCGCCCACCCGGACGGGCTCCTGCGCCCGCCGCCCCGACCCTCCTCGCCGCGGCCGGGTAGGGAGCTCCACGGGAGACCGCGGCCCCGCCGCCCCGACTCCCGACCCCTGACCCCTGCAGCCCTGCGCGGGCCGGGCCGAGCAGAGGCCGCCGCGGGGCCTGCAGGTGGGCCCAGGGCGCGGTCAGGCCCGAGGAGAAGCCTGGCCCCCGCAGGGCAACCGCCGGCGCGAGGATGGCGCAGGCCCGGTTGTCACTTACCGGCGCCTCATGGTACCGCGGCGCCTCCGCCTAGCCCAGGCGCTGACCGACTGCGCCCCGGCAGCCTAGACTATCCCTCAGGTCCCCGGCCGAGCCCACTCTGAGCCATTCAAACGCGGCCGCACGCGCGGCCCGCCGGGATAGCTCCTACTAGGGCGTCTCGGAGGCTCCGCCCAACGCTGCCTCCGCCCCTCTCAGGTTGCGCAGGGGCGCAGGGAGCGGGAGGAGGAGGTGGTGCGGACACAGTGCCCCCTGGCGGACACAGGTACGTATGGAAGGCCTGCTACGATGGGGCAAGTAATACCGCTCGGGGAACTGAGGGTGGATAAGAGTCAAAGAATAACCCTGCGCTAGTCACAGTCTAGTGGGTGAAACCGTGCTTTAAGTGTTGCACCAGGAGGTGCTATATCTGCTATAATCTGCTATAAAAATATGGTGCAGGGATGGGACTTCCCTGGTGGCGCAGTGGTTAGGAATCTGCCTGCCAAGGCAGGGGACACGGGTTTGACCCCTGGTCTAGGAAGATCCCACATGCCGCGGAGCAACTAAGCCCATGCACCATAACTACTGAGCCTGCGCTCTAGAGCCCGCGAGCCACAACTACTGAGCCTGTGTGCCACAACTACTGAAGCCCACTCACCTAGAGCCCATGCTCCGCAACAAGAGAAGCCACCGCAATGAGAAGCCCGGGCACTGCAACTAGAGAGAAGAGCCCTGCGCTGCAACGAAGACCCAACACAGCCAAATAAATAAATAAATTTATTTTTAAAAAATATGGTGCAGGGAGAGACTTATTCATTCACTCCTATTTAAGAGCACTAAGGCAAAATATTTAAAAGGGTAGACTGGAGCTCTGCGACCTCAGGGAAGTCATATAAACTCCCATGAGCTTTGGTTTCCCCACGTGTAAAATGGGGATGTTAATGGTATCTGCCTCATCGTTATGAGGATTACATGAGTTAACACATATAAAATTCTTAGAGGAATGTATCTGGCACATGGTAAGCACTATATAATTGTTAGCTCTTATTTGTTAGTTCCTGATATTTGCCAGACTCTGTTCTGGACTGTTAAGAACACAAGAGGGCTTCCCTGGTGGCGCAGTGGTTGGGAGTCCGCCTGCCAATGCAGGGGACACGGGTTCGAGCCCCAGTCCGGGAAGATCCCACATGCCGCGGAGCGGCTAGGCCCGTGAGCCATGGCCGCTGAGCCTGCGCGTCCGGAGCCTGTGCTCCGCAACAGGAGAGGCCACAACAGTGAGAGGCCCGCATACTGCAAAAAAAAACCCAAAAACCACAAGAAATATGCATGATGTGGACCCTGTCCCCAGGAAGCAGGCTCAGTTTCTTTGGGATGGTGAACACTAGAGGATGAGGTTAGGGTTGGATCTGTCCCTGACATGCTTTTAATTACTGAGGATAATTCTCTTCATCTTAGTGGAGACAGAGTCTACCCATCTTCACAGGTAAGCTACTGGTCAACATTAACCAAATTGTGACAGGGGCAAGTTTGTCTCTGGTGGGCCTCTCATCCCTTGCAGAAGCCTATCAAGTAGTGCATTTGGTGTAACCGTTGCTCACTGCAAGACTCCACATCCCTGGACTCACTGCTTTAGGCACTCTGTTCAGAACTCCCCAGGGCTACCTAAGTTGGGTTTAACGATATTTTTGCGGGCCCATCATGTGCCAGGCTGACATTGTACCAGGAGATAGCCTGCGGAAGCTCACAGTGGCTTGGACAAACAGGGAAAGAGATCATTCCAATACATTGTGGTGAATGCAATGATAAAAGGTATATCCTAGAGGCTGTGGGAGTTCAGAGCAATGGGAGGCCTGGCAATAAACTAATCAGAGCTAAAATATCATTAGGTAGTAATAACAATGTATTTTTCCCCTCTAGTAACAAGGTCCTTACTTAATACAAAAAAATTAAGTAATGGTGAAAATTTCAGGCACTACTTTAGATTGATGGGAGAAATTTTTTTTTTTTTGCGGTACGCGGGCTTCTCACTGTTGTGGCCTCTCCCATTGCGGAGCACAGGCTCCGGACGCGCAGGCTCAGCGGCCATGGCTCACGGGCCTAGCCGCTCCGCGGCATGTGGGATCTTCCCGGACCGGGGCACGAACCCGTGTCCCCTGCATCGGCAGGCGGACTCTCAACCACCGTGCCACCAGGGAAGCCCGGGAGAAATATTTTTAGGATATGTTTTGCATGAGCAATGCCTTTGCGAGCTTCTCAGATTGTACCAAGCACAAGCAGGCACATGCCGCTGTGCGGGGCCATACCTGTCAACAGAGGGGACTGTTGAGAGACTCCAGCAGGGTGAGTGAGTGAAGGGAGCAGAAGCCCTGGGTTCCAGTGGTGTGCAGCGTAGACACTCCCGGAGTATAACTTCCATTAAGTGGGTGTGCTGTTTTAAAGAAAATAAAATTCAACATACATGGGTGAAGTCACTTTCTCTCCAACTATTTCTTCATCACCATTGTCACAAACAGGAATTTCTCGATGACCCACTATACAAAAGGCACTGTGCTGGGCCCTCACCAGAAGAGGGTGAAGAGTGTAAGGAACAGTTCTTACCCTCAAGGAAGGCTGGGTGATGAGGTAAGACAAGTAACAGAGTCCTAGGACTCAGGGAATCTGCTGTGTTAACACAGAAGGATCTCAGCTCAAACAAGGTCCCAGGTTGTCTGAAGGCCAGAGGAGAACCTTGATGTTCTCATTTCTAGAGCTTCTTAGGGCAAGAGTCTCAGGCAGGTTCATCTTCAGACTCTAGTTCTGGGGTTTACAGATCTCTGGCCCATCGTTCTCATAAGACTGCCAAATGTCAACATAACTTACGGTGAAAATAAAGAAATTTGCCTTCATATTGCTATTTTTGAAATATATACCATTTTAGTGATGAAATGCAGGTCAGTTGTCTTCATTGATATTTTTCAGTCAATAAAGTTGAATTTTTTTTCCCCTTGGAGTGCAATCAAAATTTTGTTGTTGTTGTTAAGGGATTAAAAAAGAGTGCATTCCATACATATTTTTATTGTCCCTGCACCACCAGCCCTTCACAGAAAGGTGGTTCCCTGCCAGCCCTCACAGTGGACAGTCTCCAAGGGAGTGCACCCCTCTAGCCATTCCCTCATTGCTTCCTCTGACTGCCTTAGATATTCCTTCCATCTGAGTGAACAGGCAGCTGAATTAGCCTTTCTGCCCTACATTCCCCCTCTCACAGGGGTATGGACATCAGAGATGGTGTGTAGAATAACCCTGACTATAAACACCCATGTGAGAAAAGAACACTCACGCAAAGTTGTATGTATGCTTCTGAGTGGAGAGTCAGGGAAGGGATCATGCAGGAAGGCTGCAGTCGGGCCTGACAAGCTGGACAGGATTTTGACAGGCAGGGTGTTCCAGACAGACAGGGGAAGTACAAAATAAATTCCAGGACCGCCGTCTATCGCGGTTTGAGTGGGGTGGGGAGAGCTCTGGGGAGTAGCAGGAGGAAAGACTGTCACCTGATAGGTTGTGAAGATCTGGAATAATCAAGCAAAGGTGTTTGGGAAGGAAAAAAACTACTAGAAACCATTAAAAGTCTATTACTCACAGACAAGCACTGTCTCCATTTGAACATATGTTTTTTCAGACATTTTACTATGCAAATGTACCTACATTTAAGAAATGAGATCATATCCTTACAACTTTGTAAACTGCATTTTTATGATAAATATCATATTACATAGATCAATCCATATAATATTAATTGAAATGCCAATCACTATAAATGCATATAATAATATAAATGGCAGTTGAAACTTTAAGACACAAAACAACAAGGCATAGGCATTGAGCGGGGAG
The DNA here is from genome assembly GCF_949774975.1 of Lagenorhynchus albirostris. Taxonomy (NCBI): domain Eukaryota; kingdom Metazoa; phylum Chordata; class Mammalia; order Artiodactyla; family Delphinidae; genus Lagenorhynchus; species Lagenorhynchus albirostris. The sequence goes on along the minus strand of NC_083095.1, from coordinate 76,944,811 downwards.
ATGAGAATTAAATCAGTACTTTAGGAGGATTAATCTATCATCAGGATGCAAGATGACTAGTGGGAGGGAGGGAGCCCATGAGCCTTAGGCATGAAAATGTTGTCCTTTGGGCCGGAGGTTCAGGAAGCCAGAGCATTTACTGTGGTGATGCCATTCTCATCCCCTCAGACTGATGCCAGGCCTGGTAGAGGACCGAGCATGAAGAGACGTAAAACACAATAGCTCATCCATTCCATAGCTAACTACATCTACTGCTCAGCCTCAGAGCCTTTGGAAAATTCCAGCTGACTTTGGCAGTCAAAGTGAGAAGTCAATCGCTTTTATTCTGCTCCTCCCTTCCCCACCTTCCTGTGCAGACTGTGGAAGGAAAGGATGGCAGTAGAGAAAGTTTCAGATAAGGCGGTAGCAGTGGAAAGGAGCAAAGCTCACTCCCCGTTTGCAAGATTCACGGTCGTTTCAAATACCACCACGGTACAGATGCCTTGGTGGCGGAAGCAGCAGCAGCTTCCTAGATTTCGTTTGGCAGGTGGAGGGTGGGGGGCTGGGGGGGGACTGTTGAATGGTAGCGGATCCTCCTGTTAAAAACAGTTTGTTTTGGATGCAGCTCTGTGGCACTTCGACAGCTGGAAAGCAGGTGATGGTATTTGTTATAGATTTTCAAATGTGAAGCCAAAGAGACCGTTTCTCTCCTTCCCCAAGTAGACTTCCTGCAATTACATACACTGTCACCTGGAAGATGGTAGGGGGCAGCATGTTAGAGCGGAAAGAACACTAACTTTGGAGCAAGGTTCATCTCTATCAGAAGCCTTGATCACTGCCTTTGGGCCCTTCTACACCATCTTTACCTTAACTGCAGAGGGAGGATAACTCTCCTCTTAGGGGATGTTGGGAAACAGGGTAACCTATGTAAAACACTCTTAATAGTATATAGCACACTGATTGTGGCTCTCTCTCTGCAAAATATTCCCCACCCCCAACTTTACCTGTCCAGTGATTTTTCTAAGATAGAGAAGAACACAATTTGGTTGGCTACTGCCTTGGAAAAGCAGTCTTGGAACTAGACCAGTTCCAGGAGGGGGGCCAATGCTGTGGAGACAGACTCGCTGTGGTGTCGACAGCCTGGTAATCAGTACAGGGTATCTGAAAGTTATGACCTTTCACAAAACAAGTCCAGTCATGCAGCTGCTTGAGGGTTTGATACTCCGGGGCCCTCATAACAAACAGGCATAGCAGAGAGGAGTTCAAGGGCAGGGTGCAGGCAGGAAGGAAATGAAATGGGCGGGACAACAAGCATTAGAAGCAGGATAATGTCCTTGGGAAGGGGGCTTGAAAGGGCAAAGGAGGTCTACAGCCTCAGGAGACTGGAGCTACAGGAAGATCACTAAGACTGAAGTCCATTTCTTGGAGCCGGACACACGGTCAAAGTACTCTGGCAGTAACAAAATTGAGTCTGACCCTAAACTGGCTATCCAAAATTAGCTGTGTTCTTCAGAACACCCGTTCTGCAAGATGTTGATACATTGAAAAGAGAGGGAAAAAGGGAGAAGAAAAAAAGGCTTCCTTGGCCAAAGAAGTTCAGTAACTGATGGATAAAACAAATATTTCTTTACTGTAGCATTTCTCAGTCTTTAAAATACTAACATTAATTGTGAATCTCTAAAAGAAAGGGAATTCCCTGGTGGTCCAGTGGTTAGGACTCCACACTTTCACTGCCCAGTGCTTGGGTTCAACCCCTGGTGGGGGGAACTAAGATCCCGCAAGCTGCGTGGCGAGGTAGGTAGGTAAGTAAATAAATAAATAAATACAAATAGAAAGATAGAGCAGTGCTGCCCAAACTGACCTAAACTCTGAATCCTTTAAAGGCGAGAGCACACATATTCTACAGAAATAATCTGATCTACAAAGGGTAGCAGGACTAGTTCCAGTCCTGGGAAATGGGGTGTGGCTCCAGTTGTAGGCTGGTTGGGGAGGACTGCGGAAATTGGTGAGTGGCATCGTGGTGGTGCCTCATGATTGTGGCCAGAGCTGGATGAAAGCAACAGAAACTGAACATCTGGCAGAAGTATCAGAGTTTTTTTGAAAACTGAAAGATTCAGCCGGACTTCTTCCTTTGCCTTTTACAAAAATAAAAATATGGCCCTTCATGGAAGAGCGTGTTATAAAACATATGTTAAATAAGTCAAAATATAAATCAAAGAATCTGGGAGAGTCTAAATCAAAATGTCCACGAAAATTATTATTGTTATCACTTTTTTGCATGGTAGGATTCGTTAATTCTTTTTTACTTATTTGTATTTTTTCATTTTATCTAATAAATGTCTTTTTTAATTAAAATAATTTTTAAAAATCACTTTACTGGGCTTCCCTGGTGGCGCAGTGGTTAAGAATCCACCTGCCAATGCAGGGGATACGGGTTCCAGCCCTGGTCTGGGAAGATCCCACATGCCGCGCGCGGAGCAACTAAGTCCATGCGCCACAACTACTAAGCCTGCACTCTAGAGCCCATGAGCCACAACTACTGAACCCATGTGCCACAACTATCGAAGCCCGTGCACCTAAAGCCCATGCTCTGCAACAAGAAGCCACAGCAATAAGCCCGTGCACCACAACGAAGAGTAGCCACCACTAGCTGCATCTAGAGAAAAGCCCGCATGCAGCAATGAAGACCCAATGCAGCCAAAAATAAATAAAATAAATAAATTTTTAAAATCACTTTACTAATTTACAGCAATTAGGAAATTAAAATTGTGCAAATGTTTTTGTTTTTTGTTTTTTTTGGTTTTTTTTTGCGGTACGCGGGCCTCTCACTGTTGTGGCCTCTCCTGTTGAGGTCCAGACATGGAGGCTCAGCGGCCATGGCTCACGGGCTCAGCTGCTCCGCGGCACGTGGGATCTTCCTGGATCGGGGCACGAACCCACGTCCCCTACATCGGCAGGCAGACTCTCAACCACTGCGCCACCAGGGAAGCCCTGTGCAAATGTTTTAAAGTTTAGGATTTGATTTGGCAGCCTTGGCAATATTATTTTAGTATTTGCTATTATTTCCCACTTAAGCTAACCCTGGTTAGCCTAATTCATTTGAATGAGTTCCTCTTTCAGAAGGAAACTTGTATTAGTTTCCTAGGACCATAGTAACAAAGTACCAGAAACTGGGTGGCTTAAAACAACAGAAATACAGTCTCTCACAGTTCTAGAGGCTGGAAAACCAAAACCAAGGTGTTGGCAGGGCCATGATCTTTCTGCAGGTTCTAGGCAAGAATCTTTCTTTCCTTGCCTCTTCCTAGCTTCTGGTGGCTCTGGCAATCGTCATCTTGTAGCTGCAGTAATCCAATCTGCCTCCATTGTCACATGGACTTTTACCCCATGTATCTATCTGTGTGCCCTCTCCTCTGATAAGGATATCAGTTATTGCATTTAGAACCCACCCTAATCCAATATGACCTCATCTAAACTAACTACACCTGCAAAGTTTCTATTTCCAATTAAGGTCACATCCTGAGGTTCCAGGTGGATGTGAATTTTGGGGGGACACTATATAACTCACTATAAGACTAAAAATAATTTAGTCCACAAACTCTTAAAAGTGTAAATTAGCACATTTTGGAGGGCCTATTTTAACTTATTAATATTGTAACTGTATAACCTCTGTGGTAAGCAATCTTAATTGTACCACTCTCCTACAGGACTGTGCTGACAAATTACCCAGGGATGTCCATAGTAACATTTTTTTTGTAACAGTGACAAATGGGAAGAATCTAAATGCCCATCAATTAGGGACTGGTTAACTAAGTTATTGTACATCCATGCCATGTATACCCTGTAGCCTTTAAAAAGAATGAGGTAGATCTGAGTGACAGACATGGAAGACATCCAAGATGGATTAAGTGAAAATACAAGTCGGTGCACAGTGTTTAATATGTTTCCACTTATGTAATAAACTTCTACAAATTAAACAATCCTACATTTATTTTATGTTTTAACGGATGACTACCTTTCAAAAGCACTTCAATAAACACAAAAGGTACTTATTGTTCTCCTTCAAGTCTTCTGAATCCCACTTCATCCTTTTATTAGTCTGCTTGGGCTACCATAACAAAATACCACAGACTGGGTGGCTTTAACAACAGAAATTTAGTTTTTCACAGTTCTGGAGACTGGGAGGTCCAAGATCAAGGTGCTGGCTGATTCAGCTCCTGGCGAGACCTCTCTTTCTGGCTGTAGACAGCCACCTTCTCATTGTGTCCTCACATGCAGAGTGACACAGCAAGTTCTCTTGTGTCTCTTCTTATAAAGACACCAATCCCAGTATGAGAGCCCTACCTTCATGACCTCATCTAACCCTAGTTACCCCCCAGAAGTCCCATCTCCAAATACATTGCAGGTTAGGGCTTCAACATATGAATTCTGTGAGGACAATCCTCCTTACAAAAAACTCAGGCTATAAAACAATGCTTTATAACGGAACCAATCGAGGCTTTTTAAAATTAGCACATAAGAAAAAATGCCACAAAGGACCTGGATTAGTCATTCAGATCCTTGGTGTAGAGACAGTTTAGCCCACCTCCAAGACAGCTGAAATTAATCACCAGCATGAATCCAGAGTAACCAAGTTTGAAGAAACATGTTAGGCTATCAGTGATATATCATTATGACTTATGCTATAGTTGTCATTCTTAGCTTTCAATGGGATCTGTGGGAATGGCAATCCTCCCAGCTTCCTAAGCAAGTGCTGGAGGGAAGTGCTATAATGGGAACCTGTGAACTGCAGGTAAAATGTGAATTGCACAACAGTCTTCCTGAAATTAAAAAAAGGTAATTACTAATGAAGAATGGTATTACTAACCAACATCTTTCCCCAGCACCATATTAGTTCATGACACTGCAGAGCCATGAACCAGAAATTGAAAAATTTGTAATCCGCATAGAAATAGTGCAGATACCCAAGAGCTAGCAAGGTAGGATCTTACTAAGATCTTACTAAGAGGTTTGAAAATGCAAACAGACAAAACAGAGGAAAAAGTTTCCTCTTGTTAAAACCCCATTACTGACATGGAATAAACTGCATCATGAATGGTGCAATAGTAAGGTGTTCCTTTTCAGAAGGCAATAATGATAGTAGAGTTAAATAACACAAATAAATGGAGATTGCAATAGAAGTCCATTTTATTTAAGCTGCCAAAAGGATTAGGAGCTTTTAGAGCACGCTGGGGGAACTGGTTGGACGGCTGAGGATAGCCCAATAGATTTATTATAGGGACACTGTAAAATGGCAGAGACCAAAAACTTAAGACATAGCTGTAAAGCTTTTTTTCCTTTAAAGGGATCCATTCTCGCAAATCTGGTTGTGTGAAATAGAAATTTCTTTGTTCAAGTTTCAATCCAAATGCAACTGCTCTGAAGAGAATGGCATGAAGTATTAGAAAGAGTCAGCTTCTCAGACTCCTAAAGAGGTTGGGGGGTGGGGTGGCAGGGGCGGGGAAGATAGTTACAAAAACAAATACCAAAACTGCGCAGGTGGCACAAATTGTAAAAGTCAAACAAGGCAACTCATATGACCTGTGGAATCATGGTTTGCCTTCTCAGTTTCTTTAATTAAAATCATATTTGCTCAAAGCCACAAAGTAAAGGAAGTTTGACATTTAGTTTTACAATTTCAGTATTTCTATTATTTTCTAATTCAAGTTTATCCCAGTGGGAGGCATAAAAGGAGGCTCTTAAAAACTAATGATTGCTTAAATTACTTTGTGTAAATTCAAACCTTGTCATTTTAGAGCAACCAAACACTCCAGGTCAGTGGTTCTCAGTCCTTGCTGCAAAGGAGAATCACCTGGAGAGCCATACAAAAATACTGATGACCTTGCTCCACCCTAAGCAAATGAATTAGAATCTCTGTGGGTGTGGCCAAGGCATCAGTATTTTTTAAGGGCTCCCAAGATGAGTCTCCTTTGAATCCAGGACAGAACCATTCCACTTCTAGGTTTAGAATCATGTCATATTATAATTAATAACATTTATATTTCTCTAAATCCAAAAGTGGTACCCGCATAATGCAGAGAATTACTAAAAGTATGGGAAAGCACAATTTTAAAAAATGATGTGAAATCCCATTATTCCTTAATGTGTTTATGATTTGTCTTCTTTCTATGAATATACCATATATGAAAGAATAATATGCAAAATATGTATTCCAAAAAAATACATTTTAGAACTAGAAGGTACCCTAAGAAGTTATCTGGTACAAGTCCCTTATTTTATAGATGAAGAAATGTAGGCCAAGAGAGTTCCTACCTCTCTTAGAAGTTCATTTGGAGTCAGGATTAAACTATATGTTACCCTTTACTTTTCTTACAAAACACATTTTTGTGCAAAAACTTGGATCCTCAAAAGTTTAATTCCAAGAGAAATGCAAATCAAAACTATAATGAGATATCATCTCACACCAGTCAGAATGGCCATCATCAAAAAATCTAGAAACAATAAATGCTGGAGAGGGTGTGGAGAAAAGGGAACACTCTTGCACTGCTGGTGAGAATGTGAATTGGTTCAGCCACTATGGAGAACAGTATGGAGGTTCCTTAAAAAACTACAAATAGAACTAACATATGACCCAGCAATCCCACTACTGGGCATATACCCTGAGAAAACCATAATTCAAAAAGAGTCATGTACCAAAATGTTCATTGCAGCTCTATTTACAATAGCCTGGAGATGGAAACAACCTAAGTGCCCATCATCAGATGAATGGATAAAGAAGATGTGGCACATATGTACAATGGAATATTACTGAGCCATAAAAAGAAACGAAATTGAGCTATTTGTAATGAGGTGGATGGACCTAGAGTCTGTCATACAGAGTGAAGTAAGTCAGAAAGAGAAAGACAAATACCGTATGCTAACACATATATATGGAATTTAAGAAAAAAAATGTCATGAAGAACCTAGGGGTAAGACAGGAATAAAGACACAGACCTACTGGAGAACAGACTTGAGGATATGGGGAAGGGGAAGGGTGAGCTGTGACAAAGTGAGAGAGAGGCATGGACATATATACACTACCAAACGTAAGGTAGATAGCTAGTGGGAAGCAGCCGCAAAGCACATGGAGATCAGCTCGGTGCTTTGTGACCACCTAGAGGGGTGGGATAGGGAGGGTGGGAGGGAGACGCAAGAGGGAAGAGATATGGGAACATATGTATATGTATAACTGATTCACTTTGTTATAAAGCAGAAACTAACACACCATTGTAAAGCAATTATACCCCAATAAAGATGTTAAAAAAACACATTTTTATAGATTTTTAAACCTTAAAAAAAGTTTAATTCCAATCTGAAACTCCATTTCCATAAAGGATCTATTATTTCTAATGATATTCTAACAAACTTTAAAAAATATCAGTCAGATCTTTAAAGAGTGCCTTCTTCTTTCTCTTTAATTCTAGCACATATATAGCAAGTTGCCCTCTGTGTTCTATGGAACATTGATTCCATTGGACATTAACAGATGTGATAGAAAAAAAAAAGAGGCTTGTTATTCAGGCAGATTGGGAAACAAAATGAAAGGAGATTATTTACTGAATTATTTCTTGTGGTTTTAATGTTATACCGGTAGCACCGAGAATCTCTGGGATGTATGTTTAGAATACAATATCTCAAGCTTATCTGACCTTGGAACCTTTCCTCAGTTCAGTCTCAACATCTTCACCTTCTCTGGAACACGTTTTTAGCAAGTAACACTATGAGGATTCCTAGAACAAAGGAATAAAAGACCTGGAGTACCCTTGCGACCAAAGAAACTTTGTTATAGCTTAAAAAATTTTACAGCAAGTAGGAGAGTACTTTACAAGGGAAGGAATATATGATTTGAATGACAGTGACAGCAACATTGGTTATAAAAGGGAAAAAAACAGTAAACAACTTAAAAACCCAATGATAGGTTTAATTATGATATAGGTATACAGTTGAATACAAAACCCGATCACCACGAATAATGTTGGAGATTAATGACATTAAAAAACACGTCATGCACTTGTGGCGAGCACTCTATTCAACCTCAGAACAAGCCTCGAAAGCAGGTACATATGGAAAGGTCTGAAACACAAAGAATCTAACTTGCCCAAAATCACGCAATTAAGTAACGAAGCCAGAATTCAAACGGAGACCGTCTGAATCTTGAGCCCAAGAGCCTTAACATGCCCACACTGCCTCCTAGGTTTGCTGCGGAGCAGGGACAGAACTATCTACGTCGCAGGGTTCCTGTGAGAATTAAATGAAGTAATAGACATAAAGTTCCTGGTACACGGTGGACATTCAACACCCAGAAGCTACTAAATAACTCGCTCAAGGTCACACAATCCGTGGTGAAGCCAGGATTTAAATAGATTATTTGAATCTTGTGCTCCCGGGAACGGGTAAGAGCTCCAGACGCTTTTCAGGGCTTCAACCCCTAATGGAGAGTCAGTATGGACTTCCCTTTGTCCCATAAAACGCACCTCAGAGGTGAGGGAACACCCTGCAGGCCTTCTTCAGAAAGGAGGGAAGGCGCGGAAGACGCTTTAGGTACCTTTACATTCTTTCTTTTCCCTCCCACCTTCTGTACCTCCGACCACACCCTTCGGTCAGCCGCTTGACAATTTCCGGGACGGAAGTGACGTCTATAGTTACGCGCCGGATGTGGACTTGCAGAGTGAGCCCCAGAAGTCGCGGACGCTGTTGGGCTTGAGGCCTGGCTGAAGTTTGGTCGCGAGCTCTGCAGCTTTGGGAGGCGGCCGTTGCCATGACGGCCCAGGGGAGCCTGGTGGCCAACCGAGGCCGGCGCTTCAAGTGGGCGATTGAGCTGAGCGGACCTGGAGGAGGCAGCAGGTGAGGTGCCTGGGCAAAGTTCGACATCAGAGCTCCCACCCCAGAACTACCCCAGAGGAATAGGACCTGAACCCTCAGGCCCAACTCCGTGAAAAGGATGGGTGGCCCAGAAACGACTCCTGGGGAGCTAGCGGCTTCTCTGCCATAGAGGTTTCTATGACCAAAGGATGCTTATTTCATTCCTCCCTACAGGCAAGGGTCTGACGAACCCACGAGAGGGCTGGTCTAATCTGGGTAGATGCATCTGAGGATCTTTATTCCTGTGATTCGAACGGGAAATGTGGAATATGAAGTGTGGAAGGCTGCAACCTTAGTTTCTTGGTTTTGGTCTCTAGGAGCCGAAGTGACCGGGGCGGTGGCCAGGGAGACTCGCTGTACCCAGTTGGTTACTTGGACAAGCAAGTGCCTGATACCAGCGTGCAAGAGACAGACCGGATCCTAGTGGAGAAGGTACAGAGGTATAGATGTCACTATAGTCCTTGGGCCAGTCCTGACCTACACACCCACCCTCTCCCACGCAGCACATGAATGTCTTACTGTAGATGGCCCTTATCCCGAATATTTGATAGCTAAACCGCTTGAGATTACTGTTACATTAGTTAACATATCAGATCCAAAAGTGCTCAATAATTGTAAAAATAAAAGACGTTTGAACATAAGATATAAGGAAGTAGGTTGAAAATTAGCTACTGGTAGCAATGTGTTCCAGTTCAAGTCATCTTTTTCTACTGGAGTTCCCTTATACCACACAACCAACCTGTCAGAACAGTCCGTTGCTTTTACCTTCAAAATAGATTCAAAATCTTAATTCTTATTGCTGTAATCTATCATCCTGGTCTAAGCCACTTCATCTTCTACCATTTTTCCCTTTGTTCACTCCTATAGTCAGAACGGCCTCCTTGCTGCTCCTTAAATATGCCAGGCAAGCTTCTATTTCAGGCTTTTTGTACTTGTTCTTTCCTTTTCCCCCAGATACCTTTATGATTTGCTGTCTCATCTCCTTTCAGTCTCTTACATGTTACCTTCTTAGTGAAGTCTACCCTCATGGCACTCCCTATCTGTTCTTACTTTATATTTCTCCATTTCATTCATATATATTTCTCCATATCATTCATATATAGTTTACTTATTTTATTATCTCTCTTTTCACTCTTGTAAGCTCCATGAGAGCAAGATTTTGTCTCCCAAGTCCCTTGAACAGTGCCTGGCACTTTCCTCTCAGCCTTAATATTGTTCAATATTAAATGAACTTTGATTCATGAAATGCAGTGATTTTCACAACATGAAAATGACAGAGCTGTTGTCAGTGATTTTCTGGATAAGTGTCCTGTCATTTTTCATCTTGGTACATCAAAGCATAATATGAATAATAAATACATGATAGTAAGGTATTACTAAAATGGCGTGATTTTAAAGGCAGATTATTATAAAATATGTATTTTAGAGCAATTCTGTTGAATGGATGATTTGATATTTAAACTCTCAGATAGGGACTTCCCTGGTGGTCCAGTGGTAAAGACTCCATGCTTCCAAAGCAGGGGGCACAGGTTTGATCCCTGGTCAGGGAACTAAGATCCCACATGCTGCTCCGCAGGGCCAGAAAATTTAAAAAAAACAAGAATTCTATAAATAAACTCTCATATAAATGATCTATGTAAATGACAGATAAGGAAACTGTTTACACATGGCCATTTATTCCTTTATGTGAATAAACCCAAATGGACAGGGGTATATTATTCTGTTTATATACATAGATTTACTTTAAATATTTTGTTTAGGATTTTTTTTTTTTGGCTGTGTTGGGTCTTGGTTGCTGTGCACGGGCTTTCTCTAGTTGCAGCGGGGGGGGGGGGCTACTCTTCATTATGGCACAAAGGCATCTCATCATGGTGGCTTCTCTCATTGTGGAGCACAGGCTCTAGGCATGCGGGCTTCAGTAGTTGTGGCACATGGGCTCAGTAGTTGTGGCTCACGGGCTCTAGAGCACAGGCTCAGTAGTTGTGGCGCATGGCTTAGTTGTTCTGTGGCATGTGGGATCTTCCCGGACCAGGGCTCGAACCCGTGTCCTCTGCATTGGCAGGCGGATTCTTAACCACTGTGCCACCAGGGAAGCCCCTAGGATTTTTGCATTTAGGTTCATGAGTGATACTGGTCTGTAAACTTTTCTCATAATGTCATTGGCAGGTTTTGGTATTTATGAGGTCCCATATTACAGTAATGAATTCATTTTTTCTTCTCTGAGTTTGTATAAGATTAGCTTTATTTTTTCCTTAAATGTTAAGAATTTGCCAAGGGATACCATTTGGGCTTAATTATAGAGTTTCTTAAAGTTATAAGACTATTTAAATTTCCAACTTCTTATGCCATTTAGGTAAGTTGTTATATTTTCTAGGAATTTAGCCATTTCCCCCAAATTCATAATATTGATCACTTTAATATATGGAAGACCTATAGAGATGTCCCTTTTTTCATTCTTGCTGTTGAATATTTTGCTTTTTATTCATCAGGCTCACCAGTATTTTCTTAATCTTTTCGAAAAAACCTTTGGCTTTGTTGATTTTAAGAAAATTTCATTAATTTCTGCTCTCATTTTGATTTCCTTCCTTTCCATTTCCTTGGGTTTAATTTATTCTTTTTCTTACTTCTTGAAATAGATGCTTACTTTTATTTAGTCTTCTAATATGTATTTAAGGGTGTAAATTTCTCAAAGCTCTGTGTCCCAGTTTTAATATATGGTATTTGTTATCAGTTAACAATATTTGTTTTCCACTGAAATTTCTTCTTTGATTAGTGGATCATTTAGAGCACATTTTTTCACTCTAACACATAGGGGATTTTCTAGTTATCCTTTTGTTATTGATTCCTAGCTTAATTGCATTATAATCAAAGAATATGCTTTGTATGATTGGAGTTCTTTGAGAGTTATTGACACTTTCTCCACGGCTCAGTAAGTTGTCAGTTTTTGTAAATGTCCTATGTGTGTTTGAAAAGACTGTGATTTCTGCACCTGTTGGGTGCAGTGTTCTATTTGTCAATTGGGTTAATAATATCATTCAGATCTTTTATATCTGGATTTGTCTGTTTGTTCTATTAGTTATTGAGGTATGCTAATCTACCACTATGTGGATTTATCTAGTTCTTCAGTTGTAGATGGGCCAGTGATAGATGCAGAAGTATAAGAACAAAAATAGGGAAGTCTTCTCTTTACCACAAGTCTTGGGGAAAAATGGTATTTGGGAAACCCATGGGGAAAAACAGAAATGGTGAAGATGCCTTATCTTTAGAAGAGCAAGCTTCCTGTGGCAAAGTGGGAGAAGGGCAGAGGTGGTGGAATTGAGGAGTCAGCTCACTCAGAAGCACGAAGTCAGGAATTGTGTTCATTTGACTTTAACGCCAGTGATATAACGTAGGACTGAGGATAGTGATCAGAGGTTAAAACTGTGTTTGTTTTAGCGCTGCTGGGACATTGCCTTGGGTCCCCTGAAACAGATTCCCATGAACCTCTTCATCATGTACATGGCAGGCAATACTATCTCCATCTTCCCTACTATGATGGTGTGTATGATGGCTTGGCGACCCATTCAAGCACTTATGGCCATTTCAGCCAGTAAGTATTCTTGAAATAATAATCCTCCTTAAGCTTTAAGAATCAAAGGCAAATTCTTCAGCAGAACCCATTACGGGAAGTCTTTGGCACAGCTAGCTCTTGCCTAGTTGCAGTAGGAGTGTGTGCAGGGTGGTGATGGCAGTGGTGGTGGCATGGAGGAGGAAAGGGTGCTTGTGGGTTTTTGTTCACCTTTAATGGTTCTATTTGTACTCTTACTATGGGACTGGACTGTCTGTGTTATATATATTAATATATGGCCTGATTCGTATTGAAAAAAAAAAGTTTTTTTTGGTTTTTGACACTTTCTGTTACCCCAACAGCTTTCAAGATGCTAGAAAGTTCAAGCCAGAAGTTTCTTCAGGGTTTGGTGTATCTCATTGGGAACCTTATGGGTTTGGCATTGGCTGTTTATAAGTGCCAGTCAATGGGACTCTTGCCTACACATGCATCAGATTGGTTAGCCTTCATTGAGCCCCCTGAGGTAAGGCAAAAGGAAAGTTAAATTTGGGGCAGATGTAATGTACAGTAAATAGTTGATCCATTTGATGGTGGGGGATCACAGTTGCTCTTAGAGCTCATTTCTTAAGAAATAAGATCCATTAGGAGTTTGGAAATTGTTATATTTTAAAGATAAAGCAAAGTAGAGCTTATGATTAAAGTATTAAGTACTTGATTCAGGAAGTTATTTCAGTTATTTCTCATTCACCATTAACTTATTCATTTTTTCTTTTTTCAGAGGATGGAGTTCAGTGGAGGAGGACTGCTTTTGTGAACCTGAGAAAGAAGCACGTGGTGCCTATGTATCTGGAGCTCGTTTACAGCCGCCTTCATGCCCAGTGGCTCCTCCTCAGCATACCAACCTTTAACATTATCACTCACTGAAAAGGACCAAAAGGTCTCTTTTCTCCATGGTGAAGAGACAAATCCTAGAAAGACAATGTACATATCACTACAAACACAAAAAAACTATACCACAACTCTTGACTGAAAATAAGGTAGAAAACTTTATTTATGTTTCCAGTAGAGAGCAAAACAACAAATGAAACCATAACTCTGTAAACAAAAGAGTGGTTGCTGATAAATCAAGAGCTACAGCAGCATCTCCTTTTAATAAATTAAATGGTTGAGAACAGTGCTTTAAAAAAAAGTTGCACAAGTATCCCTTAAATCTATGCTCCTTGATATATTTCACTTCTATTTAACACAAGCTGGGACATAAAAATTCTGTTGGAGATACTAGAGAAATGTGAGAAACTAATGCTGAATTCAGATTATACATGATGAAAAGAAAAATAAACCAGACCAAAACACATAAAATGCTTACAGTGTAATTGCTACTTTAGTATCCACAAAAATGGATTTTTAGCATGTTTAGGGAGAATGAGGATTCGCGGGATCTCAGGGGCCACAGGAATCTGAGGCAACGGAAGATACAAAGTAGTGGTCTTTGCCCTGCCAAAAGGAACTTGGCATCTGTCAGACAGATGCTGCAACTCAAACTTAAGCTTTTAAGATAGCTATAAAAGGCAGAGGGCCAGCAGTTGGAAAATGAATATTGTCATAACCTGCCCTGGTAAAGTCATAGCTAAGACTTAAAGGCTGGATCTCTTCAAAAGGCAGGAGGAGGTCTTTCCTTTCTCTTCCTGCATGAAACACAAAGCCCCTTCCCCTAAGGTGCATTCTCTCATCAAGTTTTCGGTATTGCTTTATTTGCAGTGATTAAAAGAGAAAAGACAGTTTGCAGACAACATAAGCAACACATAGACATGAAATGCTCTAGACAGAGATGAGTTTAAATCTGGCCTAATAGCCACTTCCCCATGTAACAGTGATTGTGTTTTAGGGCCTAAAGTAGGGGCTATATTAGTAGCCACTAATTCCATTATCCCTTTAAAGGATTCTTACAGAGCTCCAGCCACAAAAAGCTCTTCTAAAACTAACCTTACTTTCTGTCCATTTGGCCAGAGGTTTTGTGTAAATGTAAAGGAGTTCCTGGGCAAGCTGACCTTTAGAGCATGGGTCTTTAATAGCTTGGGTCCTAGGGTACCTGTTCCACTACTGCTGGACTCAACTTAGCAATGGAGTGTTGCAATGAAAGTTGTAAACAATGCTTCTACCCTCTGCAGGAAGCAGCAGAAAAAAAAGACTTAAAAGATCTTGTCTGCTTTGCTACCTGACTGGGCTGGGACACTGAGAGAAGAGCAAAGGGAATAAACCAAAATGACTCAGTTTCTTAAGCCATATTGAAGGGTTTTTCTCCTCTGTCCATAAGGGTCAGATGAATAGTCTGCAGACTATGGAGCAAGTCAGCTTGCTCCATATCCTACTGGTAATGAAAGAGTGGTACTATTTATCATTAATAAAATGAAATTCAAAAGCAGACATGAATACAGGCAAGATAGTTTCTTGGAATACCCTATCTATCCTGTACAATAAATGAAGATTTCACATATATGAAATTACCACTCAGTCACACAGGGCAGTTTCCCTATGCTTGAAAAGCAGGTGTTTTGTGATCATTAAGTTAGCAAATAAAAAGCTAAGCTTGCAGAAGCATTTCCTTGACACATTTAGAGCTTTCTGAAAACAAAACTGAAATAGAAGACTGTTACCTTGGATAATCTCTTAGTTCAGATCCAAGTTTCTGCAGTCAAAATGAATAAAATTGAAAGGAAAAAAAATGCTTATACTTAGTGCTGAGCTGCATGCCCTCAAGTCTTCATTATGGCTGGCTTTGGGAATGAGTCCACAGGTTTCCAAATGAAATAAGTTTCTTGAAACAGGCCAATGCCAATTGCATGCCACTTCAGTGAAGTAGGCAAGAAGAGTAGCAGCAGCTCAGTAACTTTGGCACTATGGAAGGAATATGGCTATAAACTTCGAATTCCACTGCTGGATTCTCCCTTTGAAGGA
Organism: Lagenorhynchus albirostris; assembly: GCF_949774975.1. Lineage (NCBI taxonomy): Eukaryota > Metazoa > Chordata > Mammalia > Artiodactyla > Delphinidae > Lagenorhynchus > Lagenorhynchus albirostris. Next base: position 76,929,432 of record NC_083095.1, on the reverse strand, counting down.
TAATCCAAAGGTTTTAGCAAAGGATTTTAGCCAGTCTTCCTAGTGTGTTTGTTCTTATGATTTTTGATCTGTGCCTATAACCCAGAGGGCATAAAAGGGAGAAGGAAAGGAGAACCTATTGGTTAGTATGCATCATCATCTGCATTTCTTAGATAACAGCTTATATATTTTGCCCATGTCTCATAGGTAACCACAGACTGCATTTATGTAAATCTTGATAGCTACCTTTTGGAGTTCGCTTAGTTTGTCCATTTGCAAAGAACCTGAAAGAAATAATTTTTACTCAACCTTTTAAAAAACAGTTTCCGTGGTAACAGTGCCTGTATTACAATCCTAACCACAGGATGGGTTTGAGAAACAGCTGAAATATACAACACAGTATGTGTACTTAAACATATTTTGGGGGAATTTTATTTTGGAGGAAGTAGGGGCTGCAGTGTCATGTTTCCGTTTTTATATATTAGTACCCTAACATAAAATTAGAGTCCTGGAGAGCAGTGGATACACTGACGAAAATTGTCATCTTGGCTTGCCACGGATGTCTCCACAAAGATGTTAGCTCCCTGTGTACTTGGCCATGAATTCTTTAGTATGATGAGGCTGTGTCTCTCTGGCTGTTACCCCCATGGTGTCATCATTGAATCATGACTTCTGAGACTCATCTTTAATGTTAGACGTGTACTTTTGTCTTCAGTTGAATTTCTAGCATCCCTTTTGCCAATTCATTTTATTGGTTTAGCTTGTTAATTCTAACTTGCCTTTATCTGGTACAGGCATGGCTTGTAGGACTTGAGCATTGTTCTGAGGTTGAGGGAATATCTGCTTCTTCTTTAAGGACAGCAGGTCATATGGTAGCAAAGAGCAGATCTGTTTGTACTTTTCTGCACAAGTACTTGAGGCTCAGCTCATTAAGAGTTCAGCGTGATGTACACAGAACACAGGTCTCTAGTTGATGGGAGTGGTAGTAAAGAGCTGGCACTTGCATGGAGGTTGGAAGCCTTTTTGGAAAGGTGAGGCCCAGCAGAGTCATTCAGGGGTAGATTATGAATAAATGGTGATCACTTCACTGCCACCACCTCGGACAAGAAGGACTCGCTCTAGTCCTTCAGTGAGCACTTCTAGGAACTCCATGTCTTCAGAATTTGTCAAGGAGACAAATAGGCAGAAGAGCACAATTTAAAACCTGGCATCATGATAATCTGAGTTTATCTGACTACAAAGCTGCAAAATCAACATGCTTGTTTTAATTATTATATATTCAGAACTGGAGAAGTCTGAACTCTGGATTCAATCGAACTCTGAAGTAATCTGGGGATCTAGCCTCTTTGCATAAATAATACAAGACTCTCTCCCATTTGTTAGATTTTTTTCTAAATGTTATTTTAAAATGGGGGAAACCCAGAAGTAATGTGTTACTACTATACAGCAAATAAGGCAGAAAGAAGAAAAAGCCACAACAGGGCAGCCTGTAAGATTCCAGGAGAGAATCCCAGTAATTTCCAAGTGAACCTGCTCAAGTTAGATTTTTTCTGCCAGTTTCTTTTTCTTTTTTTTTTTTCTTCAAATATAGTTGATTTACGCGTTCTTTTAACCTCTTTTCCTTAATGGTACTGGTGGGAATGGACCAGTCTGTGCCATTGCAGTGCTGAAGGGGTCCCATAAAAACAATCCTGGAATTAGGGTATGAAGAAGAACCTTATCTTTCCCCCTCAGAGGGAACTTCCACTTCAACTGCCTCTCCCCTAACTCCATGCAAAAGAGAGAGGCTTTGCAAACTGGGAAGAGCCTGGAAAGGAGAAGGGCTGTGGGTGTTCCATCTCTAGGACTGTCAGTAAGGGTTCTATACACTGAATGTTGAAAGTCATGTTGCAAATATGCCACCTAAAAAGTCTCTTTAGGGTTCAGAGAGAACATCTTATACCCAACTCCCCTGAAGGAGAGTAGTATTACTAAGTAAGGATCCTTGCCTGAGACTTTTAACAGTCTTCCCTCCTCAAGACAGGAAGTCATAGACAATGACTTTTACAGTTACTTAGTGTCCCATCTAAAACACAGGCTAAGGGCTTCCCTGGTGGTGCAGTGCTTGAGAGTCCGCCTGCTGATGCAGGGGACACGGGTTCGTGCTCCGGTCTGGGAGGATCCCACATGCCGCGGAGCAGCTGGGACCGTGAGCC